>NC_046285.1:76917680-77263514 GCF_004115265.2 Rhinolophus ferrumequinum | reverse complement strand
CTAGAAAATAAAAACAGTTTAAACTGAATCCTATAACACTAAGAATCTTATGGGTAATACATACCTGTTTAGAGTTGACAGGAATCGAAGAGCGTTACAATGACCAAAACCATACAAAACTTTTGGTAATAAAAGTTTTGGTCTATGAAAAAGAAAAGATGTCCACAAGGAAAATTACAAGTCTTAGCTGAAATATCTAACTAAGGAAATTGAGGTTAGAGTAACCAGTGTTAAAAATAGAATTCCTTAAATCTGTGAGTAGTATTTACTTGTCCAGTGTTTATTCTTTGCAATTTGGCCTCCTGAAAATCTACATGGTATGGCTACAGGTATGCTGAAGACAGTCAGTCCTATAGATGACAAAGGCATTCACTTTGGCCACAGGTCCTGTTGGGATGAACAACTCAATATCGTGGCTGGATTCCAACCCTTTGGTCATGCAAGAGAGGGCATGAAATTGCCTCAAACGTCAAAGCTAAGGTGGCTAAATATGTCTGGAGCCATATTTTTGCCGGGTCATACTGATGATGGATATCAGCCTGTGATCTCACAGGGAAAGAGGTCCTGGGACCTCCTTGAAGATACAATCAAACTCCTGTAGTCCAAATGTTTTCCTGCTAGATCTCTTTGTATTGACTTAAAAATCAAAAAGAATTGGGTGCCTACATGTCCATTATTGATCCTGAGTACATTAACTTTCCTGAATAATTATGGATCCTTGGGGTCTGGTATGAGTTAAATCAGTTTATTATCCTCTGTGTTCAACATTATTATAAGGTAGAATTTAGTGCTATGGTGGCATGAAATTTCCATATACATAAATCTGAAACAGGTAATTTTAAAATTTATATCTAACCTGAAAATAGTATTTTGGATTTGTATAATAATGCCAATTATTGATTTATTGCTTCCCAGCTATAAATTTGCACTACTTGGCCTGCTTTATATAAATGAATCTTTATTTGTTTGTTTGTTTGTTTGTTTGTTTATTTATTATTTCTAGCTGGCATTGAAACTTTGCCAATAGAGGATGCTGGAGAGACATTGCAGGAGGAAAGTCTTTTGCTTCCTGTAGCATTTTGCTTTCTCCAGCACCAGCCTCCTGAAATGCTGTCACCTTCTTTATTATTTGGTTTTAACAGCATTGTAGCAGGCAGCACTCAGGCCAGCAGCTTCCTCATAGCACCAACCAAGGACAGTTTGGTAGAGAAGTACCTCCAGCTATGGCAGGGCTCACAGCTTGTCTAGCTGCAGGCAGGCTCCTACACTACTGGTAGCTTCTCCAGTGCCTGGCTTCTCCAGGGTATAGACCACACCAGCGTCCAGTGGCCAGTAGCTGTTCTCCACATCCCCTTTGGACACTTTTGTAGTAGAATGTCTCTGGTGGGACACTGTTCCATGAACATCTTTCCTAAGCACTACAGAGAGCAAATTTCCAGCAAATTCCAGTGAGGCATTTCAGCAACATATATTGACATGGCACTACAGTGACTTCTCTGCCATTCAGTGAGCTACAAATGCCCTCTCCAGGTAGTCTCTTCCTTGGATTCTCTATCTTAGCCATAGGGGTAGTGATAGTTCTTTATATCTGCTATTTTCTAACATTATCAAGTTCTCCTTACTTCTTATGCGCCAATTCCTCATCACCTTAATCTGTTAATTATGGGTAATAATTCTTTATATTAAACTCTTTTTGTTCAAATTACTCTGTGATTTCTCTCTCATGATTGGACTATGACTGATATACATCAAAACCTAAATTAAATATTATACACAGCACTGCTTAGGCCAAATGCTTTCAAATATTTGAAGATATGTACTCTTCTGATTAATGGGTACATGAATAATAAAAAAAAAACGCTCATATAAGAATTAAAGATAGTATTACATGCATTACAGTAAGTGCTCAATAAATGTTACTTTAACCTGAATGATGAGTTAAAACTCGATCTGAATTAATAGTATGTATCTAGAAGAGTACTAAACACAGATTGTAAGAAGATAAGGAAACTAGTTTCAAGAGATTAGTCAATTAAAGAATAGGAAGGTTTGAGATATGGAATTGTCAGATAGATTAAATGACTTTATCTTTTTTATTTTGTTGTATTATAGTTGAGAACAGTAAATAGTAGCACATAGAAAGGAAGAATCCAATTAAAAAAAAAAAAAGACTGCAAAGATGCCAGAAAAGGCAATTATAAGTGTGAGAATGAGTGTTATATGGACAATATATAAGATACTGATTATAAAAGTCACATTAATTATGTGATATAATTTTGCAAATAGAATTTGAAAAAAAGGAAAACTGATAATACATTAAATGTAATATTAAATATATATCAATATTATCTGTTGTCTTCTCAAAATTCAATGTTTATTATTTTAATAAATTAGAGGTTTTATATGTTAACAATTTGCTATTAATCACCTAATAGAATTTCATGAAAAAATAGTGAAAGCTAATATTGCTCATATTTTATCATACTTTTTGCAGTATTATTTTTTAATAATAACTTTAATTGAATGTTTATAACATGGAGATTATTAGACATCCTCATAATTTTCATGTTAGCATTTCTATCATAAACTTAACTGTTATAAATGCATGTGTGAAAATCAACGTTTGACTCAACATTGCTGTATTTTTTTGCTCTAACTTTGCACATTTGCTTAGAGTAGAATAGTGCATGAGATATCTGCAATTTTAGACCTTTTGCACTCTATTTCACAGCAAAAACTCCTGTAGGAACTTGGAGAAACTTATAATTATTTTACAGTTGATATAACTCAAATGGCTGAAGAAATTTAGCTCACACTTTTTAGCAACCTAAAAAAATTAACCTTTTTGTAGACATATTCTAATATTCATCTCTCCAGAATGCTATTTTTTGTCATTGTTAAACACCATCTGAGTTACACATGTGGGAGTTTGTTCATAAATAATGAAAAAAGTAAACAATGATGATAATTAACAAATACAACCTCTGAAAGTAACATTAAAATAGGATATTTGTATGCTAACTAATATTTTCTATTTTTTTATGATAAATTTATTTTGCCTATAATTTACACTAAAGATAGCACCAGCTTGCTCACTTACAGTTCCCTCTTAGCAAAATCATTGCCCTCCTTAAATATCCCATCACCCTCTTTCCTTCCGTTGTACACTGCTGCCTCAGCCACTCTGAACTAATTACATTTGACTCAGAAAAACGTGAGTTTTCTCGGCAGAGTTTCAAGCTCAGAAATTTATGTAGACTCAAAGGCTAATATTTCTATATTGGGTTGTCATAATGGATATCTTCACATAGTAGAATTCAGTTGTTGAGGATGGTAGGTAAAATAAGTGAGTAGGAAGATCCAGAGAATAGAAATGGAGAAAATATTTGCTGTACTCATCTAGCGGTTAAGTGTTCTGCAAATATATTTTTTGATTGGAACATATATTTTCCTTTCTGAAGCTTTATTATTTTTTTTAATGACTTTTAGTTCTTTGGAACCAAATAATCACATAGTAATCTGAAAATAAGGCATGTTTTAATTTTTCTTTTTTTTTTTTTTTAGGTAACTCAACAAATTGATTTTTTTTTTCCTTAAAGGAATCTCTAAAATTTCGTGCATATGTAATTTGCATATTCACATATGCATGTTAACAATGGATGCTACAGTTTTCAAGCATTCTTCATTTTAATTTATAATGTTATTAGTTTTCACATTTCCTCTACAGATTTCTCTTAATACATAGTTAAGTATGGGACACATAAGAATATAATCTCTATGATATACTACCTTCGTGTGGATTTTTTTGAGCACTTCCTTAACTTTATGACATGGCAAAATGTTACAGTTTCATCTCGCCTATTACTTTTTAATTAAAGTTTATTGGGGTGACAATGGTTAGTAAAGTTACATAAGTTTCAAGTGTACAATTGTGTATTAGGTTGGTGCACAAGTAATTGCGGTTTGGGCAATATTTAACTTTTTAAACTACAATTACTTTTGCATCAACGTAATATCTGATCTACATATCGCATTGCATGTTCACCACCCAGAGTCAACACTCCTTACATCACCATATTGTTGATCCCATTTACCCTCATCTACAGCCTCCTTCCCATCTTAACCCTTGGTAACTACTAAACTTTTGTCTATGTCCAGGAGTTTTTGTTACTTTGTTTGTTTGTCTTGTTCCTTTGTTGTTTTCAGAGCTCTATATGACTAAAACAAGAACAATTTAAGCAATAAAATAAATATTATAATGTTGGATTACAAACCAAATTATACAACAAATACCTATTAATTGATACAAAATATAGAGAAATAAATAAATGGGAGAGAATAGTCAAAGCTCCTGTGAAGAATTATTAATATTTTATGTATGCTCTCCCCTCAAGGTGGTGAAGCATTAAATAAGCAAAACAAAACAAACAAACAAAAATATGTCCTCACACAGAAATATTTTGTAGAAACTGAAACCCTAAAGTAAAAGAAAAATATTGTAAAACATCTTAATGCTTTCTGAAGCCTTTCTTACAAGCTGGTCTAGCCACAATTCTTCCTATCACAGGTAATGTCCCACCAGCTTTCCAGATTCAAAGGAGCAAAGAAAACAAAACAAAATATGAAATAAAATAAACAAACAAAAACAACCCTAAAACTATACTTATCTCATCAGCTTACTTTAACATCACAGATCTTACCACTCAGATCAGTCAATAAAATAGAAAGCAATTTCCATTCAGTTTGATTATTCCTCACCACTTCCACAATTCTCATTTTGTTTTGACCAGATTATCTCTCCTTAGAAAATTGCAATAACCTCCTAATTGGTGAATCTTTCTCTTTTTCACCTTAGTTGTTTCTAAATATTATATGTTGGTTCTATTGAAACATGTCAGATCATTCCACTAGGCAGCAGAAAATTATCTGATGGTTCTCTTTCTCATTTTGGTTTAACAGTAAACTTGTTTTTTTTTTTTTTTTTTTTTTTTTTTAATAGCTTACAAAGTCCAACATGATCTAAACTATTTATAATCATGGACCTGGGAAGGAATAGCTTTCTTGTGGCTTTAGATATAACTGTAAAATTTTTCATATCTGAAGTATTTGTTTTAATATTTTAAATTTGTTGAGTCTGATTAGGGTTCATTAGACATGCTATATTAATTTATATTAATTTTGTACTTTATAGTTAAAATAACTCAAAATTAAAATTTAGACTGTAAAAGACAAATCCCACCTCTAATTTTGGTAGATGGAAATATCAATCAGCACAGTATTTTAAAAGCAAGTAAATATTTTATTAAAAAGAAATCAAAGTATTCACATTGACAGAGCAATTTAAGTACAATGAAAAACAAAACTAAGAGGGTGGAAACGGAGGAAGACTTTATAGGAAAGCATTAAAAATTATGACTATCATAATAAAATTAATTGCTAGTCACTGTGAGTAATCATACAAATGAAGGGGCATTTCTTCAGTCTGATTGTTTTGTTTTGTTTTGTTTTGTTTCTTAGTTTCAGGTGTATAAAACAACATAATGATTACACATTTATACCAATCAAAAAGTGATAACCCCACCAAGTCTACTACCCCTCTAACATTGTACATAGCTATTACAATACCATTGACTCTATTCCCTATGCTGTATTTGACATCCATGACCATATATATGGTTATATGTGTATTTATATATATATGTGTGTGTATATGTGTGTGTGTGTGTGTGTGTGTGTGTGTGTGTGTGTGTGTAAATAAAATTCTGGTTGGCGTTCAATTTTATTTTGTATTAGTTTCAGGTGTACAGTTCAGTGGTTAGGCATTTATATTAATCTATGAAGTGATCCCCCCGTAAGTCCAGGACACATCTGACACCCTAGTCTTCACAACATCATTGATGATATCCCCCATACTGTATTTTACATCCCTGTGGTTGTTTTGTGACTACCAATTTATACTTCCTAACCCCTTCACCTTTCTCATCCTCCCTCCAACCCCATTCCCATCTAGCAACCATCTGTTTATTTTATGTTCTATGACCTATTTCTGTTTTGTTTGCTTATTTATTCTGTTTTTATATTCCACATATTAGTGAGATCATCTGGTGTTTGTCTTTTTTAATCTGATTTATTTCACTTAGCATAATATCCTCTAGGTCTATCCATGTTGTTGCAAATGGTAAAATTTCATTTTTTTTTTAATGGTAGAGTAATACTCCATTGTATAAATGTACCACAATGTCTTTATCCAATCGTCTATTGATGGGTATGCTGGTTGTTTCCATATCTTGTCCATTGTGAATACTGCTGCAGTAATCATAGGGGTGTATATATTTCTTTACAAATGAGTGTTTTGGATTTCTTTCAGTAAATACCCAGGAGTGGAATTGCTGGGTCAAAAGGTAGTTGTATTTTTAATTTTTTGAGGAACCTCCATAATGTTTTCCATATACAATCCCAAGAACAGTGCACAAGGGTTCCCTTTTCTCCACATCCTGGCCAACACTTGTGTGCTGATTTATTGATGATAATCATTCTGAAAGGAGTCAGGTGGTTTCTCATTGTGGTTTTTATTTGCATTTATCTGATGATTAGTGTCCTTGAGCATCTTTTCACATGTCTATTGACCCATGTATATGTTCTTTTTGGAGAAATGTCTATTTATGTCCTCTGCCCATTTTTTAATTTGTTTGTTTTTTTGGTGTTGAGTTGTATGATTTTTTTTTTTAATTGTGAATATTAACACCTCATCAGATGTATCATTGGTAAAATATCTTCTCCCATTCAGTAAGGTGACTTTTTGTTTTGTTCATGATTTCCGTTGCTGTGAAAAAAACTTTTTAGTTTGATGTATTTCATGTTATTTTTTATTTTGTTTCCCTTGCCCAAGGAAAAGTATCAGTAAAAATATTACTAAGGGTAATGTCTGAGAGTTTGCTGCCTATATTTTCTTCTAGGAGTTTTATGGTTTTGGATCTTACCTTTAAGTCTTTAATCCATTTTGAGTTCATTCTTGTATGTAGCATAAGACGGTGGCCCCATTTCATTTATTTTTTGTTTTGCATTTTACTGTCCAATTTTCCCAGCACCATTTATTATTTAAATAGACCGTATTTACTCCAATGTAAATTCTTGCTTCCTTTGTCATACATTAAATGACCATATAGTCATGGATTAATTTCTGGGCTCTCTATTTTGTTCCATTGATCTATATGTCTATTTTTTTATGGCAATACCATGCTGTTTTGATTACTATAGCCATATAGTATAATTTGATATTAGGTAGTGTGATGCCTCCAGCTTAGTTCTTATTTCTCAGACATGGCTATTCGGGCTCTTTGATAGTGTCATATAAATTTTAGGATTATTTGTTTTAGTTCTGTGAGAAAAGTCATTGATAATTTGATGAGGATTGTGTTGAATCTATATATTGCTTTTGGTAGTTTGGACATTTTAACTATAGTCTTCCAATCCGTGAGCGTGGTATGTGTTTCCATTTATTTGTATCTTCTTTAATTTCTCCCTTTGATGTCTTATAATTTTCTGAGTACAGGTCTTTTACTTTCTTGGTTAAATATATTTTTAAGTGTTTTTTTTTATGCAATTGTAAATGGGATTGTTTTCTCATTTGCTCTTTCTGATGGTTCATTATTGGTGTATAAAAATGTAACCAATTTCTGAATATCAATTTTCAATCCTGCTGTTTTACTAAATTAATTTATCAGTTGTTTTTTTTGTTTGTTTTGTTTTGTTTTGTTGAAACATTGGGGTTCTTTACATATAGTATCATGTCATCTGAAAGTAATGACAATTTTACTTCTTCCTTTCCTATTTGGATGGCTTTTATTTCTTTTTGCTGTAGCTAGAACTTCCAGTGCTATGATGAATGAAAAGGAAAAGTAGGCATCCTTGTCTTGTGACTGATCCTAAAGGGAATGCTTTTAGCTTTTCTCCATTGAGTATGACATTACTGTATTTTGCTGTGTATAACGAACACTTTTTTTGCCAAAATTTGTGAGGGAAAAATAAGGATGCACATTATACATTGGTAGTACTAATTTTGTATCTATATAAATGTTTTTCATTCTTTCACATATGCTTATGAGTTAAAAGTGTAGCTCTAGAAATCAGTAACGATATCTGTGTGCAAAATAATACCCTGGAATATGATAATCAGTTTTGTTGAACTTACAACGAACTTACAACCACAGAGTTCTTGGCCTTCTATGATGCATAAATATTGTAAATTTGTTACCAGTACATAAAATTTCTTATACTTTGTATCTGTTCTTGTGTTTTGTAATTATTTGTTACAGAAAATTTCTTGTACCATAATATGTTAAAAATATAAATGTTAAAATTCCTTTATAATACAGAAAACAAGTACCTTAATATAAACAAATAAAATTTTGAATTAAAATTTTAAAATGAAATATTTTTTCCCCTGAAAGTTTGGGCCAAAAACATGGATGTGCATTATGCATGGGCGCACGTTATACATGTCAAATATGGTAACTGTTGGTTTGTCATATATGGCCTTAATTATGTTGAGATATATTCCTTCTATTCCCTCTTTGCTGAGAGTTTTTATCATAAATAGATGCTGGATTTTGTCAAATGCTTTGTCTGCATTTATATATGTATATGACCATATGATTTTTAGTTTTCATTTTGTTTATATGGTTTATCACATTAATTGATTTGTAGATATTGAACCAATCTTGCTCACCAAGAATGAATCGTACCAATTTGATGATTTTTATAAAACTAACCATTTCTTACACAGCATTTAACTGATATTGTGGATTATTGAGTTAAATGTTGTGTCTGGAATTCAAGGAAGGATAATTTCCTAATCATTAATAACTTTAGAGTTATAGAAGCTAAGATTGTGGTAATGAAATTTATGGTCTAGGTAAGTAGCAATTTCTACATAGAATGCAAATGCACAATGAACTTTTTCTGTCCCAGAGTCTAGTTCAAATCTGCTGAGTATGTAAATTTTGTTTTCATTACCTTTCATTGTCAGTTTTGTTTGTTTGTTTGTTTGTTTTTATCCTTCCTTTCTCATGCATGCAGTCATTTTTGTTGGGTTATTCATGCTAAACTAATCCTATGGAAGTATTTCCACTTATGATACAATGACATATACTACAATAATTTCTTCCTATAACCATACTACTCAGTATTGGAGACTGAAAGTACAGGGATTGTACTAGTATGGTTCTTTGTAGAGGGATATCTTAATATAATGTGCTGCGATGGAGAAACTAAAGTTTTCATGGGTAAGATTCATTGAAAACTCCACAGACTACACAATCAATCACGTGTTTGGAACTTAAATCTGCCTCTTTCATTTTGTATATGTTTTCATGGGATATCTAGACTCACTAAATTTCTGTTTTCTACTCTATAGACAGTGGCATGATTGGGTTGTTGTGGTTTATAGTTTATATATCTAAGGTGCCAGATGCATGCTAGGGATTTGATATAGTCATGCACTGTTTAACAAAGGGGATGCGTTCTGAGAAATGTGTCCTTATGCAATTCTGTAGTTTTGCAAAATTATGGAGTGCACTTCCCTTCACAAACCTAGTGGTATAGGCTACAACTGTAATTGTAACTGCTATACTTTTATACAACTGGCTGTAGGTTTGTTTACACTAGCATCACCACAAACACGTGAGTAAGGCCTTTAGGATAAGACATTAGGATAGCTACAATGTCACTAGGTGATAGGAATTTTTCAACTCCATTATAATCTTATGGGACCACCATCTTATATGTAGTCGTCAGTCATTGACTGATATATCCTTACAAGTTATTAGGCTGGTGTAAAAATAATTGTGGTTTTTTTGCAATTATTTTTAACCTTTTAAACCGCAGTTACTTTTGCACCAACCTAATATATGATTGTAAATGGTATAAATCATTAGATATGTACCTTTTCTTTTTGTTTTTTTTCCTAAATAATGTTCTAACCACCATTACAAAATAGTTTCCCTTATGTTTGAAATAATAAACAAGTATTTTATTTTATTAGTAAGAAAGAAAATAATTAAGTTAAAATAGAAATAAATGTTCACTTGGCTTTTAAGATGCTCTATTTCAGTTACTACTAGCTGAGAATTATTGGTAGATGCTCAAGGAACTGATTAGTCCTTTTGGGGGCTATACCTTCATATCCAAATATTTATACAAGTATTATCAGTTTCTATTTATTTGGGTAACATAGCAAGCACACAGAGTTTGGTAGCAATCATCTCTTGACATGAACTTTCTATGTGACTTTTGATAAGTTATTTGAACTTTTTATATGTCAACTTATAACACATAAATGAGAATTATGATATCTATCTCATGGATGGTTGTAAGGATTTAAAGAGACAGTGGACACATTTCGCCAAAACAAAGTACCTTATATTTTTTATAACAAATTATATTTTTTAACTTCTATTTCATTTTGAAGACATCGTCTTCAATTAGCCACATTTCTCCTGGAGTAATTATGTTTCTGTTTTTTGTTTGTTTGTTTTTTCTTTTGTTGTTGTTTTGTTTTTCTTTTGAAATCTTGACATGTGATGCCACTTGATGGATATTTTAAAAATCGACAGATTAAGTCTACATTACCAGGACTTTGAGACTGAAAGTACAGGGATAGTACTAGTATGGTTCTTTGTAGAGAATTAGGAATTAGATGTAACTAATAAATATTCAACGGGTTTTTTACACATGATCATTTTATTGTCTTTGAACTACTGGCTTCCTTCCAATGCATTGAAGAAATATTAAATATCTTTGATAAAAATTAATCTCGTCTGCTTTGCTTATAGAAATGTGATCTTTTGTATTCCAAGATTAGAAACAGATCATACTCTCAGTGTATATCTTTATGCTTCATGACATTTACTTTATGTTTCATACTTAAAATCACTGTTTTTTTTAAATAAAGTAAGTTAGTAACCTTGAAATTCTTCAACCCGAACACTCTTGTAGAAGAACCTCTGTGAATTTCTGTTTTTGATTTCTGTTAGTTTTAACTACTCTAATTAAATTGATATAAAAAATCACCCAAGTCATATTTTCAAATGCCAAATAATTAAAATTTTAGTGAATTCATTTGTAGACATGCCCTCCAAATGCTGAATATTCAGATCTTAAATAATATGGATATGAGATATAAAAATGTCATTTATCTTTTAGTTCTACAAGTTTTAAAACATAACATTAATTGAAATTATAACTAACATCTATACTAGCATGCTTACTCTTTGTAGGGCCATGTTTTACATGTATTTACAATACTAATACTCAAAACTCCATGAAATAGACACTGATACCATGCTAATTTTGTAGGTGAGGAATGTGAGACCTGGAAATGTTAAACAATATGTACAAGATTAAGAGGTTATTAAGTGACAGCTCAGGAATCTGAACCAAGTTCATATGGTACCAGTCAATACTCTAAATAATCAGACATTCTTATTCCTAGTAAGGATGAAGAAGTTTTAATATTTGATTTTTTAGCTATTTTATGCTATGGTAATATTTAATATAAATATAAATGTTCATATTTAACAATAAAATATTTAAATTCATAATCAGCTCTAGCCAGAGAAGCCAAATTGTAAAATGTGTTTTAGTCTTCTAGTCTTCTTATTAATAATTATAACTAACACTTGCTGAGCATATGTAATATGAAATACACTGGCTGAAGAACTTTACATGTATTATCTCATTTAATATACATACTTGCTTTATATATATAATATTTTTCTTCCAGTATTATAAATAAGATAGTGAAAAGTAGCACGATTAAAAATATGATAACTGATGAATCTTACTGAAGTTCAATATTTTAACAGCATATCTGGATTATTTGACCTTAAATTCTTGTATATATATGCATATATATATAACATATATATAACATATATATAACATATATATGCATATATATACACACACACATATATACACATTGTATATATGTATATATACACATATATATACATATATACACACATATGTGTGTGTATATATATATATTCACTTTATGTTAACTTTGGAAACTGCATTTTCCTAACATATTTAAACATTTGTGTGCATAAATATGTATACAAGCATTGTTTTTTATAAAGCTTGTGTTAACAAGAGGATACAAGGAATATAGATGATGGATAACTATCTCTAAAGCTTTTAATCATAAAAATATAATCTACCGTGTTTCCCCAAAAATAAGACTGGGTCTTATATTAATTTTTCCTCCAAAAGACGCATTAGGGCTTATATTCAGGGGATGTCATCCTGGAAAATCATGCTAGGGCTTATTTTCCGGTTAGGTCTTATGTTTTAGGGAAACATGGTGATATAGCACAGTATGTGTTCAACAATCATGCTTTAAACAACAACTAGGACTAAGAAATGGTATTTGATTTCCATTAATATGGGATTCAAATTACTGATTCTCCACTACCCTCTTTGCCTATAGATCATCTAATCAATTGCCAATTTATCCTGAATCCCTCACCATGACTTCTAATTTTCCAAGATAGTTTGTGCCTACAAGGTGTCCACCCACCCACCATCTGCTCTGTCAAGTTTTCTCTTTCTGTTACTTAAGAATAACAGTTTGTACAATTAAAAACAAAGTGTTCTGTTCAAAGTAGGATATTTTAACACATGGTGTTTGCTTGAATTTATGAATATGAGATCATACATTACCCATGTCTTAGAACTTGAATAAAAATTATAATTCAAAGTAAATTATCTTATGACTACATAATTCAAAAGTATAAAAAAAATCACAAGAGAAACAGAAGAAAATATAGCAATTCAATATAAAGCATGAGCAAGTGGGGATTTGAAGTATTCTTGAGAAATAAAGTGGATGCACAATTTGTTTTAAATCTGGGAAAACACCTCTTGATGTTTTTTACAAAAGTAACCTAGAGTTTATGCAGAAATTCACGTAAAATTTTATTTTAGATATCCCACATAAATGATCAGAGACATTAAAAAAATAAAGCATTAGAAACACAAGTATTAAAATAACACATTGAGGTATCATAATTGAGTTGTCACAGGACTTGTTTTTATTTGAGAATGTGTCAAAATAGCAATGTCTCTATAGATTGAAAACCATAAGTATTTTGAATTGTGCTCAATTAACTGGTTTGTGAAGATATTAAGGTATTTGACCCAGTAAATCAGTTGACATTGGAAAGTACTTTATTTTTTTGATTTCTTAGATTGAGAACAAGAATCTATTATTTAAATATCAGAATCTAAGAACATCTAGCTCAATGCCAGAACCCAAGAAAAGTTGGCTACTGAATACAAAAGCACGTAAAGAATTATCCTTGAATGTTAACTCTCAAAGTTGTATCTCATACCTGAGACTGCTACAATTACATATGTCAGGTTGTTGCTTGACAGCAATTTTGAGCAAGATTATTCCTTGTTAGTGAGTCCCACATAAACATAAATAAGACAATATTTGCCCTCTAGCATGTCAAACATAAATGACTAATCCTAAATAGACAGTGAGGATCATGCTTCTTGATATTTGATAAAATTTGGGAGTCTGAGGTACTTATTCTAATTGAGAATATAAGATTATCTTTAATTAGTGATGTGTTATTTTAATTAGGATGTTATGGCCAAATATGGCATTTACAATGAGTCAGGATGGGAAGAAGGGGAAAGGGACCATGTGCCCTGAGGAGAGAATAGCAGAATTACAGGGACTGGGTAAGTTTTCAGGATATATCTGAAGACTAGTGGATTACCCAATGTGGCACATATGAGGAAAGTTAGAAGAAAAACATAATTTAAAAATGATTTTAAAGGATATAATCACTAAATGTGAAGACAGGAAAATATTTTATCATTGGTTGATTTTGACTTTGCTCATGGGCTAAGAGGATGAAGTCAGGGAAAGGAAAACATTCATAAGAGTGGAGATGATTAATGGTACATTATCATCAAAAAAGTACCAATAGTATTGAAAATGAAGTGATTCTGCTGGTGGTGAAAAATCACAGATAAACAACCTGCATTTTGCAATTCTAAAATTGAAAATGAGATGCATTCATTGAGATAAATTAATTATATAGAAAACAATTATTAAATGATTCCAAGTAGGGAAATATTTGGATAACTTTTTAAAAATTTGTTTGCTAAATTGTTATTAAAACAGGTTTTGAAACCTAGTTTTAGGCTTATTAAGAAATGGATTTCCAGACATCAAAGAGATGCTTATATTTGACAACATTTCTAGGGAAAATGTGTTTACTCCCCAAAACAGCAGTCTGCTATTATTTCTTGGTGATCTGTGCGTGTTCTTATATAACACAGTGCTCTTCTTTTAGGGATCTACAAGTATCTTGTTAGAGTCATTCATTTATTAGTAGAACGCATGTCATAAACGTACACAATTGGCAATAAGTTACTTGATAGAATCCACATAAGTTATTTATTGTATACTTGTTTAGAAAGTCAACTAAAATAATACGTGAGCAAATGATCTGTAAATTGCAACAGATAATTATTAGTGATATTACTGTTTTTCTTCCAGCCTATTATTACCTATTTGCCACAAGAGTATTTCCTCTCTTTTATTTATAAATGTATCCTATTCAAAGACCACTCTTATCTTTTCCAGCTTGTTTGTTTCTTCACCCTTTAGAAAAAGTCTTTCCCTCTCCCTTCTGAATGTTGCCATCCTGACTAAGGGGATCTCTGCACAAAAAAAAAACAAAAAAAACGTGTATCAGGTCCCATGTAATTGAATGTTTATAGTATATTGGGAATGTATTCAAATTTATATTGAAATTGGGAAACAAACATATGCACAATTATAATCTCACTCTTCCGTTCAGCTATGGCTACCACAGACACATCACTGCAGAAGTCACATCTTTCTTCACCCTGTCCCCACACACTCCAATTTGATTTTAAAGTGGATTTGTTATTAGACATTTACCCATTCTGTTATCATGCCATCATTTTGTTGAAAATTTAGGTATTCTAGCTTCTCAGAGCAAACCTCTATTTTATTGAAACAGAAACATCTCTCTTCCGCCTTTCTGTGAAATTAACAAAGCATATAATTTTAGGTTTTCACTAATTCCCTAAATTACAAGCATAATCTCTCTTTGGCTTATCTTTTTTCAACATAAAAATATTATCACGATAATTACTTGATCATTTCCATGTCTCCTATGATGCTTAGAGTGGCAAAATTATTAGAAAACCGCTATGCTGTGTAAGGGCTGAAAATGATGAAATAGAAAGCGTTTGTAAATTCATTTTTTTTCTTATATGTAATTAAGAGCGTGTTGAATTTCTATGCTGTATTTTTTGCATGTGATAAAGAGGCAAGAATTATTCTCTCCCAGATTTAAACAAACGAAAAGTGTTTGATTTAGATACTTGTTCATATGGTGAAAGAAATTAATCACAGCCCTCAAAAATGGTGTTCAAGCTGCTTCTTGCCCCTCCATTTTCATCTTTTACCATATTTTTTCCTCTCAACATATGAAATCAAGATATATTGACCTCCTTTCAGCATTAATAAATGCTCTTTCTTGCCACAGGCCTTTACAAATGCTGCATCCTCTGTTTTGAGATTTTTTCTTTCACTTTACTCATCTTACTTTTCTGAGATCAATTTCTATTTCCTTAGAGTCCTTTCAGAAATTCCCTGTCATACCTTCTAAAACATGTTTTCATGATACCATATCATGATACCATATACTTGTATTTCAGGGCCTTTGTCCAAACTTAGATTTTGTATTTATTTGTGAGATTTTTAAATTTAATGTCTGTGTTTTCATGTGTTGCTCACCTCCAAACCTACCTAAATCAAAACAGTTGATTTTATGAATGGTGAGCATCATGTTTTTTTGTTCCTTTCTATTTCAAGATGTATCAGGTACCATGTGATTGAATATATGTTGTATATTGGGAATATGTTCAAATTTATATTGAAATTGGAAAAACAAAAATATGCACACATATGAACTTTGGTAAAGCACAAACTTTTAAATCAGAAATAAAAATAAATACTAAATTAACTAGTAGATATCCTTTAAGATATTCAAAACCAGTCTTTCAATATTCCAACAAAATGTTTAGAGCTTTCCAATAGTTCTGAACACATTTAATTTGCGGAATATTGAGACATTTTTTAAAAGGCAAGGCAAGTTAATAAACAACTGTTTTATAATTTTCCCAAGTACTTCTCATTACAACATAGATGCTGTTTACAAAAATTAAAAACACAAATTATAGAAAGCTTTTTAAACAAAACAATTTAATGTTGCAAAGAAATCATCAACAACTAAATTACTTTGATGAAATCAGGGATTATACAACAGTACATATCTATACTTACCAGTTTTTCATTTATTTTTATGCAGAAATTTTCAAACAAATTTTAAAAGTCATAGCTGAATTATATATATAACTGAAATAAATTCTCAAACCTGGTATGAGACTAATACAATTCCATATGTCGGGTTCTTGCTCACTAGCAATTTTGAGCTGCTTTAGTGTTTTATAATTTCAAAAGTCAACCATTTTAAGATTAATTTTTATTATGATTTAAATAGTGGTTTAAAAATTATTCATTTAAACCACTAGGCATAAACATATATAAATATGTTTAAAGATTCTATTCAATTTTCTCCAAACACACTGTATCTATAATCTGAGTAGAGACTTGAGCAAACATGGGCTATGACATCACATACAGATTAGATCTACCATTGTCAAACTTTCATAATCAAAAAATACTTGAAATATCTCTTTCATCATTTGCAAGCTGGAGGGATAAACATTAGAACCCAGACTGGATTCCTTTATGTGCTTAGAACCTGATAAAAGAGGCCTGCCCCAAATCTTTCCATATAAAGGAATCAACATTCAAATTTAAAGTTATTCTCTAGTTTTATTCTTCCTCCTATACAAGTAGGTACTGGAAAGTTTTCCTGAGACCAATTTTAGAAGTGTTTGTTACGCCCCATACAATTTGTTATTAATTGGATGGATTTCAGTGTGAGGACAAAAGGGCAAAAGGTAGGAAAAAATGTCTCTGCCTTCTAATCTCTACAAAAATCTGTTCCCCTCCTTTTATTCCTTTCCTGGAGAATATCAGTTATGTCAAAATACAGAAATTATTCACAATGCTGAATACCTAATCTTTTGCTAAAGAAGGTCCCTTTTAATTGTATAGGTACAACCATCCTACATTTGGTTTTGGTACTCTCTTCTGCAAAGCTACTTAATCATTAAAGAACAGAACAAACTGCAAAAATATATTGTCTGCTGCAACAAATTTTTAATCAGAGATCATGTTATTTGCCTTGCTGTAATCGCTACCACTTCATTTTTTACACTATTATGTGAAATGTTTTCTAAACACAATTTTCCTCATTTAAGTTTCCTGTTTTATACCTCTTTAATGCTCCCCCATGCTTTTCTTATAACTTCCTGGAGCATGGTTTCCTCCAGGTGCTCAACGTCTATTATGATTAGTATTCTTGCTGTCTCTTATTTCATCCTAAATATCCAATTAATCCTAAAGTTCTAGCAATTTACCATCCAAATATCTCATTGTCATATTTACATGTACATTATATTTAACATAATTAAAGGCAGCACTCCAAGTACTAAAATAAGTATAAAAATTATTGCTAGACATCTACTTAACATCTTACTTATCCTCAGTAGAATTTAGGTATACATTTTCACTACTAGATAACAAAATACTAGCACATAGTAGGTGTTCATTAATATTGAGTATATGAATAAACACATGGGCAGATTAGTTAGTTAATATAATAGTATGGATAAAGTCCACATAGGAACTAGAGATTAATGTAATGGAGAATAACATAAGCTTTACACATGAAAAATTTTTTACGTTTGTTTTTTTTTTCTTCTATCCCTCATTATTATACCAAGATTTATTAGCCTTTATATGCTCATTTAGCAGAGGAAGATGATGCTCTCTGATTTTACTAGAGAAGAAACTAATGTTTTTAAATTTTTCAATTACAGTTGACATTCAGTATCATTTTATATTAGTTTCCAGTATACAGTGTAGTGTTTATACATTTATGTAATTTATGAAGTGATCCCTCTGATAAGTCTAATACCCATTTGACACCACACATAGTTATTATAATATTAGTGACTATATACCCCATGCTGTACTTTACATCCCCATGCCTATTTTGTAACTACCAAGCTGTATTTTTTTAAATGTTATCCACTTAGTGAAGACATTCCTACCTCCCTATTGAAAAGTTTCATTAGGTTCTTACCTGGATTCTGTAACCCATTGTCCTGCTCTGTTTTACACATCCACTGAGGCATGTGTGACTGTTATTTATTTAGTATGTTTGTTGTTCATAATAAATTTTTTTCTCTCCAATTCAGTGTTCAGGGAATGTGACTCTCCTTGGGTAGGGACAAGGTGACCATGAAGAATGGCATGTCTTGGAAGATACTATGGTGGCAACAGCCAGATAGGCATGGGGATAATTAAGTGAAATAAAATGATTTTAGTATCAATAGGAAAGAATGAGCATTTTCTAGGTAGACATAATCACCTCAACAGCTTTTGGTTCAGTGCTTGTGGTACAGAGAGAAAGTCAAGGTAGAGTGGGATGTATTTCAAGATCACCATTTTGGAAAAAATTACTCTGAAAAAAGTGGTCTGGCATTGCTAGCAATTATAGCTATCAACTTTAGATATATGATATAACCCTCTATAAAGTCAGGCAGAAAATAAAAATAAGCTAAAAGGTCAACGTCCTCTCTGGGTAGCATGGAATTTCAGAGGAGAATCTTAAAATTGTATAAATGTTTTAACACAACAGAAACAACCTCCAGGGAATACTATTTCTCCTAGTAATGAGAACTCAGGATATCATTCGGCTCTTTTGGAAAACAATGCTGCTAACCATACCGTCCTTTCTCTCTGCTCCCAGTATCTGACTTATGAGTTTATAAGGAATTGTAGGTTATCTTTAATGCAAATTATTTTATATAAAGGTTTACTGTAAAATGGAATAAAGTTATATAACATTATACAGGACTGTTAGGGGTGGGGATTCAATAGTGGTAATTTTAAAAAGGAATGATTTCCGAAATTGTTAACATATTCTTTCAATTATGGCAAATAAACAAGAATGTGATTTCTGTGAGTCACATTGGACTAAAAATAAAAAAGTTTTATCACAAAAAAGGAAATGTATAATACTCAAATTTCATTTAGAGTTGAATGTAAAAAACACAGAGATTCAACATGACTTTCTAATTAAGACTTTAAGGACTATACATGAGTCATTAATATCAAGGTGTAATTCAGTCAAGAACAAGATTTTTCAAGAGGCAACAGGAGAGAGTAAAACACCAATAAATACATACTTAAATGATAGTCAAGACAATGGTTCATAGTTAAATCAACTCAAGGTGTGTTAAACATCTATGTGTGGGTGTATTTATAATATAGTCTTAATATGTACATAGATAAGACTTTGCGTTGAAGGAATTTAAGGTGATAAGTTCTTATAAGGATGCCTTATATCGTAGTTTACATATGAAGAGGGGCACAGAAGCAGAAATGATCCTGGATTTTATTTATTTTATTTATTTTTTTTTATTATTTTATTTTATTTTATTTTGATCCTGGATTTTAGAAGGAAGACAATTAAATTTATTAGAGGACATGTTATCATTTGACCTTGAAGTATAAAATGAGTTTTCATAGATATATTAGTTGGTGCAAAAGCCATTGTGGTTAAAAAGGTTATAATTTACTTTTGTACCAACCTAATAGAAAGTGTGGAAGTACATATTCCAAGAAAGAGTGATAGGAAAAAAGCCATGAAGCTGAGACTAAGCTGAAGCCAGGAGATAATGTGCTTGGTGATTGCTGTCGAGTTCCAGTGGACGGGTGTGCTTTCTTCTTTTTCTTCTTCTGCTACTTCCCCACCCCCTCCATCTCCTCCTTCTCTTTCTCCACCTCCTTTTGTCTCTTCCCTTCCTTCTCCTCTCTTTCCCCTTCCTCCCCTTCCTCCTCTTCTTTGACAGAAGGCACAGACAAAACTGAGAAGCATATTTAGGTTAAAAATACTAGCGGAAGGAGCTTCGATTTTAATCTTAAAACTGCTGTACCTCTTAGCATTTTCAGCAGGAGCTGATATAACAAAAGTGTCCATAGTGAGTCTGGTACATTGGACACAATAAATGGGAAATGTGAACATTATTCTACAAGCCATGGAATTATGATATTCATATTAAAAGGAGAAGCATTGGGAATTTAAACAAAACATATTCTTTAGAGTCCAACTGTAGTAGGAAACATTGACAGCACATGTTACTTTATCTGGGTAAGATGCCAAAACTAACTTAAATAGATTTTAAGTTTTTCATAAAATGAATAATCTCAAAACATGATAAAATCAATTTAATGTGAAAATATCCATTTAAAATCAGTAAATACATTAATATTTATTAAACACATTCAGATTATTTACATTTTAATATAACATACTTATAGAGCTATATTTTGTAACTAATTTATACAGATGCTAAAATTCTGTAAATAATCATGCTTTATTAAAAGTGTTGACATATATTTAGTAAGCTACTAATATAGGAAATGGACAAATTTTAGAAATGTGACTTATGTATAAAAATACCCTCTTAGCAAATCACCATAAACAGTACATATTTTTAAGTAAATATCTGATGTTGGAAATTTAAATTCTGAAAGGTCTTAAACATGAACAACATAAAAATAAACATGGAAGACACTGAATGTTTCTGAAAAATAAATCTACTTCTCCTTTCCCAGATTCCATTGCAAATATGGAATCTACAATTTCAAAACATTTATATGTATCTTCTCTAGCATTAACAGAATATTTCATATTCATATCTTTTTATCCCTCATTGCAAGACCTCTGAAAAGCTACTATAGATATGAGTAAATCCCCAGGCCCTTTATATAAAATATTAAAAGAGAAATTAAGAGAATCTATTCATGAGAAGAAGGAAAAATAATCTGTATTAATGGGAAAAAGCATAGGATGAGCTTGGTATTGAACTGTTTTGACAAGAATGTGATTTCAGTACATTAGGTGAAAATATGATCCAATGAAGGGCAAGTATGACCTGAAAATGCGAGCAGGTAAAGGTTAGTGATGAAGATGTGTTCTTCACACATTCGCAGGTTACCACTAAAGCTATGGGATTGATGAGATGTTCAAAACCTATGGATGTAGGATAAAAGTGATAGGCTAAGAACAGAAACGACAGAAGGTGAAACTTATTGTTAGATACAAATTTGTGTTGGCAAAAAATATCCAAAAAAAAAAGGTTTTAAAGGAAGTATAAATGAATAGCTTTCATTTAACAATTATGTTACCTAGTTTATCTATATTTGACCATTATTTGTATGTTCTTATGAAATTTCACTTTAAAAATAATGTTGTAGTAAATGTAGTAAATAATAAATGTAGTAAAAGATGTGTTACACATAACTTCCCAGTCGTAGAAAGGTTAGTGTGAATATATAATCCTGAAATAACAGGAGGTTCTTAGGAGTGCAAATGATGGGATAATTACATGTTAGATCTTTCAGCCTTTTTTTTTTTTCTTTTATAAGATGGATTCTCTTCCTCTCAATCATTATCGGGGATGCTACAGTTTATGCTGGATATCCTTAATTTGCCATCCAGATTTCCATTTTCTCCCTGGCTCTGTGCCCAGTGAGGTTGACCTCTATGGACAAGTACTGGTGAGACCTTTTGCTCTGTGGTTTCTAGTTCCGTTTTGCCAATGGGAATCACCTGCAGGGAGAAGACTGCACTCCGGGTATTTATCCCTGTAAGTCCCTCTGCTAGGGCCCAGCTAGTAGACTGCTTCACTATACTGAAGCCCAAGGCTTCTGTCAGGTAGCCCTCACCATGTGACTTTTTCTTTATGTCTGGTAACTGCTCCCTACTATATATTTTTCTGGTCCTAGGTGGGAATGGGTCTTTCATTTGTATTTTTGTTTTACCTAAATTCTGCCCATCACTTTGTAAAGAATTTTCACCCTTCCTAGTACCAGTTTGCATATGCCATCCTTTTTCATGGCAGGTCAGTGCAGGTAACAATCTTACATGTTACATTTACTTCCACTTGAAAAGAGAAACTGTGGAATAAAGTGCTAGGAAGCACACTAAGAAACAAAACAAGCAGAGATGTGAATTGTTTGCTTTTAAAAAATTATAATTTACGTACAGTAAAATTTACTTTTTTGAGGAGTACAGACGCATGGGTGTTGAAAAATGCATAGGACTGTGTAAATTATCACCATATTCAAGATACAGAATAGTCTGTTATCTCCCCAGATTTCTCTGTGCTGCTGTTTATAGTTAAATGCTTTCCCCATCTCTAACCCTGGCAATTACTGATCTCTTCTCCATTCCTATATTTTTGAGTCTGGCTTCTTTCACTTTTTCTATTACCCGTGAACTTCATTCGTGTATCTATGAGTATTAATAGTTAATTCCTTTTTATTGCTCAGCACTATCCATTAGTATGAAGGTGCCAGTGTTTATTTATCCACTCACCAGTTGAAGGACTCTTGGGTTGTTTCCAGTTTGGGGTAGCTGTGAAAAAAAAAAAAAAACTGTTATAAATATTTGGGTAGAGGTTTTGTGTGGACATAGGTTTTCATGTCAGTTGGTTAATTAGAGAGAGTAGGATTGTTGGGCCATATGGTGCTTGTTTAACATTATACAATTGCCAAATATTTGGTATTGTCAGTCATTTTTATTTTATAGTACAATTGTTGATATCTTCATAAAATGCCAATTCACCATGTAACTGTACGTTTATTTCTAGACTTTTTATTCTGTTCACTTATTTGTATGTGAATCTATATGCCAGCAGCATACTCTCTTGTTCCATATAGCAATACGCATTAAAATCAGGGAAAATAAATCCTCCAAATATTTTCCTTTTACCAAATCATTTTTGGTGTATTCTAGGACCTCTGACTTTTTAAATATATTTTAGATTGAGTTTCTCATATTTTCTCAAAAATTCTGCTAGAATTTTAATTTGTTTATATTTAGTATATAGATGAATTTGGGGAGAATCCCCATTTTTACATCACTAATATTCCAATAGATAAACATTATGTCTTTATGTACTCTAATTTTAATTTCCCTAAGACTTTTCATTTCTAGTATATACATCTTATAAATTGCCAGTTAAATTATCCTTAGAAATTTAATTTTATGCTTTTGTAAATGAAGTTATTTTTAATTTAATTTTCTCATTGCCAATTAGTAGTATATAATAATAAAATTAACTTTTGTGTGTTAGCTATGTGTCTTGATAACTATAAAATTAGTTATCAGTTCTAGTATTTTTCTGTGGATTCATTTGAATTGTCTGTATAGACAATCATGGCATCTCTACAAAAAGAGTTTCACTTTCTTCTTTCAAATTTTATGTTTTATTTCTTCTTTATCATCTTTTAGCTCTGACCTCTAATACAAAATTGAAAAGAAATGGTGAGAGTGTACATACATCCAGTGTTCAAAATTTTGTGTAGAAACTATTCTTCTTTCAATACTTGACTTTTTCCTATCTCTAGTTCTCAGAGAGGTTATTTTCATGAATTAAAAAAAAAAAATCAAATACTGTGTTATCTATTAAGGTAATCATATGCTTTTTTATCTTATTGTTTTTATATGATATGTATTAATGCTCATACATTAAACTAACCTTGCATTCTGGAATAAACTCCAGAGTTTTTTCTTTTTTATAATCATGCAAAAATAAACTTTATCTACATACTTTATTACTGACTGATTTGACTTGATACTGACTAAAGAAAGCCCAGATTTTTTTTCCTCCCTACTGATTTTTTTCAGTTACATTTTTTTTTTTAAGGTTCACAGATATATTTTTATTAAAATACAGAAGAATCACAAGGGGATATATCCATTTCTTTGACTAGCTCAACCTAAATAAAATCTGAAAAAAGTCAATAACCATCAGTGCTACTGAGGAATAGGAGCTTGAAGAGTGAAGGAGAAATAAGTCAGTCTAGAGTATGAAAGAATGACCACCTGGCTGAGGTGATGGGAGGCTTCATTAAAGTCAGTTAAGTCCCAAATACTAGGTCAGTAACAGGGGGATTTGTTGTTTGTTTTTATGCTGTGGTTATTGATTTATTTAGTTTAGTTTCAGGTGTACAAAACCATGTAATAGTTAGACATTTACTCCCCTCACAAAGTGATAACCGCCGTCCCCCTAATTTACTAACCCTCTGACATCGTATGTAGCTGTTACAATTCCATTGACTGTTTTCCCTATGCTGTAGTCCACATCCCATGACTACACAGACACACACACACAGACACACACACACACACACACACACGAGGTCTGACAATTAAGTTCCCGAATTTGCCACCATGTGCTTATATAAGCAGCACTGTATAAACAGCTCGGTAAGGTTTCATAACCTTGGTATATCAGTGTCTCACAACTGAGTTCGTGTCAATGTGTGGTGTTTCTTGCTGAATGGCGTTCCTTATTGTTGTTGCATGTTTTTGTGTGCTTTCTCAAGAATGTCTGGGCTTGAATTAGAGCGATGAACAAACATTAAATTTCTTGTTAAACTTGGCCAGAGTGGAAATGAAATCAGGGACATGTTAGTCCAAGTTTATGGGGATAATGCCCATACACACTCCATTCAGTTTGGTCTTCAAAATAAGTGCAAAATGCAGTAGTTTTAAAAGACATAATCAGATTTTCCATTTGAATAATTAATTGCTTGATAATGAATGCTCATTGAGTGTCAAGATAGGACTTTAGATTTTTGCAATGCATGTAATTTTAGTTTTTGGCGAAGGGAACTGAGGGCTATTGGCATCTATATGAGCTGGGACTTTGTTTGGTTTGTTTGTTTGTTTTTAATTAAATGTATTGCAGTGACAATGGATAGTAAAATTACATAGATTTCAAGTGTACAATTCTATAATACATCTTCTATATTTCACATTGTGTGCTCACCTCCTTGAGTCAGTGCTCCTCCTTCCATTGTTTATGGTGGCCAAGACACGCAAACAACCATAGTGTCCTCCTATAGATGATTGGATAAAGAAGATGTGGTACATACTTGTATGTACAATGGAATATTACTTGGCCATAAGAAACGATGAAATACTGCCATTTGTGACAACATTGATGGATCTGGAGATTATCGTGCTAAGCGAAATAAGTCAGACAGAAAACGCCGAGAACCATATGACTTCAGTCATATGTGGGATATAAAACTGAATGCAACAAACCAATAAGACAAATAAACAAACAAAAAATCATAGACACAGATAACAGGTTAGTGATTTACAGAGAGTAAGGAGGGAGGAGAGGTGGTAAAAGAGGATTAAGGGGGTCAAAAATATGGTGATGGAAGGAGCACTGACTCGGGATGATAAACACAAAATGCAATATATAGATGATGTATTATAGAACTATACACTTGAAACTTATATAACTTTACTAACCGATGTCACCTCCAAAATTTAACAAAGATAAAAAAAACAGAATGAGTTGCAATAAATAGATAGATGATTGATTGATAGGTAGATAGATAGATAAATGTAATCTGAATTCACTTAAAAAAAGAAAAAGAAAAATACCTAGCGTGAGGGGTTCTGAGGATAAAAAAGTACATACTTTTTAATATGAGTAACATAACGCCTGGCATGTTGAAACTACTCAATAAGTAGATATATTTCAAATAATTTATTATCAATCTAATTGTAATATTAATGTAGCTCTGATTGGTGAACTCCCATGTTTCCTAACCTGAAAGGGGTAGAAATCTCTTCCTCTAACATAAAAAATCTCTATGCTCAGATTGGTCAGAAGCAAATCATGTACCTTAAAAATTCTGTCTTCACTAGATTAATTGTCTGTAGGTGTATTGATTTTAAAGACCAATATAATGAAATTATATTTTTACTATTGAAAAGCAATAGAGTGTTCATATTAATATGATTAGAAGAAAACAGAATTAAACGCTTTAATAAAGTCCAATTCATTCACTGATCTGAAGTGATTACTATTTTAGCATATGCATAAAGCAAAGTTTTATTATATGTAGTTAAGAAACAAGGTAAATGATGAACTTCATTTAATTAATACACATAATATATCAGATTTTAGAAACATGAATATAAGGTGTGAAGACTGCACAAAAGTAGAGTTGAATTTGTTTACAGTTTTCATCGATTTACTTAGTTGAACTATTGTAAGTGAAAACCATTGCTTTTAATAAAGTGGTTATGGACCTGTATCTACATTTCAGCATGTCTAAGTTTTTGTGGGGTTTTGTTTGTTTGTTTGTTTGCTTGTTTTTTTTTTTTTTTGTATACCCTATTCTATTTACCTCTCAGCATTTAATAAAATGTGGTATGTGTAATTTCAATACTAAGAAATTGAATTGTTTGAATTCTTAATTAAAACTTTATTACTTTGTTTTAATCAACATAAGCTGATGGATCAATACTGTAACAGAAAATGTAAAAAGAATACATATTGTTTTCTTAAGATTCCACTGTTATAATGTGTATCCCTATAACTATAACACGGCATAGTATAATATAAAAAAGAGGGGATTTCTTTTTTTCAGGAAAGTTTTAAATACATGCAATTTAAGACCATAGTTTTCTCATTTTTCACAGTGCAATCCATTTGCCAACCCTTTTAGCCTTTCCCCTTTCAGGACCCTGAACAAACAAGTCACATCATACTGTGAACAAATTAGTTTTGACACCTTGAGACATTTAATTATTTGCAACAGTGAGTCAGATGAAGGTGAAGTTGAGAGAAACTTTTCAAGCCCTGGGAAGATGTATATACTCCAAGTGCCATTTTAGAATATTTAACTCTGAAAATCCAATTAATAAGCATAATAGAAATGTATAAATAAGGTTTCACTTTTTTTAGGAATTGAACATATTGCAAAATAAATAGAAATGTAAAATTTAGCAGTTAAACATAGTTTTTACATCCTATTATTTAGGAATCTTTTTCAGAGGCACAGAAAATCTGAGAGGAAATTGAATGTAATGTTCATTTAGCACAGTTATTCATTTTACAGTTGAGGGAAGCGAGGTTCAGAAAGGTTAAGTGATTTGCCAAGGTCACTTGCCAGTTACTGTTAAATTCAGAAAGACACAAAACCTAGATGTCTTATTAACCAATAATATTTTATTAATTTAATTTGCCTATAACAGTAGCAATTTAGGGAAATCCAAAGTCTGTTGCTGGTGAATAACACTTTTAATGAAAAGTTGTGCTAATTAAACTTATATAATTATAAAATTGGAACAGTTATTTTCCCAGTTAAATCTATAGCTATGCTGATTTATATGACTGTAACTAGAGATAGCTGTGAATTTGTGATCTATTAACTTTTTCATGTATTAATTATTGAATGTTTTTAAATGACTATTTTGAGAAAATGTATACATATGTGCATGTGTTTATATGTGTGTGTTTCCTTGAAAGTTTGTTTTCCCTCACCTTTTTAGCAATCTTGGGGGAAAAAAAAAAAGATTGTCTTCTGAGAGTGATAGTTTGTTGAATTTCTTACCTAAAATATTTCAATCAGTATTTATGCATATTCATCCTTGTAAAGAAAATATTCTAAGATATTCATCATTCAATTCAAAACATGTGATGAACACACTATTTTTTATATTTTAGCCTGCTTATATTTAAAATATAATGTGAAATATAATTAATATAGTTGATTAAGCTTTTTGTATTAAAGTATTTACACTCTATATATTCCTTATAAACATGATGTAAGTATATTCATCTTGAGCCTGTTAAATAAGTCTATATATGTCTAGAAAGAAATAGAAATTGAAAAAAAGAAATAGATATATTTCTAGGAACTTCAATGGAGGATGAGTCTACTCATTGAGAGTTAAAACCTTCCAAAGAAAACGTGTATTACTCCTAACGTGACAGCTTTTACTGCGAAGTTGTTGCATTTTGCCCTTCACATCAAGTTCTCAGAAGGCAACTTGTCCACGTAATGAATTTAGAGTCACTCTTCTATTATTCTGTGAAAGTGGAAAATGTATGTGTTTGTGGGGGCCAAAAGAGAAGAGATGTGCTATGTAAATAGAGGTGTAAACAGAGAGGAAATGGAATGACGCTTAGGGCTTTCAGAGCTTTCATTAAGAATCAGAATCACATATGTTATATTTTTACTATATTAGAATCATATGTTTACTACATGTTAGAATTATATATATGGAATATACTCAAATACATATTAGAATTTCCAGTGTGTATTGGAAATATAGAGTACCTCGGTTTTCAAACATTTCTATTGACGAACATTTCAGTTTACAAATGCCGTAAATCTGAAAGTAAGTGATTCCGGTTTTCGACAACGCCTTGGAAGTAGACCATGTCACGTGGCTTCCGCTGAGTGCAAGATCCTGAGGCCTAGCTGTTGGCTGTTTTCCAACGTTTCAGAACTTGAACGGTCTTCCAGAATAGATTACGTTCGAAAACCGAGGTACCACTGTATATACTAGGATATTTGTTAGAATTCTATAATTATAACATATCCTCACATAAAATAAGCATAGTTTATAAAGAGCATTCTATTACATATGATCCCTTAATGTTTTAAATTAAAGATCCCTACTGAAAGTGTTATGGTGGTCATTCAGGTTTGGGAGCATAAACTAAGTTTATGGCCTTTATAAAAGTAAACATGATAATTTGAATATTAGGATCATTTTATATTAAAAAAAAGTCTCTATATAAAGGTGTTTGTAAAGGGTGCTGATTGATTTTCATGGTCTCAGCCAGCAGGATCTGCTATTACTATTTTAGTCCTAAAATATGGAAAACTAAAAAAAAAAAAAAAAGAAGTGTTATTTTTTGGTTATATTTAGTTGTTCAGGGAGCCAAAAGTGGAGGAAGACAAAATTGAGAAGTTAACAGTCTCATAAGGGAGCCAGGGCATTCAAAACCACCAAAAACGAAGGCAGTTGGATATATTAATGGTGCCAGACTCAAGAAATGTATTAGAGGGGGGTGGGGGGGAGGGTGAGGGGATTGGAGGGCAGTCGGTGACCACAGGATGGCCACGGGGTTTGAAAATTAATCTGGGGAACGTAATTTGGTGGTTACCAGAGCGTAAGGGGGTTGGGGGGTGGGGGATGAGGGTGAGGGGGATCAAATGTACGGTGATGGAAGGGGAGCTGACTCTGGGTGGTGAACACACAGTGTGATTTATGGATGATGTGATTCAGAATTGCACAACTGAAATCTATGTAATTCTACTAACAATTGTCACCCCAATAAATTAAAAAAAAAAAAAAAAAAAAAAAAGAAATGTATTAGAGTAATATAGGAGAAATTGGAGTAGCTTATGATTTTGCCCTATCACTTATATAACCTGTGGCAACTATCTGAAAACTTTGAAATTCTGCAAAAAATGTGTATCATATTTTCTTTTTTTAAATTAATTTTATTGGGATGACAATGGTTAGTAAAATTGCATAGATTTCAAGTGTACAATTCTATAATACATCATTTATATATGTCACATTGTATGCTCACTACCCAAAGTCAGTTCTCTCTCTTTCTATCACCATATATTTGGACCCCCTTTACCCTCTTCTACCATACTCCCCATGAGTATATTTCTAAAGATTGCATTGACACAATGATACATATATTAATATTATAAATATAAATTCATCTTCTGGCAAATTAGTCTGTAAATTATCATTAGTGGTTTTTTTAAGTCACTGATTATTTTGTGATACTAAAGGATTTTGGTGCCTCTTATTCCTTAATTTTTCTAACAAAATTACAGATTGTCTTTCATGTGCAGAAGTGGTAACAAGCAGAATAAAATGAAAGAAAAAAATGAGGTATAATGAATGTCAATTATATGCTAGAGGAAAGGATAACTACCATATCTGATGTGAGATGCAGGTGGGATGGTTTGAAAAATAGCTCACTCAGAATATATACTTTATGTTGAGTTTTCATGAGAAAGAGAGTGAGAGAGAGAGAAAGAGGTGGGGGGAGAATTGAAAGAAGAAAATGTGAATGCTAACATGAAACAACATACAAATGCACAATTGAAATATTTTAAAAGCTTATAGCTTCATAGACTAGAAAATTATTAACATTAGCTATTCCACAAATAATTTTATTTAGCAAAGTAGTAATTTTGATGTTGAAGTATATATTTAAATAAATACGGATTGAATAATCAATATATTAATTACAATAATATACTCCAACTATTTTTCTCATTTTTTTCCTTAAAAAAATCATGTAAATATTATCTGTTAGAAAATACACAAATTGTTTGAATTAAATTGGGGTTTCTGTGAGAAAATTTTGAAAAACTAAAATCAAGCATTTAGGTATTTCTTTTTGAAAATGAATAGCTTAAGATTAAGTGCATTTATGTTAAAATAGGCTGCATGTTTACAGACACAGAGGTAGTCATTTCCTAGTTTTTTTTCCGTCAATTTCATGGTAAGTCAATAAACTTACCTTCAATAAACTGAACTTAACTGTAAATAAGTTTGTATTTAGGTGAGCTTCAAAATTTTACTTTACTTGGAAACATTAAACAATGATATACTGATGAACTTATTCTAATATTTGTGAAAAATACTTCATATCAGTTACAATCATCATACTGTGTCTGATTAATTTCTAATACTACTTCATGAATGAATAAAAATGTTTCTATTAAATATGAAATGACAGTAAAATAAAAAGTGTTTGGAAACACTGATAGTTGGAAATGCTTCTAGTGAATGGTGATCAAACTTCTATAATATGCAGTCTTGATATGTTTACTGCTAATTATAACCCCAAATTATAGAGTAATGTGATGACTTTTAGGATGGCATTAAGAGATATGATAACTTTAACTGGAAATCATTTGTAAAATAATGTGCCATCTTGAAATTTCATTTTATTAAAGTTACATCAAAATAAAATTTTCATTTAAAGTGGATTATATTTATGCCACATATGATTTGCATTTTTTACTGTTGCCATGCCATGATTGATAAAGTTTTCTGGAAAATACGAACAGCCCAGCCTGTCAATTTTTCAGTTTTCAGCTCTGCTGCACTTCACACTTCTAAGCTTGTTATATTACTTCAAAATCTATTTGTCTTTGAAGTCTAAAATATCCAACTGTCAGAAAGCAAAGGCATTTGATAATTAATTTAATACCAAATCGGACATCTGCCTTGGCAATGGGCAAAGATAATTGGATATGTACTTTCTAATACTTGTTACATTTCAAGTACAGGCTGATAAATTTTTCTTGAAAAATATATAATTGATAATTTTAAGGCATATAATCAATTGATCATGTTGCAATAATTAGTAGCAGGCTTCTATTTTTACTGATTTTTGATTGAAAATATAGATGCCAACATAGGCAATCAACATTTAGAATTCATGTGTCAATATATCTGTACAGCAGTCAAACGCTCCAAACTCTTAAAGATGTAGAACAAAATTCATCCCAAAGTCAATTTCAAAAGGCTAAACATGCAGAAATAATGTTGTGAATTACTTTCTGGCTTACTTATGACCCTAGGAATTAGGATTAAAAAGATAAATTACAATGATAAACATGTGGGTGTGTTTATATATTAATCATATCATAAATTATACTGTCTATATTTAGAAGAGGTCAACTATGTTGCAATACAAAACTTCATTTCTTGCAGAATCATGTTCATTTATTATAATAATGACTACTTATGGTAAATAGCATCTGATAACAGTTATCATTTAAACAGAAAGACTTTTCAACTTCCACTAGACACACTTAAAACCACTTACACACCAAATGAATTCTTAAAGAAGAAAGTACTTATGTAATTTTATGTATAGTGTTTGCTCAATGTTAAAATATAGTGGATAAAATATTCATAATTTTTGAAACTTTGTGTAGATAGTTTGAAGGTAAAATATGTTGAGAAAACTATTTTTGTGTAGTTTGTAGGTGGGGAAGAGACAACATTGAAGAATAGAGAATAAAAATTTATACACATGATTAGCTTCCCAGTTTTGGTGAATACTTTCTATAACTGAGCACATATAGTAGAGTATATTGCTAAAACATCACATTATTACTGAAGTGTCAACGTACATAATCACCCTATCTGCAAACATTTAGTATAATATTTCTAATAATTGAAATTATTACTGATGTTGATATTAGTAATAAAGTTCCCTTTTAAAGAATCTAATTTGTTGTTTTCTTCAACTTTCTAATACTAGAATATTCGTATCTGTGAATTAAGTATATTTAAAATTAAGTGAAAAACCTAGTAAAATTATGTTAGCATTGCAAAATTATTTGACATACCTAGTATTTGAAGAAAAGTTAGATAAAATATATTTATAAAATATAAGTAAGCAATTTTAAAATTAATCAATGTACTTGAGAAATGGTTATATGTATTTAAACATAATGATTTTCAGTTCATAATTAATTTTACACTTATATGATTTAGTGATGCAGCAAGTATCCATTTTTACCAAATGTGAAAGGGCTGTATATTAAAATTAATACTCTGTAAAAGCCAGGCCACTGCCATATATTGCTAAAATAAAATCAACTTATGAGATAAAGAGAAAACTTTTATTACTAATCATATATGTGTTATGAAAGTTGTTATAATCAGATTTTTTTTTTTAAGGAAAATTACTTCTCAGCATTGCCAGCTCTCATACTGCACTTAAAATCACAACATTCCATATAGTATCTAATTTTCTAATGACAGTGTGGATAATTACATTAGGTTTTGAGCAGCTCTGAAGTGACTGCCACCAGGTTAAGTTTTTCCAAATTCTGTAATAGTAAATGAGCTTGGTAAAGATGCCTCTCTTTTTTTTTTTTCTTCACACTTAGACTTAAAGATTTCATTGTTTGTGATGTAGCAGATTGCTTCAAAATCTCATAAAATGAAACTGTTCACGACTTAAGGAAGATGCTTTCATCGTTTTCAAAATTGAATTAAGATTGTTATCCTCAAGGATCCTCAAGGGAAAAACAGAAAAAAACTGAAAATTTACAACACTTCTTACACACACCAGAGACTTGAGGTCACAGTGTAAATTGCTGCACCCAAAATTGGAGGACCATACAGATAAATGAATGAGCTGAGTATCAGCTTACCAAAGGAGAAGCCCAGAAGTAGAAGCCTGCTGAGGGAGCCAGTAAGGTAATAGAAAAACTTAAATTTTAGTTAATGAAGGGCTAAAGTCTCAGAATAGACAACCTTGAGAGTTAAAAACTCCAGGGGGCCCCCACATTTTCACAAGTTTTACCTATAAGATCCCTACCATGTTCTCACAAAAGTATCAGGGAAAAATACCTTCATCTTTTAAGCAATGTCAAGGGAAAGGCAGTTATTTTGAAATAGACCCTCACGAAGGGTTGCTCTCAAGTTAAACCATTTTACTAACAACCTAAAGTGGACAAGAGAAATACCCAACTCTAACCCACTCCAGCCTTCTTGTCTTACCTAAGGGGAGGAAAAAAACTAAGAAGCACTTGTGCAAGTCACAGGAGACACAGAATTCCCAAAAGAATGGGACATAACCATAGAAATACAAAACACTTCCCATCCTCTCAGACCTCACCACCATATAATAGGGTTTCTGTATAATAACAGGAGCTTACAACCAAAAAAACTGCTCATCTTAGATCTTATTTAAGAATAAATTTCTAGGGAAACCCAAAGATGCAGAGGAGACAAAACAAGGATAACAGAGGACACTTTAGCCTCTGACACTTATGGCTGTAAAAAACAGTACACACAGCCTAACTCTTAGCTCAGTAAAGATAAAAACTCATACTAAAGGCCTATCTATCTTAGTCTTTACATGTTACATCGTGTCTGGCTCTGATCAAAAATTACAATTCATGCAAAAAGACAAAAATCACAGTTTGAAATGACAGAGCAAGTATAAGAACCACAGTCAGGGGTTTTGGAGGGCTTTTGGAATTACTGGACCAGAAATCTAACATAGCTATTATTAATATGGTAGGAGACAGAAAGGAAAAAAAAAATGGTGGGAAAGAATAGAATGGTGGAAAAGGAAAGAATAGATGTGTAATATAAGATGTGTGATGGAAATAATATGAAAGAATCAATAGGGAATGTCAGAAATAAAAATTGTGTTTGTTTGATGGTCTCATTAATAAACTGGCCGTAACCAAGCTTGAACCGTGCTTGAAGATCTGCCAACAGAAGTTTCCAAAACTGAAATGAAAAGAGAAAAATGACAAAAACAGAATAGAATATCCAAGAACTGGGGCAATTACTAATAGTGTAACATACACATAATGGGAATTCCAGAAGAAGAAAGAGAAAGGAAGTATTTGAAACAATAATGGGTAGGGTTTGCAGGTGGAATTCCCACCCATTCTCAGGAATTTTTTTTCGCTTTCCCATTGCTGAATCCCGCGATATAAACTGTTTTCTGTTCTCCACGACGAATCATTTCCACAAAGTGACAGCCGATACTACGGACCACCTGGGTTCAAGGAGCCAATTTTCCTGATTTCCCGACCAACTTTTCTTGGGAACAGGAAAGCGAAAAAAGATTCCTGAGAAGGGGCGGGGATTCCCGCCTGGAAACCATAATAATGAGTACATACGAATTGATATCTTTCATTCTAAAATACCATCACAATTTGAAAATGAAAATGTTCAATCTAAAATGAAAAGCCATATTTAAAAAAAAAATGAGGGAATTTTTTTGGTTAATTAGTAAATAGTATTATGACTTATTCTTAAATTGAGACTATTATCCTTAACTTTAGTATTTATTACAAACTTTAGTGATTATTAACTTATACTACATATTATTATAAATAAATTACATAAAGAGTGATATCACTGATATTGAAATTATAATGCATAATTTTTAACAAAGCAGCAAAACAAAAAATACGTTGAATAAAAATATCTGGTATATCACTGAGAAAATAATTTCAGGTAATAAAATTTATGTAAGCTGAGTCTATGATTCTATTAAAAATAAAATTTTCTAAAAATATGTACTACTTTTTAAAATTTAGATTTTGTTTAGAAATGCAAATATACAGATGGAATCTGGTTTGACAAAGTTCAGAAGGCAAATGCCTACACTGATAAATTTAAATGTTACAGTAGTTATTTCGTCACCTTTCAGTATTTGGAGATCTGCAACCATGTTAGAGAATTCATTGTCAGTACAGCTCCTGTTTTTGGTAAAGTTCAAAGGTTAGAACACTGATGTGTGTGTGTATGTGTGTATTGCAAATCTTATTTCAAGATTTCAAAAGCTCACAATTCTGTATGCCAAAAATTTGGTTGCCATTTTTGCTAAAATTGGGAATTGGTAGTCTAAGATCTTAAGTCTATATTTTGCAATACTGCATTCCTTTGTTAAAATGTATTACTTTGAAGGTCTTTGGGAGGGGCATAATCTACATGCGTTATTTATGGGCTTATTTGCCCTATTTGGTGTTTTAGAAAGCTGCTATTTTAAAATAACCAAGGAGATTTCTTAATGTTATCCAAAAAATGTGACTCTATTTTATTAAAGGATCAGTTGGTTGTGTGTCTTTGTTTGTTTTTACATACAATGAAAACCTTAAGAGTTCTCTGTGCACATGATAACTAAAAATGTGGCATGATAAAAAACCTTTCTCGCAAGAGAACTTCCTACTCAAAATGCTGCCTGCCTTTTTCTCCCACACCAAAGCATTCTTCAGTAATCATTGGTAATGTAACCTTTCTTTTGCTGCTGAAAGTGAAACTCCACAAATACATTATGTGTACCCCATGCTGATTTTAAAAGTACTTTAATTAAAAACAACAGCAACAACAAAAACAGCATTTTTCTGTTCCAGAATATTCAATGCCAGAAGGATTTTTTTAGTGGTACAAGTTTCCTTGAAGATTTTTATATTTCAAGTGAAACTGATTAAGATTTTCTTAGGCCATGCTTATATTTCAGCTGATAAAGATTTGAAAGTGGGAAAATACTAGAATTATGATTTTTGTCCTTAGCTTTTGGCTGAAACAAAGTTACCAGGATTACAATACAGACTGAACTGTTGGTAATGCTGAAACTCAAGTTTGACAAAAGAATCCCAGCAACAAACATATGATTATTAGAGAAAGAAGAAAGTTGAATAATTGTGATAGGGAAGGATGAAGGCAAAGTAACTAAAATAACAATAGAGACACTATATACCTGACATGCCGGTCTCAGTGGGACATGCTTGAAAAATTAAAATTGGAATGAAATTCTGTATTTATCAGCTTATGATAATGTAGGGAAAAACAGCAACGAAAAAAACACGTCTCCCCCACCACACAAAAGTGCAACTATTTTGTTTTTTTGGATTTTTTTTTAACTGCCAAAGCAATATCTTCTTTGTGTTACATGAGTCAGCAAGTGGGCTGCATTCCAGTCCTTTTGGAACCCGAGGCAATGTTGACAGAGGATTCACCTTCTAGCAATACTGCCAGACCAACATAGGTCTTCAGCATTCTCTTTTATCGGGGAAAAAAGGATGAAGGATCACACAGTGCCTTTTAATACCTCAGTGCAAAAATGACATATACCTAATGTTTACACCCTGTAACTGCAAGGGTTCTTGGGAATACATTCTATTATGTTTCTAAGGAGAAGAAGGGAATTAGAAGAATTGAGACGTACTAGAAACACAAAGGCTGGGATCTATGGTCAAACCTGAAGACTAGGGAAAAGGCAAAAACACAGTGATCACAAAATTGAAATCTTGGGTTTTGGTTATTAAATAATGTGAGAAAAAGATCAAACCAAGAAAGAAGAAAACGAGTTAATAAATTTTTGCAACAGTGATGGTAAAGGTTTGATGGAGCAGTTAGGCAGAATTGCAGTGACAAATAAAATGAATCATCAATCAAGTAAAAATAATTAATTTGAATGTCATATTCTTTTTGGGATTTTGAGTGTCATGTGTTATTATAATTTATATTATTACAGCAGGCACCATTATGTTTATTTCTGTTGACTAAAGCTTTCGTGGATTTTGTCTGACATTTTATGAAAACGAACAAGTGATATTTTAAAAGTTATGCTATTTAGGATATGGATTTGAAAACCCTAAGTAAATTTATATTAATATAAATATATATCATATATATATATATGTACATGTATATATATATATATATATATATATATATAATCCAAATAAACTGTCTAGCTTCTCTAGTACTATATATATCTTAAAATATGGCAATATATTTTTTTCATTTCTTATCCCTTGAAATGAATAATGAAAAATTACAAAAACAGAAAATGCTTTCTATTTGCCTTGATTAAATCTACCAACAAGCGAAGGCGAACCTGACTGCTCCCCTGCAAAATGTCCTTTCAGGGTGGGAGCTGTCTTTTTCAGAGCTCCAGTTAGAACTTATAAAAATTTAAGGGCATCCATTCAAATAGAATGCTAAAGCAGCTGATCAGTCCCAAAGGCCACTAAAGGCTGCACAAGAAGTCTTAGATCAAATACCTCTGGTCACATCTTGGGGAGGGCTAATGTTTTCTCAACCGTAAACATTCAAGTGAGGCCAATTTTCTACCATGTTATAATAACCTCAAATCTTCAACTCTTGGCTCTTGATAATTGCAGGTAATTAGTTTGTGCTTCCTAATTGATGTAAGGTACCAATATAGGGCAAGAGACCAAGAGTCTTCCAAATGATCTTATTGCTGTATCTCAAGCTCTGATCACACTAGGTTTTGTGCTAGTGCTTTCCCTCATATGCCACTTAAAAATCCCGGGGTAGTAATGCCGGATAAACTTTCCCTTAGTTTAAAATGTGACCCTGTTAGATTTCTCTGTGCTGATCCAGAGACAATGTGCACTGGTCAATATGAGAAAAACTCTGGTCCAGAGAAACTATCTACTGTCTTCATTTACTCTTGTGTGCTACCTATGTTAATATATCTTGCCTTTGTTTTCTAAGATACATTTTTGAAAGAAAACAATGGAAAGAAAGTGTTACAGATATTTGCTTACAAAGTTAACCTGTCAGATATGAGTATCAAATTTATAAATAATAAATAAACATAAAATAATTAATGGGCTGATATACTTTATGAAAAGAAAGAAAATTATTGACATAGAAGCTTCATCTGTGGTGAATATTCCTATATTCAGATCAATGGTTATATATTTTTATTATATTGCACATTTCTATTCATTAAAAAAGAACAAAAAAACCCAAAACTTCATGGTTGCACTTCCCATGTTTTATTTAATTATGTATGTATATTTCATTATAATATTGTTATTTTAACCTACCAGGGATAATCTATCATCTTAAGGCAAAATTTGCCAGTAAGAATAATGGAAACAAATACGTATTTCAATAAGACTTCTAATATTAGGTTGGTGCAAAAGTAATTGCGGGTTAAAAGGTTAAAAATAATTGCAAAAACCACAATTACTTATGGAATTTTGAAGGGAAATTATTATTAAATATTACTATATAGTTTTTGCTTTTACCTTGCAATGTTACAAACAAGAATAAGAAAAATTTTAACTTTGCAAAAAAAAGAAAAGAGAAAAATATTCAAATCGGAAATGGTGAGTGGATTTCATTTTTAATACTCAACACACACAATTGTGATATAGAAAATTCAAAGAAAACTATTAAAAACTTGCAGATAAAGGTAAGTTTAGAATGGTTGCATTAAAAACATATGGTACCAAAATTAATGACATTTTCATATTGTCAATAACAAATTGGAACATAAAATTGTAAAGACAAATTTTGCAATGGCAGAAAACACTTATGAATAAATTTAACAAAAGAGGCACAATATCATAATGAAGGCAAGTATACCATACTTGTGATTGGAAGAACTGATATTAAGAGTGTCATTTACTCCCAGATTTTTCTGTACATTCAGTGTAATCCCATTCAAAATTCAGGTAGGCTTTTTTGTAGACACACATATGCTGGAACTAATATTTGGGGGTATGCAAAGGAACTAGAATAGCATAAACAGTTTTTAATTAAAAAAAAAAACATTAGAAGACTTTTCGAACGTGCTCTCGTGATTAACTATGAATCCAATGAAATCATAACAAAGCAATATTGTAATAGGGACAAACAGAGAGACTAAGGGAGCAGATAGTTCAAAAATAAACCAACAAATATATAATCAGTTGATTTTCAACAAAGTGGATAAATTGACACATGTGCACAAGTGAAGACTCACCTACATTATTCATATTGGCTAAAAATTGAACACAACCCATATGTCTTTCCATAAGTGAATAGAAAACAAACCCCTATAACCTCCCAAAGGAAAAAGCCTGTCAGTACCTTGATTTTAGTCCAGTGAGACCTCCAGAGATGTAAGCTAATTGAAACTATGTGTATTTTAAGCCACTGAATTTGGGGTGATATGTTACAACAGCAATAGGATTGTTCATATGTTGCTGGGAGAGGTTGAGGGGAATGGTATGCAAATTGGTAAAACACCTTGGGAAAATGTTTGTCATATGTGTTTTTATTTTGCATGTAACCTATGACTGTGCCATTCCATTCCTATGCATATGCCAAGGAGATATACAAGTGCATGTGTATCAAGGGAATTTGATGATACTGTTCATACGATACTGTAATAGCCAAAACAAACAAACAAAAAGAAATGTAACAAAACTCCATCATTATAGAGTGTTTAAACTATGGTACATCTATAATATAAATGTTTTATAGTAATAAAAATTTACAAATATAGATGAACTTCATAAACCTAATGTTCAATGAAAGAAGACAGATAAAATATATTTGCACATTTTTCCATTTATATAAAGAGCGAATACCACCCAAAGTAAACTATTCCTAACAGCCAACATAATGGGTACCTTTGAATAGTGAAAGATAAATCTATTTCAGATGACACCATTAATCGACTTCCTAAACCTGTTGGTGATTCACAATCATTTAGTTTTTGATACTTGATTTGGACACATATTTATATTTTCTTCACATTTTGAGCATTTATATTTCATCTAAAAAAATTAATGTCAGGTGCTTTCCAAGAAGTGATGATATTTATTTGACTTTGGGAACCTGCTACCCCAGTCTCTGAGTACATCTTACATCAACCTCAAAGTGTTTTGTTAACATTTCAACATAGATGGATCATGTAGTAGATGTCTTTGTTAAAGAAATAGAGAATCAGAGTGCACTGCTTAAAAATTAACATAGACACCTAACTCCTAGACTTATGACTATGTCATTTTCTGTCACATTGATTATTTTAGTAGATACCTTTATGATAGTTATTTAGTTTCTGGCTTAATCAATAAAACATGTTCATTAATAAATTATTTTGTAACTGTCATAATTTGTCAGAAAATGCTAAAGTGGAAGCATTTTTTTAAAGTTAATGTACATGCTGGTTGCACATAAATTATATGTCCATTTGAGATCTTGACTTATTTCATCAGAGTGATCTGAATATAGAAAACAAATTTACTTGTAATGAATTTCTCTTTGGAATACAACCAATGTAAGAAAAAACTACATTAGGGAAAAAAGTCACAAAGTATCAACTTAAAATGATATGAAATGCAAATTAAAAAGACTGCATTTATAATTTTGAAACCTAATTAAATGCAATATTTTGGTAAAGTTGTAGAGACATTAATTAGCAAGATATTTTGATATCAGAACAGAAACTGATAAATTACTTTCTGTAATAAATGACCACCAATAGTGAATTTAAACCACAAAAATGTATTCTTTCAAAGTGCTAGAAACCAAGTGTCCAAAATCATTTTCACTGGGTTGAAATCAAGGTGTCATCAGGGCCATGTTCCTTCAGAGGCATTGAGAGAAAATCAGTCCCTTCCTCTTCCAGAATCTGGTGGCTGCTTGCATTCCTTGACTATGACTGCATCATTCCCAATCTCTGTCTTCCTATCCCAATGCCTTTCCCTCTTCTATGGGATGCATTTTTATCTCCCTCTATTGTGATTGCATTTAGGACCTACCCAAAAATCCAGGTTATCTGTCCATCACAGTATTTTCATTAATCACATCTGAAAAAAACGCTTTTTCCCAGTAGTCATTTACACATTACAGGTATTTGAATATAATGTATGTGGGGGCCAATTACTCAGTTTACCACAACAGGTAAAATTTTTTACAGAGGACTGTAATTTGTGTTTTTTTGTTTGTTTGTTTATTTCAAATAGGAAAAATGAAAGCCCTTAGTTTTCTTCACAGATATTTCTTGCTTTCCTCTTTTCAAGCGCTAAATACATTTACCTTTGTCTGACCAGCTATAGCTAGACAAGGTTCAATGACTTTGATGAATGGCATGTATGTCATTTCTGTGATGTATAACATTTCCTATGTACACACTGACCAGTGATTTGAAATGGAAGAGCTCAGCCAGCAGCCTGGGATCATCCAGGCTGGGATCATGTCAGAACCCCACTTTCTTGTCCAGAAGTACGAATCTAATATAATTCAAATGTAACTCCTTCATTGATTTTAAGTTAGTCATCTTTGCATTAAATTCAATTTCATTTTCTCTAGGAATCCCAACATGTATTTTTTTTGACATATCAAAACCTATTTGAATTACTGTTGTATCATTCTATGTATAATGTAAGAGCCCAATGACTGTCTACTGTCATTTACCCTTCCTTCTCATGGCTTGTGATTGGCTGCTGTTGTTTTCATAAATATTACAGGTACATGTATTATAAATCCAATAATGCAGCATTATCAGTTTTGCTTTACATAGCCATATGGTTTAAAGAAAATAAGTAAGTAATAAAATAGTATTTCATATTTACCAAAGCGTTTGCTTATTACTAAAGTTCTTCAGTCATTCTTGTAATTCTGAGTTTCCATTTGGTGTCAATGTTTTTTAAACTCAGACAATTCTTATACATTCCCAGTATGCAGGTCTACTAGGAGGAGTCTCTATATTCTTATTTTCCTAATTTAAAAATATTTAGTCTGTGTTTTTAAAGCATTTCTTTTGGATATAGATTTCTGGGTTGGTATTTTTTTCAATATGTAAGCATGTTATTATATTTTTATGGCCTTTATTTTCTTTGATGAAAAGTCAGGCTTATTCATATAATTCTTGCTCTGTATGTAATATGCTACATTTCTCTTGATTGTTTCAAGCTTTTCTTCTTATCATTGGTTTTAAAATTTGACTATTATGTAAGTAGGGTGCATTTCTTTTTTTGAATGTACCCTGCTTGGTATTGGCTGAGATTCTAGATATGTAAGTTTATATTTTTAACAAATATGTAAATATTATAATCATATTCCTCAAATATATTTTGCATTTTCCCCACTCTCTTCTATTTCTGAGGATTCAGAAATGCAGATTTGGTGACTTGAAAATATCACTGAGGCCTGTTTATTTTTTTTAATGTTCCATCATTTTGATATTTAGAATGGGTAATTTATATTGATTCATCTTGAGTTCACTAAATGTTTCTTCCATCATTTCAAATCTGATGTCAATTTCAACTATTGTAGTTTTCATTACAAGTGTTGTACTTCTCAGTTCTAAAATTTCATTTGCTTATTTTAATGGTAATAAATTAATATCCTAAAATGATCTATGTGATTGTTCATATTATAGCCATATTTTTCTTTACGTTTCTGAACATTTGTAATTGCCACTTCATTGGCCTGTACTGCCATACCTAATATGTTGGTTATCTTGAAGCTGTTTTTATAAACTACTTTATTTTCTAATTATATGTCACATTTTTTTCCTTCTTTTCTTAACATGTCCAGTAATTAGTGATTTTGTATTCTGTACACAGTGGACAAGTAAGAATTCTGAATTTCACAGTCTTATTTTAAGGAACATTGAGAGTTTATTTATAGTTTGTTGTGTTTCCACTGTCATGTAGTTAATTTACTAATGTATAAAGTTGATCCTTTTGAGGCTTGTTTTTAAGCTTTTCTTTTCTTTTCTTTTCTTTTTTTTGGTATGTTAGGAGATATCCTTACTCAAGGGCTTTAGCTACTGTACCAAATTGATCATTATTTAAATTAATTGCATAATATAAGAAGGTCACTTACAAAATGAAGTAGTAAAAGTTTGTGTTTCTGTCATATCTTCTGGTACTAAAATTTCAATTCTGTGAGCTTCAATGTGTTTATAATAAACTTGTACCGTGTTTCCCCAAAAATAGGACCAAGCAGACAAGCAGCTCTAATGCGTCTTTTGGAGCAAAAACTAATGTAAGACCCGGTATTTATATTATATTATATTATATTATATTATATTATATTATATTATATTATATACCCTGTCTTATAGTAAAATAAGATCGGGTCTTATATTAATTTTTGTTCCAAAAGAGTCATTAGAGCTGATTGTCTGGCTAGGTCTTATTTTCGGGGAAACAGGGTGAACGACATTTAAAAGGAAATTTGAAAAGACAGTCTTAACAATCGTGCAGGGTTTGTTTGTTTGTTATTTACCTATAAAGACAAGGTACCACAATCTATATTTTCATGATAATAAACGCTTCATTAGTTCACCCTGTTGACTTCTAGCATCCATTCCACTCAAAGTAGGTAATCTAACAAAACGTTAAATATTTCATCGTCTTGCCAGTTATTAATTTGTGCATAGTCATGGGATTTTCATATCTGATTGTTAACTAGAATTATTGTGGCTGTTTTTCCTATAAGGAGAGTCATCTGAAGGCAATATATACACAGAAAACCAGTGCACAGAGATGGGAATGGCTTGACATCATTATGGCATTAAATTACCCATCCATCTGATCTCTGGAGTGTAATTAATGTGATATGACAAGTTTATTATTTAAGAGTATTGGACTCAGTGCTTTCTGTTAATTCGGCTTGCATCGTTCTAAAATATACATACACGTTTCCTTATGCTTGACTACAAGCTCGACAATTAAGTTAAAGAATTCATCCTAGAAAAAGTGCTACATACCCCATTGCTGAATATTACTACAGTCACCTTGAAAGTACTCCCCTTGGGAAGCTATGCACTGATGCCAGCACCTAGTCCACACTTCAAAGTAATTTTGGAACTCTTTTTCTGGAATGTCCATCAGATCTCTCCTCATGTTTCCCTTGATGTCCTGAATGTCATCAAACTATCTTCCTTTCAATATTTTCTCTATCTTTGGGTAAAGAAAGAAGTCATTAGGGGCCAGATCAGGTGAGTAGGGAGGATGTTCCAATACAGTTATTTGTGTACTAGCTAAAAACTCCCTCACAGACAGTGCTGTGTGAGCTGGTGCGTTGTTGTGATGCAAGAGCCATAAATTATTGGCAAAAAGGTCAGGTCATTTAAGTTTTTCATGCAGCCTTTTCAGCACTTCCAAATAGTAAACTTGGTTAACTGTTTGTCCAGTTGGTGCAAATTCATAATGTGTACTCCCTCTGATAAGAAAAAGGTTAGCAACATCTTTGCAATAAGTTTACAAACTTAATTGTTATATTTGGTATAATCTTTATCTCTCTACCTTCCCAGTCTCCTGCCCCATCCAATACCCTGGGCAACCACTGATTTCATTCTTTCTATCATTATAAATTAGTTGCATTTTCTAGAATTTTAAAGAAATGGCAGATCAAATACACACACACACACACACACACACACACACACACATATATCACACATATATGGCATCTTTCATTCAACATAATTATTCTGAGAGTAATTGATGCTGTTGCATGTATCAATAGATCATTTCTTTTTATTGTGAACTAATACTATATTATTTGGATATCGCAAAATTTTATTGCCTATGAATTTGTTAATGGATATTAGAGTTGTTTCCAGTTTTGGGCTATTACAATTAAATTGTGTTAAACATTAATGTACATGTTTTTCAATTATTATTATTATCATTATTATTTATTATTATTATTATTATTATTATTATTATTATTTTGGTAAATACCTAGGAGTAAGATAACTGAATCAAATGGAAGCTCTGTGATTTACTTTTTAAGAAACTACAAAACTGGTTTCCAAAGTGGTTAAACCATTTAACATTCACACCAGCATTGTATGAGATTTCCATTTGCTCTGTATTATCACCATCACAATTATGATCAGATTTTTATATTTAGGCATTCTACTGCATATATAGTGACATCTCTTTTAAGCAAAATCCTTCATTGCCCCAATGTATAATGATGTTGAGCACATATTTATATTCTTATTTGCTATCTGTATATCTTCTTTAACAATGTGTCTGTATAAAACTTTGCTCAGTCTTTAAATTTAATTATTTCCCTATTGCATTTTAAAAATATTTGTATATCTGATTGCAAATTCTTTGTCAGATAAATTTGATTTATATAATTTGTCATATAGCCTAGATCATGTGTTTTAGTTTTCTTAGCAGTGTTTTTCCATGAGCATAATTTATTAATTTTAGTAAGTTCAGTTGATCACTGTTCTCTTCAATGAATCATTGTTTTTTATTCTGTGACTATAAATTCTCCCTAACACAAGAGGACAAAGGTTTTCATTAGATTTTCTTCTGGAAATGTTATTGTTTTGCATTTTTCATTTATGTCTACGATCCTTTGGGTTAATTTTTCTATATACTATGTGGTTTGGATCAAAATGACTTTTTGGCCTGTATACAATCAACTGTTACATCTCCAATATTTTAAAAGACTATCATTTGTATAATGAATTGCCATTGCATCTTTGCCAATAATAAATTCACACATATTCTCTCTCTCTCTTTCTCTCGCTCTCTCTCTCTCTCACACACACACATATCTATATCTATATCTATATTTATATAGATATAGATATATGTATATTTTGTTTCTGTTTTGTGGTTCTGTTCCATTGTTTGTGTTTATAATAATATCACACTCTCTTGATTAGTATAGTTTTATAAGCCTCAAAAGTAGGTATAGTACTAATCTAAATGTGTTGTTTAAATTTATTTCGGCTATTCAAATTTATTTTCATTTCTATATAAATTTTAGAATTGTCAAAAACATCTATAATCTCACTTGTATTTTGTTTGGGATTGAATTGAAAATGTAGTTGGATGTAGAAGAATTATTTTTGTAATATTGCCTCTCAAAAATTCTCCCCCTCCTTTCCTCCTTCCCTCACTCTCGTGCATAATTCTTAGATACGTTTAGCTGATTAATTCCAATATATTCCAAATTTTTATGATATTGTATTTTGTATCTTCTGTGATTATTCTGCATGGTTTAAAAAATGCTACTATTCAAAGACTTAAAGTTGATGATATTTGCATTCTGTATGGTTTTGTGTTTAGCATACATTCTCCCAACAGATGATGTACAGTTTTAAATGAGACATTTATGAGATAAAAATCAAAATTTGATTTGAGTATTATGGTTTAACATGGAGATCAAAAGTCTTAAAAGGAAAATATCTAATATACAATATTCTCTAAATAACTTCTAAATATTAAAAAGTGTGACATTTTGAAAATTTTCTCAAGGGTTTATGCTAATATAATAATACTGTATCACTTACGTGTCCAGGTTTTTGTTTATTTATTTGTTTTTGTTTTGTGTTCAAAGTATTTCTGGGAATTGTATAATTATATATTACAAGTTTGTGAATACGAAGTTGTGACTTTAGAGAAAATGATTGTTGACAATCAATGATCTTAAAGTGATGAGTTACATTTTTATAGAGATTTGATACACATCATCGACTTAGTTGATATTGACTATAGTTCAAGCAGTGTTCCTTCTAGTTATGAATGTTGTCTTGGAAAAATATCTCTAGAGAAGAAGGAAAAAACTATAGCAATTGCTTCCAGATACTAAGCTATTGATTTCTGATGCTTAAATTGTCACAAAACTTTTAACAGAAAGTCACTGCTGAATACCTCTCTGGTTAATATGTGTTATAGGCAGATGCTTTCATCCACATTCTGGCTTCCCATTTGAAAGAGAATCAACTCCTGGGGTACTGAGGTAGGGGACACTGAAGAAAGCCTGCATTTCACCAGGGATAATGAGGTAACAAGCAATTTGTTTCACTTTTGATTTCAAACCATCAATGTTTCTCTGTGAGACCAATTAGATCTAGTCATTTTCTGGTTGTCTTTCACATTGCAGTGATGTATCTCATCATAACATTTGTTTTAGTGACTACATTGATTTTTGTAGGAAGTCATGGAACTGAGTGAATCACCTTGTAAAGGTGACATATTCCAAAAGAGAGGGATAGAACAACTGAGAGAGAGAAAACAATGAAAACATGCATTAGAAGGAACAATGTTGGCTTCAGCCATCAGTTTGCAGAAGGGTTTACAACAAAGCAATGATCATTATTACACAAATTATTTGTGAAAAATGGTAACCATTCTTTAAAAGTTTTTGATATACAGAATTTACTCATAAATATATATTTAATTGAATTAATAAGAAGGTAAACATTATTCTGCAACAGTTTTAAAAATACTGTAAGCAGCTCATTGAAACATTGGAACTTTAGGTATTTTGGACTAGTTATATTATTTGTAACAATCGACTTATTTTAATATTTATGAAATTATATTTTAAACCTAGCAGGTAAGAAACTATAGAATGATGGTCCACATTCTAAGAAGTAATGGGTATCACCTCAATGTAAACTCAACACTTCTGCCCACAGCAAAATTGTCAGTTCAAACATAAATCTCACAGAGATTTACACTGGAAAAAAATAAATAAATAATGCCCTCTACATCGGGAAGAAAAAAAAAGAGAGACTCTTGAAATGCAGGTTACTCTAAAGTTAACAATCCAAATGCAGCATTTTACACTAGGATTCTATGTAGTGAGTTCACATTAACCTACATACGTAGCTGTTATAAATTAGGAAGGCATCTAAACTCTAGACAAGAATGAGTACTTCAGTTATAGGTAAACTTTCTGAGGGTTCTTGTCATCCATTTATCTTCCTGACTAAACTGCAAATTGTTTGAGTCTTTACTGGACTGAAATATAAGCTGAACCACCCCTCTGTGCATATGTCATACATTTGCTGCTACGTTCCAAAAATGTTTTCTGGGAGACATTTTTCTGAGGGTCTGTCATGTTTGGTCAGGTTGTGCTTATGTCTGATGACTCCACTCCTAAGGAATATACTTCTAGTTCCTGAGGTAGAGGGCTCCATTCTCTAATTCTTTCCTCCTTGGCGTGGTGAGACTGGAGACATGCTACACTGTCTTCCAGAGGTGTTTTGCTTTTTTGTTTGTTTGTTTTTAAGATCTAACCTTATCCAACTTTAGAATTGTGTGCATGTATTATATTATATTTGTATGACAAGGGGAGTAGTCTGTTTGCCAGACAGAGTTTTCCTTCTCAGCAGGATTTTGGCCCTCATTCTATATTTTATACACCAGCCCCAAAGGAATACTTGTATCTTTGTTTATTTCCCCATACATAACAGACTCCCTTAGCTCAGGAGAAGTTCAGTCCTGGTTGTATGTTTTAAGGCCAAATTGGCAAGCACTCTGTGGACAAAAAGTTACTTCAGTATGTCATTTCTAATCTTTGCCATAATCTCCTCACCAAAACCTTGGCTGTTCTCCAACCAAAGGCTTTGGTATTTCTCTAATGTCTTTAAACAGATGATCTTACTACAGCTTTTCTAGTTTTTCTGGGCGATCCACAAGTTACTTCATTCTGTACTACAGTCGAGGTCCCACCAAATTTGTTTCTAACATGAAATATATAGATAAACATCTAGAAAATGTGGTAAGAGATGTAAACATCTTGATGGCTTTATAACCAGAATGTTCTTAACAAGAAAGTGGCACACGGCCAGTGTGTGTTCCTTTTAACTGTTGAGAGAGAGCATTATGAATTGGCCCTATTTGCCTGGGACTTGTGAAGGTCTCAGGATATTAGACTTTCACTATCTTTATTAGTAACACGTGAGTTATGTCTGTTTATTATATATGTTAAATAAGTTAATGTCTGTAAAATACTTAAACAATGTCTATCATATAATAAATGCTATGTAAATATTAAATATAAAAAATTAATACAAATGTTTTCTTTTAAAATTTGAAAATACATTTCTCACCATGAGATGAAGGCATGGCTATTTCTACTGTCTGTTTGAATTTAAAGTATTTGCTTTTTATATGAAATTTCGTATGACCATAGCCTGTAACAAGTTTTAGTTTTTACAAAGTGATCCATGTTTGTATTGAACTAGTATTGCCCAGGTTATTCAGGAAATAGCACAGGTATCATTCAATATCCCACTTGATTATGTATCTATTTAGATGCTTCTTGAGGGAACCATCATTCACGTTCATGAGTTTTACTGTTAATATTTATGCTGATATCTTCTAAATCTACTTTTCAGTATCTGCTGACCCAGTACTGACTCTCCCTTCGCACCATCGTCTTTATGACATTTGAGTGTGAAATAGATGTCACCTGCAGTTACTCTCTTAATATGAGCATCCAGAATTGCTGCTTGTGAGCATTTTCTGGTAGACTGGCCTAATGCTTTCTATGACAGTAGTTTATCATAGCAGTGTGGATTTCTTGTTTGCTCTTATTTTATGTATCTATAGAGATATTTTTAAAATAAGCGTATTTCTTATTTCTTGATGCAGAATTTCAAATTAAGATTTATGTTGAATAGTTCAGTGAATTAAAATCTATATGGTTCCAGAATATTCATATAATTACCTTTTTAAAAAAACAGTCCAGGTTGAGGTTAAACATAGGGAATATAGTCAATAATATGATAGTAACCATGTATAGTGACAGGTGGGTACTAGACTAGTCAGCGAGATCACTTTGTATATTATATAAATGTCTAACCAGTATGCTGTAAACCTGAAATTAATATAAAATAATATTCAATGTCAACTGTAATTGAAATATATATATATATTTTATTAAAATATATTAAATATATATATCTAAAATATATAAATATATATTAATACATATATATATATATATATATATATATATATATATATATATATATATAGAGAGAGAGAGAGAGAGAGAGAGAGAGAGAGAGAGGAAATAAATGAAACGGAATAAGAGGTTGACATTTCCAGGTATAAAACAAATAAGTCATGTTGATATGATGTACACCATAGGGAATATAGTCAATAGTATTGTGATGGCATTTTGTGGTGTTAGATGGTTTGCTGGATCTATCATGGTGATTGCTTCTATATATAACATACTATATTATATTAGTTTCATATATATATATATATATATGAAACTACATATTATAAATCTACTTTTCATATATATTATACATATTATATTAGTTTCATATATATTAATTAGTTTCATATATATAAGCTAATATATAGTTTCATATATACATATATATGAAACTAACGTAATACAGTATGTTAGCTATACTTTAATAGAAATCTTTAAAAGATAGTTCAGTTACAATTTCATAAAAGCATCATAATTGCTTTTTGAAAAGAAATTATATTTTTTAATGAATACTAAAGAAAATATCCAGTATACAATCACCAACTCCTGCTGCTTATTTGATCATTTACTTGGTAATTTGTAAAGAAAAATCAAATACATAAGCAAGTAGCATTTAAATTAATGGCTTACACTTGTTCCTATATTCTCTATATAATCTGTCAAACTCAGGGGGAAAAAATTAGTTTTCTACAAAAAGTTCAAATGTACTATTCTACCAAGCAAATTTATTCAATTTATATATTGTAGAAGCCTGCTAACATCTCAAGATATTTTAAATACCATTTTTTCCAAACAGTATTCAAATTGTGTCTATTAATCATTATTTTATATTTATGTGAATCACTAATTTTAACATCAATAATTAGAATTTAAAAATTAATTGGTATGGAACTATTACCATGGGTCTGGAAGATGTGCAAGAAAAATAATCCTGCAAATTATTATTAATCTTCTTAAAACAAAAAAAAACCCCAGCAAAATAAATGCTGTTTTCCAGATTTTCTGAAATCATGGTGATTCAACTCCTCCAAATAACATAGTATTTTCCTGTGAGTTGGATGCGCTGGTATTGAATTGTCAAAAATAAACAATAATTTTTTTTGCGGGGGGGATTCGAGGATCCAGTTCTTTCCATACACTCGGGCAGTTCTCTTTATTTGTTTTATTATGCTCTCTGTTTGCTTCTCCCTTTCTTCTGTTTCTGGTACAACCATTATTCTTATATTGTTCTTTCTGATGGAGTCAGATAGTTCTTGTATAATTCTTTCATTTATTTTTACTCTCAAGTCTCTCTCTTCTTCAATGCATGTTGTTTCCATATTTCCATCCTGAGTATGAATAATTCTTTCTTCCATCTGGTCAGCATTATTTCCTAAGCTCACTCTTTCGTTCTTCATCTCTTTTATTGAGCTCTTTATTTCCAGAATTTCTATTTGGTTGTTTTTTTAAAGATTCAATCCTTTTGGTAAAGTAGTCATTTTGTTTATTAATTTTATTTCTGATTTCATTAAACTGCCTATCTGAGTTTTCTTTTATCTTGTTGATTTTTTTCCCCCAGAACTGTGATCTTGAGTTATCTGTCTTTGAAATCACATATATGCATGTCTTTAAGTTTATTTTCTGGAGATTTTTCATTTTCTGTCTAAGCTGCCTAGTTACCTTGATTGTTTAGGGTACCTGATAGATTATTTCTCTACCTAATCATTTATGGGAGTGAACTTTGTACCAGGTTGACAAGAAGAGGCCTTTCTTTGGCTTCCCAGCAGGTGTCCCTGAAGTGCAAATGTTTTTTCTCTTCATTGCTCTGGCTGGCTTCTTGAATCTCTGCTAGGCAGTAAAACAATGCCTTGCTTTTCCTGGGGAGGTGACTCTCTTCTGTGACCAGGTCACCTTAGACTCAGGGCACCAACCCCATGGGAGAATGTGGTGGGTGTTGGGGTTCTGAGCCACTGAAATCCCTGTGCTGCCAATAGTATTGGAAGTCCAAGCTAGAGCAATCTGGCAAGAGAAAGAAATAAAAGGCATCCAAATTGGGAATGCAGAAGTTAAATTGTCACTTTTGCTGATGACATCATTCTTTATGTAATATATATATATATATATATATATATACATATATATATGTATATATATATATATACATATATATATGTATATATATATATACACACACACATGTTTTATATATATATATAAATATATATATATTACATATATATATATATGTATGGACTCTGCCTAAAAATATTAACAACAATAAACAAATGCAGTAAATTTATAGGATAGAAAAGCAGTGTAAAAAAAACAACAAAAAAAATCATTGCATTACTATATACATAAAATGAAATTTCAGAAAAAATGTATGAAAAAAATTCTTTTTGCAATTGCAAAAAATCAATCAATAAATAAATAAATAAAATACTTCAGGACAAACTTAACAATCATGTGAAGGGCCTAAACACTGAAAACTGCAAGACATTATTAAAAGAAACTGAAGAAGATGCAAAGAAATGGAAAGATATTTCATGTTCAGGGATTGGAAGAATCAACACAGTTAAATGGCCATAGTACCCCAAGAAATATACATTTAATGCAATCCCCATAAAAAATCTCAATGAGATTTATTTTTAATAGAACAAAAAATCATCAGATTTGTGTGGAATCACTAAAGACCTCAAATAGCAAACACAACATTGAGAAAAAAAGAACAAGCCAGAGGTGTCAGTCCCGGACTTCAAATTATGCTACAAAGTGATAATAATCACACAGCATGGTGTTGGCAGGAAAACAGACACCAGACCAGTGGAATAGAATTGAGAACCCAGAAATTAACCCACATGTATATAGGCAGATAGTTTTAAACAAAGGAGCCACAAAACATACAATGGAGATAAGAAAATCTCTTAAGATAAGGATGCTGGGAAAATTGGAAAGCCACATGCAAAAAATGAAACTAGACTGCCATTTGGCCCCAAGTATAAAAATTAACTCAAACTTGATCAAAGACCTTAAATATAAGACCTGAAACAATAAATCGCGTAGAAGAAAGAATAGGTACTACACTAATGGTACTTGGATTCAGAGAGGATTTTATGAATTTGATCTCAAAGGCAAGGAAACTAAAAGCAAAAATAAATGAACAGGATTATATCAACCTGAAAAACTTGTCGCACAACAAAAGAAACCATCAAGAAAACAAAGAAGCAACAAACCTCATACAAATCAATTACAGAAAAACAATCCAATATAAAAATGGGCAGAGGATTTGAACAGACACTTCTCCCAAGAAGACATACAAATAGCCAACAAATACATGAAAAAATGCTCAACTTCATTATCTATTAGGAAAATGCAAATCAAAACAACAATGAGGTACCACTTCACACATGTTAGAATGGGTATTATCAACATGACAAGTAATAATAACAAGTGTTGGAGAGGTTTGGAGGGAAAAGGAACCTGTCACACACAGCTGCTAGGAATGTAAATTGGTACAGCCACTATAGAAAACACTATGGAGATTCCTCAAAAAAATTAAGAATAGAATTACCACTTAACCCAGCAATCCCTCTTCTGAGTATCTATCCACAAAATCTGAAAACATTTATCCATAAAGTTATACGTGTATGTACCGTTATGTTAACTGCAGCATTATTACTATGGTCAAGTTATGGAAACTATTGAAGTGTTCTTCAGTAGATGATTGGATAAAGAGGATGTGGTACCTCTATATGGTTGGATATTACTGGTCCATAAGAAAAGATGAAATACCTTCATTTGTGACAACATGGATGGTTCTTGAAATTATCATGCTACACGAAATAAGTCGTATAGGAAAAGCACAGATCATATGCTTTCATTCATATGTGGGATATAAAACTGAAAGCAACAAACAAGGAAACAATTCAAAGATGCAGACAATGTTCAGTGGTTATAGAGAATGGGGATGGTGGGGGAAGGTAGAAGACGGTAAAATATATGATGATGGAAGGAGAACTGACTCTGGGTGGTGAACACACAATGCTGTATATAGATAATATGTTATAGTAGGGTACACTTGAAACCTATGTAATTTTATTAACCAATGTCACTTCAATAGATTTATTTTAAAAAAATAACACAGAAAACATTATGGTATGCAGAATAATGACCCCAGAAAATAAGGTTGCAGATACAAATAAAATTGTTAATCAGCTAAATATAAAATAAATATATCATTATGAGAAAAAAATGAACATTTTTTCACAATGTTGAATTAAACATTAATTTAGCAATTCAAATAAAATTATCACCAATCCCTTATACAAGTTTACAATTATTAAATTCAAGAGTGATTTGACAACTTGAAAATTTGAACACAAATCTGAAAAATTTTGTTTGTATATGACCAATATTTTCACAGAAAATAATGAATTCAATTGAAGAAATATTTACATACTTAGGATATTTACATACATGAGCACATGGCTTTAAATATAATATCAGAAAATATTGTTTTTAAATAGAAAATGAAAATATTAATGGCTTAAATATTAGAAAAAAATAAATCAACATATGCTTTAGTCATCCTTTTTTATTTTCTCAGTATTCTTTGATATACCAGTGCAGTTGCATTAATATGGCGCTTAATATCCTGGCATCTTTAGTTAATAGTTATGTATGGTATGATTCCTTAAATAACAGGAAAAATGAAGTCATGTCCACAGGTCCTATTTTTACAAGTAGATGGCTCCCCTGGTATTTTTACCTATTAAGGATTTATATAGGTTGAAATGCAAAATCAAAATAATACAAATGTAAATATGTATTCTCTACTTTATGCCAAGATCGATATACATATTCACTTCCATCTAAGGAACTTTTACAACCTTCTTGAAATGCATTGAAAAGCTAACACAATTACAAGAACTTTTCAATTTAAAACATACTTTACAATTTTCTGTCTACACAGTATTTTTTCACCAGTCAAAGAAGGTAGGCTAAAGTCCCATGCCTGTTTCTACAGAGAGCTTCAGAGAAAGGTTTTCATATAAGTGGCTCAGAAAAAATTAAAACTAGGACATGAATGAGCCATTGAGTTATTCAAATTTATTCTTTTAAAACACACGAAGGTGTGACAGTTAGGTTCTTGAACTCATCCTAGAAAAAGTGCTACATACCTCATTGATGAATATCACCATGGTAAACTGTGAGGTACTCTCCTTGGGAAGCTGTGCACCAATGCCAGTGCCTAGTCTGCCCTTCAAAGCAATTTTGGAACTGTTCTTCAGGAATGGCCATCTGAGCTGTTGTCATATTACCCTTGATGTCCTGAATGCCATGAAAATGTCTTCCTTTCAATATATCTTTTATCTTTGAATAGAGAAAGAAGTCATTGGGGCCAGATCAGATGAGTAGGGAGGGTGTTCCAATACAGTTACTTGTTTACTGGCTAAAAACTCCCTCACAGACAGTGCCCAGTGAGCTGGTGCATTGTCGTGATGCAAGAGCCATGAATTGTTAGTGAAAAGTTCAGGTCATTTTCGTCTAACTTTTTCACGCAGCCTTTTTAGCACTTCTAAGTAGTAAACTTGGTTAACTGTTTGTCTAGTTGGTACAAATTCATAATGAATAATCCCTCTGACATCAAAAAAGGTTAGTAGCATTATAGCAACAAGTTCACAAACTTAATTGTAGGACCTTATAAATCATTGTAAAATACTGCTATGCTAACATAAATTTTCAATAATTTCTTATATGTTATTAACGTAACTAAATTTTAATAGCCTTTGGACTGTGCCTTTGTAGGAATTAGAGACATCTCACTGAGTGCCAATAAGTTAGCAACTACAGACAAAAAATGTTTATTTTATTGTTTATTTCTACAGTGCCAAAGGAAGTCCTACTCCCTTGAAGATAAAAAGATTAAAGCGATGTTCAATAAAGGTAAGATTTTATTTGTTCTTGGTTGAGATTTCGTATTTTTTTAAGAATAAGAGTACTTTAAAGTTGTTCTTTTTTTGAATGTTATGGTAAGTTACTTTGGACATAGGTATAAATAACCTCACAAATTTCATTCCATGATGACATGTAGGACTTCCATTTATTTATTTTTTGCCATCTATTTTTAAAGTTTTTATATATGTAGTCTAATATTTTTTCTTAGCTGAATCTTTATTAATATAAGACATTTAAAAAATTATCTTCAGTTTTAAAATAGCAATTTTTAAATCTTTTAAATTCTTACTGAAACAAATTTTTCTACTTATAGTTTTGCATTTTTTAAAAAAAATTTCTTAATGTATTTGAAAAAAAATCAATGGGTAATTGGTTTAAAATTGTTGATTTAATTGATGCAATTTGAAATCTTAGTGATTTATTCTAAAGTGTCAATTCAAATATTCATGATTGTATATGTAAGTATGCATACAGAGCTCAGAGGCTGCATATTTATAATGCTAAGACTATGGGTCATCAAAAGCATTGTGCTCTGTTGTTTATAGTCATAATTCTTTTATAAACCTAGAAGAAATGTTCAGTATTTTCTTATAAATTTCTTATTTCATGCACATTTCGCCTAGCAAATGTAGAGTGTTTGTATGTTTTTGATTCATGCTGAATAGACTGAATTACATTATATAATATACATATCCAAAATTATGATTACTGCTTTCCATGTATATTTTTCCAACAATGCTCTCTGTACTGCAAACTTAAAGGGAACAAGTATCTCATATATCTGTCTATCTGTCTATCCTTATTATATAGTTGTCGCACTTTTCATTTATTTCTTATGTTTCATTATTAGATCCTAGTTTGTTTTGATTTGGTTTTGAGATAAATGCTTATGTCATTCATTTTCACCTTCTTTTTAATATGTGATCGAACATTGCATATTTTCTTTTAAGTACTATGTCAATTGAATTTCTCAGATTTTAATATGTTGCATTGCATTATAATTTTGTAGAGAGCTTAATAATCTTTTGTTGTGTATTTTCAACTCAATTATACTGTTCTGAGAAAATATTCTGAAGGAAATAGATTGGAAATGTAGCAGCAGAAAAAGCAATAGAATGCAGGGGTAAAAACACTATATGTCTGGAGGAGGGAAGGAATAACTTGTGAGAACCATATCCCTGATACACAGATCCTTGAAAGACAGAAGTAATGGGATTAAGATAGAACACTTCTTTCTCCTCAACCTTAACACTATTGAAGGAGTTGCAAGATACAGACTCTCTATGACAAGGAGTACATAGGAATGATCCAAAGTCAAAATGGAATATGAAAATCAAAGACATTAGAGGAACTTGAAGCCCACATGGAGCTATAAAAAATGTTAAATCTCACTCTTAACCAGATTATCATAAATCCTCACATGAAAGGTCCATTTACCACAATCCCTACTATTCAATATGTTTGTTTTTCAACAAAAAAAGTAATAAAAAGCATGTAAAAATGAAAAAAAAACACAATAAAGAGACAAAGTAATCATCATAACCAGATTCATCTATGAAAACATATGTTGCAATTGTTAGACAGGGAAGTTAAAATAACTATGATTAATATGTTCAGGACTCTAATGTAAAAATGTATACTAAATGCAATAACAGCTGGCATCGTAATTGTAGATAGGGTAACTATAAGAAAAAAATTAAAAGGGAACACTAACAAAAAAGCAAAAAACACTGTAATGGAATCAGAACACAGAAACAGTTTTGGAGACAAAGAGGAAAAACTGAGGGTTGCTAGATGGGTGGGAGGGGTGAGGGTTGGGGGGGAGGGTGAGGGGATTGGAGGGCAGTCAGTGTCCACAGGATGGCCACGGGTTTGAAAATTAATCTGGGGAACGTAATTTGGTGGTTACCAGAGGGTAAGGGGGTTGGGGGGTGGGGGATGAGTGTGAGGAGGATCAAATGTATGGTGATGGAAGGGGAGCTGACTCTGGGTGGTGAACACACAGTGTGATTTATGGATGATGTGATACAGAATTGCACACCTGAAATCTATGTAATTTTACTAACAATTGTCACCCCAATAAATTTAAAAAAATAAAATTAAAAAACAAAAAAAAACAAACAAAAAAAACACTGTAATGGAAATGAAGAATGCCTTAGAAGGGCTAATGAGTAGAATGCACACAGCCAAGGAAAAATCATTGAACTTAAATATATACCAACAGAAGCTCTGCAATATGAAATGAAAAGAAAAAAGAAAAGAAAAAGTAAGATGAGAACATTCAAGAACTGTGAGATGATGTTTTTTAAGATGTCATTCTCTTTTATATCAGGAGACATCATTTCTATTAAGAATGACATATTTTACAGATCACTAATTCTTTGGTTTGCAGATTCTGCTACTAATATCATTTACTGAATTGTCTTTCTTTTTTCCAATTCTGACATGTCTATTTCACTCTTCCCATATGTTATATTTTCTGGCAAAATTTTATATTTTCTAATTTCTTGATATTTTATTCATAGTTATTTTAAAACTTCTGTATTGAAACTCCAATATCTAGTTCATCATGGGTCTGTTTTTGTTCTGTTTTATTTTGTTTTCTGGTCTTCAAATAATCGCTTATGTTTTATTGTATGCTTGGTAGTTTTAATAGTTTGCATTGATTATGAAAAATTGTAGAGGCTCTGGATGATATCATCTTTCTCAAAAGAGTATTTTTTTAAATTCTTGCCATGAGATAAAGTAAGGACAGATCACCTTATTCTAGTAAAGATAGGTCATTCTTTGATTATAGTTCTTTAATATTCCTAACTAAAATCCCGTTAATATGTATCTAACAGCATTCTTGCTCAACTCTGAAATACAGGGTTTTGTTTTGTTTTTTGTTTTGTTTTGTTTTGTTTTTCCCTTTCTTTTCTTTCTTTTTCTCTTTATTTTGTTTTCCTTGTTATTGCTTTCGTTTTGTTTTATTCCAGTACCATTAAATGGCTGAAATGTAGTCATGTCTCATTCAAGCTTGGTTAGTTGTCCAGCACAAAACATAAACAGTTTAGTAACAAAACTTCTTTGATGTTTAACATTAGACAAAATACTGTTTCTCTTCTCTAGGATCCCCTCTTCTCTAGGATCTTAGTCAAGTATTGACTGATAGGTAGCAACAAATTCACTTATTTTTGTCTCCCCAGCCTTGTGACACAGCTGTAAATTCTACTTGGAGGCATTTGTACATTTAAAAAATAATGTATTTTGGTGAAATGCAGGGATAACTTCAACTTGTTTCACTTCTCTCTGGCATCTTGGCCCGTAAGTCTTGGATACCTTAATTGTTTCATGATGCCTGTGGGATTTTGTTTTGTTTCGATATTTTAATCTACATTTTATAGTTGTTCTTGATAGGAACATTAGTCTTATTCTAACTTCTCCATCATAGCCAAAAGCGAGAATCGTTTCCTTCCCTCTGTTTTGTTACTGTTGTAATAGAACACAATTAACTATTGATGTTTCCACATGATATTATTTCAGTAGAAGTTCAGCCATCAAAGACCATATATACAAGTCTTCCACTAGGATTTTTATCTTCTAGAGTAACTGGACCTTGTCTCTTTGCCTAATACAATGCAGATTCCCCATAAATATTTATTAGTTCAATAAACCAATGAGTATACTTGAGCATATTACTTTTTCTGAATGTCTGGTGATACATCAATTGTTTATATATATTCTGCTTAATGCTACTTTGATTCAACAATCAGTAAGTTCTAGTTACTCATTGTCCTCATTTTACCTTAACCTGAGTTTTTATTACCTCAAGAATCAAGTTTTAACTTCACATATAAATGTATTTCCTGAATAAATATATGTGTATAAATATTTATTTTTATTTATCAACTAGTTATTTATTAATAATGGATAAACAGCAGGATGGCAACAGTTGATGTCAATGAAGGAGTACTTCAAATATGCCACAAGAGACAGTCCTTAGTTATTGTAAGATTTTTACATGCTTTTCCATTGGGCCTGACTCCTGTCTTTCAATTTTATCATCTGAACTTAATTCCTGGACTTTCCACTCAGTATATTTTAAGGCTGTCATATCAGATTTGCTGCCCTATTCTTTCCTCAGGTGGAATAACAACTTTATATATAATTCCTTAGATTATGACTGTTAGTAAAACCTGGAACCAGCTGCTAGTCATATGCCCACATAGGATTTATTCCTGCCTCTGACAGTAAGATTAGAACAGTGAAGCTAAGCACAATCTAGCTTTATGTGGCTACTTTAACCCAATATTTGATTGGGATTAGGTGACAATGGATGCTAATACTTAAGAGTCTGGTACTATTTTAAATAATTTTATCTTCAAGATATTTGCAACAGGCTTGCTTGACTCATACTACAGTTCCTTGAAGGCTTCTTTTTTAGAAGTATTTTACTAAAGATATATCAATGCAGCAGTACAGTAAGGTTCTGATAATTTAAGCCATGGTGATTCATTTTAAGCTATGAACAATAATTATCAGAATTCACTTTGTAGGACGTGAAATCTTTTCCAATTTTTTTAATAGCAACAAATCAGAAATAATGTTTAATTTATTTTCTACGTTCAAATGTTCTCATTTTCAACAAAAATGCACTTTTAAATTAAGTAAGAAACTAACAATTTTATATTGACATATGTTACTCTTCAGATCATTAGTTTGAAAATGCTTTTTAGTGGGTCAAACAAGCTAGCACAGATACACCATTAACTCTCAGGCACTTCAACACTTGTGAAAGTGGTAAAGTGTGACATATGTTTTCCTTTTTCTAGGACTTAAGATAGAATATTTGTTAAAGTATCCCATTTGTACCAAATGATGCAAGGTAATGTAGACTGGTATAACTCTAATTCCAGGGACTTATTTAAAACAATGCCTTAATATTATATAATGAATCGTCTTATTTTATTTTATTTTTTATTTGTTTTTTTTAAAATTAAAGTTTATTTGGGTGACAATTGTTAATAAAGTTCCATAGATTTCAGGTGTACAATTCTGTAATACATCATCTATATATCATATCCAATCTTATTTTAAATGAAAAGTATAGCTTGCTGCAACTTTCAAAAGTTGTTCAAATATTAATAACAATTGCTATGGGGGGCTTTATCATTTAAAGTAAAAAAAATAAACTTCATATTATTTTTCAAATATAACATTGGTTATAGTTTCTATTTCTCCTCCTCAGGAGAAATAAAATATATTGAAAATATAAAAGATGAAGAATTTTTATACATTGTTCATATGTTAGGAAAAGTTAGCGTTTATAATTGTGAGTATAAAGGTTATCTTTGTTATCTTCGTTTAACAAAGTTCAGTCATCTCCCAGTGACTTAGAGCACTGGAGTATTCAAGTGAACAAAATTCTGGAGAATATCTTTTCATAGAGTGAATATTAAAAGTATGTAATTCCATACATATGCCATTGATATGACAGATAATTGAGATAGGAATTTTTAAACTTACATAACAGTCATATTATTTTGGATTCCACATATAGAAGTGAAATTTGAACTAGTGTTTTATATGTATTGTTCATTTGGAAATAATGCTGAAGTTTCTTACGTAAACCAAGGAAGGTTAAAAAAAAAATCTCAGGGAAGAGCAGGGAGACAGATATTTATTCTTCAGGGAAAAATGACACCAGGGAATCAAAGGCTATCAGAATTCTCTCTCCTTTTGCCTTGTTGCTTTTGTCGACGTGTTTTTTTGTTTCTTTTCATTGTAAGTGAACTGTTCACAAATATGTGTAAAAATGGCCAGCTAAATCATCTGAATTTTACATATACTAATTTCAAAGATAGAATGGTTTCCTAGTATTGATTACATAATTGAGGGAATGCTTTTAGTTAGAGCATAATCAGTTAAGGGAGACTGAGTCTTTAAGAATATAGCCACACCCATTTGAAATTTGTGTAATAGTTTCAGTGATGGGAGAATAATTTTACCAAAATGAGAAAGCGTAGTCTCATTAGAAATGAAGAAGGTTGATCAGGCAGAACAAAAGGACCCTTCAATATTCCTGACACTACATCCCCCATTCCTTTATTTATGCATACACAAATATATCACTTTTTTTTCCTTGGACTACAAGATAGTCTAGAAGATGAACTCTTTGTTTCCAATAATATATTAGTTATATGGAAAAATATAAATGTTTCTCTATATTAAGAAGTCAGCAAATTACTTTGGGCATGGAGAAACATACATATAGATGAAAGATATCATATACATTGTGTGAAAATATTTATCACCAAGAATTATCATATTTGGCTTGCCTTACAACTTCATGATGATTTCTCTCAGAACAAGAAAGTATATCTTTGGAGTGGATAAGTGATTTCACAGAAATTGTTGGCAAATTTACGTATCCATTTACAAATATTAATTGAAAAGCATATCTATATTTCTCTAGGGTGGTCATTATGTTTATTGTCATGACAAAAATATGTAAATTGCACCAGAAAATAATAATATTTTGAAAGATGAATAAGTTTTACTTTTATTCCTAATATGCTTTAAAGTCACCCTCTAAATTCTAATAATGAAAAATAAAATTAAAAGAATTAAGAGAGGGACATAATAAGATGCAATGAGTATAAAATCAACATTGAGTACTCACCTACCTAATAAAGTATATATACATTTTTTAACTAAATCTGATTTTTACCTATGTTGATTGCCATTGTAAGAGTGTTTTTCTTTTTTAAATGTATCCAATGCTTAGTGAATATGTACAAAGTCAAAATGAATGCTAAGACCTAAGGGCATATAAATGTTAAAAACACTTTTGCCTTTATATTTCTCACCAATCTGTGATTATAAAATATGCTCAGATTCTTTTCAATGTATGGATGACACTTGCTTTGTCACACAGACACACACACACACAGACACACACACACCTACTTACTTCAAAAGTAGTTTCCTTCCTAGAGTTCCTTTTACTTAATATTTCCAAGAATTCCTGTGTCTGTATCTACTCTCCTAATCTGTCACTTGCCATGTCCATCACCCTGCCCTTGTCTCCAACTTTATTTGGTACAGGTGTTCTTAGTTTTTCAGGGATTCTTCCAATAGTGAAGGCTATACTGCTTCCCCCAGTACCAAACTCACATGTGGGTCTATCATATTTAAATTTGAGTTCTTCCAGGTTATATTCTTGTGGGCTTTTTTACTTATAATGCTACAGTTAATCTAGGGCAAAACTCATATTATTAATTATATGCTTTGCCTAAAACTGCCTTTCCTTCTGATTATTGAGACCCTGAGTATTGGCAGCTCACTTAGTATACATTTTACTTCAATGGCTGCTTGGCTTTTCGAGGTTACAGATTGCTTAAGGCAATATCAGTCCATCGATATTTTTTGTTCAAATTATTTGACTAGCAAAGGTAAATATATGGATTCTCTTTTCTCTCAGATGCCACTGTGAGCCATGCAATTTGGTCAACGAGGGGCACAAAGTTAGTAGCAGCAATCTCTCAGTTATGTCTGTACTCTAGGTTTATTCATAATTTCCCCAAACAGCATATAACTCTTGAATGGGTGAATGAATTAGTAAACTTTGGTACATCTTAACAAGAAAATACTACTCTGTAGTTAAAAAAAGAAAGGAAGGAAGGAAGGAAAGAAGGAAGGAAGGAAGGAAGGAAGGAAGGAAGGAAGGAAGGAAGGAAGGAAGAAAGGAAAGAAGGAAGGAAGGAAAGAAACTGTTGACACACCCAACAATTTGGACGAATCTCACAGGAGTTGTGCTTACTAGAAGAAACCAGTCTCAAAAGTTACATATGTCACGATTCCATTTTTCCATTTTATGACATTCTCAAAAAGACAAAGTCGTAATGATAGAGCTCAGAATAGTCGTTGCCAGTGAGTTGGGTAGAAGAGTGTGTGGACTGTACAGCAGCAGCATGATGAGGTTATGTGGTAATGGAATTACTCTGTGTCCTTATTGTGGTGATTCTAACCACAAATAAAATGTTTTCATGTGTTAAAATTCAGTCAGATATACTCACTCAAACAAATTGATGGTCACTAGATTGGAGGGAGGTTTGGGGGCATGGATAAAAATGGTGAAAGAAATTAAGTAAAAATTGTCAGTTACACAATAATAACAGGGATGTAAAGTACAGCATGGGTTATAGTCAATAATACTATAATATCTATGTATGGGTACTAGACTTATACAGGTGATCACCTCGCAAAATACATAAATGTCTAATTGCTGTGTTGTACATCTGAAACTAATATATGTAAACTGTACTTGAAAATAAATTTTTAAAAAGAAAAATGCTCAGAAAAATCAATTTTACTTTTTGATAATGTAATATTTTAAAAGAATTATATAAAGTAACAGAGGTGAGAAGAAACAAGTAGAGAAATAAAATCCCCTAAAAAGTCTAAAGTAAAGTAATTCAAAATGAGCTACATACTCCAATAGAAACAAAAGATATGCCAAATGTATCTTTAAACTGTGGATAATAAAGGCTGAATCTTATTTAATCGATTCTGATTAAAAATGAACGAAGCATTTTGAAATCCTTTGAAAACATATTAAATGCTACTATAAAATTTACGTACATGTAATTTTTCAATGGGAAATATTTTTACATGTACTTCCATAAAATTTTCACTGATGAACACAGAATCAGTGAGATTGTAAAACAAATAATCAAAGGTTTTTTTTTAATAATAAAAACATTTAATTTCTTGAATGTTCTATTTTTATATTCATACATTTACCCTTATGCTAACACTTTGACTTATTTATTGAAATCTGTGTTACAGACAAGTGAATATAAAAATTTATTTTTAATCCCCATAACCACCCATTTTGAAGAATTGATTTAGGACAAAGAAAATCAGAAAAAAAAGTAAATGTTTTGTATCTGGCCTTCTGTTTTCATTCCATCTGTCCATAATTTATGCTGACACTAATCCAGCTGGTTTGTACAGAGTGTAAATTACTTTCAGATAATACATTCTCTCAAGAAATGTCATCTTTAAGAAATGTCGTCTTTAAGCCAAAGATGATCACAATGCAGAAGAATCTACTTTCTCTTGGTAAAGAGTGATATCTCTATATGTATCAAAATTAACTTCTCTGAAGAATTGAATGATATTAATAATAATATTTACAGCTAATTCCTGTTTCAGATGCTATTATGTTTTTCTAAACAAAATAAAACAAATGCAGTAAATATCCTTACAACAACTCTATGAGTATTATTAAAGGTGAGAAACGTAGGTCATGGAGGATTTCGTAAATTGCTTAGAGTTCCATAGCTAGTAAATATGTAACAAAAATATTAATCCAGATTTTCTTATTCACACTAGAATAACTTCTAAGCCTTAGTTTGCTGAGCTTGATAGTTAAATGTGTAGTATATCAACCTGCCTTAATCTTAAAGATAAAATAATACACCTACTTTCACTGTTAAACCTACTAACCTTTTTATATGTCATTTGTTCTTTTCATAAAGATGTTCCTTTTTAAAATGTGTCTTCATTTTTTTTCAAATGTATTTTATAATATTTTGAATGTTCCGTGGTCTTTACCTGCTATGCTAATCATTTGGGGGTTTTATATTTGATTTATTTTCGTTTAATTTGTTTAATATGTCATTTTAACTTTTTTGTTTTAAACTAATTTTGAGGGAGAAGGTTAGACTCCTATGAATATTTATCTACAGAGTATTTTTGAATTTCCTTTTACAAAGGAGGTTTCAAGACTAAGGCAATTCTGTTTATTTCTATAGTCGGGATTCTTACATAACCATATAAAATTATCTAAAATATATATGTATTTTTAATATGACTTGGAGGGAGTCATTCTGCATCAACTTAATCTGCCATGTTGCAGCTATCAGTTTCCCACATTTCAATCTAATTGCTTCAGATTTCATAGCACAATTTGAAAATGAGTGGGAGGATCATTGAATACAATTGAATTTGATTCTCCCACAAAAATAACTCTTGCCCCTTAAAAAAACACTTTTTATTATATTAAAAAGGTAATCCTTTTCTCTTTCCACTTTTTTTTTTTTTTAAGTGGAGGAAAATGTAGTAATGCTTATATTCAATCAAACTACGAGAAGTGTGAGGGTCAGTAAAGGAGATCTGATTGTATGAGAGTCTTCTTTTTTATGTGTACCTTCTTTGATGTGAAAAAAAATGTTTGGAGAAGATAATTGCAAAGGAATATTATAAATGGAAACAGTGAAATTATTTGGAGTTAAATACATATTTGATTATCTCATATCTTTCAAAATTAACTTGAAAGATTATAACCAATATGCTTCATTATTCTATTAGAATCATTCCTTTACACTTTGACTAAATATACAAAACCCAACTTTTCAAAAACTACATGAGCCTTACTTGAAGATGACTAATAATAGTAGTTGCTCATGTTAACATCACACAGTGATGACTAATAAAACTCCATCAGCTTTTTTATAAAAATATGTGAAACAGAAAATTATAAAGATAAACGGCAAGATGACTTCATAAGAAAAAGTTTTATATATACTAATCTCTGCCTGTCACATAAAGGAAATGATTTGCTTTAGGAATCAAGTAATTTGATATGTTTTTTTATAAAACATTGCAAATTATTTTTATAAAGATTTGTATTCCAGTACCCAAAGCAAAAGTAGTGTTGTTTCTAAAAGTAAGCTTTTATTATGCAAGGATTGCTGGATTTGCTAAAAGAAAATAGATGCCCACAGTATTTCTGTTTCCATATAGGCATCTAATCTTATTAGGCAAGGCAACAATTCCCTTTTTATTCCCTTATAATTTATAGTCTTGCAGATAGCTTTCATACCATTTCCTTGTTGTTTCTTTACTCTCTTTGGACTGTCAAGTTGTGAACAAGGTTTAACAAAAACATCAAAAGTCATCAAAGATCACCAACACATGTGAAGAAATTTGCTAGAAGCATTTGGGTACATACCATGTTTCCCCGAAAATAAGGCCTAGCCAGACCATCAGCTCTAATGTGTCTTTTGGAGCAAAAGTTAGTATAAAACCTGGTCTTAATTTACTATAATATAAAACCAGATCTCAATAATGTTGTAAAGATTTTGTAGGGTATCCGATAGACATGTGTCCCATTTCGGAGACTATCTCAGGAAGGATGTAGATGCCTGATCACTGCACTGTATACCTGAAGCTGAACAATAATGAATGCCAACTATAATATATATATATATACATATATATATATATATGTATATATATATGTATATGTGTGTGTGTGTGTATATATATATATATATATATATATATATATATATATATATATATATATGTATACATTTACAAGAGGCAGAGTACAGAGTACAGCATTGGGAATGGAGATAGTGGAAATGGGATGGCTCGGTGCGATGTCAGAGAGATAGTGGATGGGGGGAGGGGGGGTCCACAGTGTGAGGGATATAAATGATAAACGTCTAAGAAAAAAAAGAAAAAAGAAAAACCTCATAGACAAGACAGACAATAGTGTAGTGGTTACCAGAGGGTAAGGGGGGTGGGGGGTCGGAGATGAGGGTAAAGGGGGATCAAATATATGGTGATGGAAGGAGAACTGACTCTGGGTGGTGAACACACAATGTAATTTATAGATGATGTGATACAGAATTGTACACCTGAAATCTATGTAATTTTACTAACAATTGTCACCCCAATAAATTAAAAAAAAAAACAGATCTTATATAATATAATATAAGGCAGGGTCTTATATTAATTTCTGCTCCAAGAGATGCATTATAGCCGATGGTCCAGCTAGGTCTTATTTTCGGGGAAACACAACATATGTAAGTTGAATCTTTAAATTCTCACTTTTATTAACTTTAAGGACTTTTAAAAATTAGTGCTTCTTCCTCCAAAAATGAAAAAAATGAAAATGCATCCTCTTTTTTCAAGATTTTGATAAAACTCATTGTCAGCAGTGGGAAAAATTTCTCTAAAGAAGTTCTTCATGTAATTGCTCCTTAAGTTGTCAAATATTTTGCCTAGTTACTTCAGCTCTGTCTTCAAAGTACATGTTATCTGTTGTATCTTGTCATTTTGCTGCCAACTATTTGTCTTTCTGTCATTGTATCCTAAGTAGTTTATTGCTTATAATGGGAATCTACTTCTACAATGGAATACATAATATAGCCATTGTAATTGCATATATATATATATATATATATATATATATATATATATGGGAATATTTCATTTCTTTTTTTACTCTCTGTATAATGAGAAAGGTAAGTGTACATTTTTTGAAATACTGGAAAACATTTCTATATCAATATGTGGATTATAAATGTATTCAGATCTATCATTGTATTTCTTGATTTCAAGTAGAGCATGAGGGATACTTTTTCTCATTACAAGGCAATGTGTGTTACTTATTAATTCTTAACTGAAATGCCATGAAAACTAAAAGAATATACGTATGGAGGATTTATTTATGTTTTGGCTGCTTTCTATCTTTAGACATTATTACTGTTTTATAAGAACAGAAAGAAATAAACTAAACTACATTTGTTTTAGCCATTTAACTGACTGGGGAAAATAATATGCTAATTGACCATTAGCAGTAAACATTATCTTGTTTATTAATTCCTAGATTTATAGCTTCATGAAATCGCCCTTCTACTTAGCACTGCAACATACACTTTTAATCTAATGGCTAGAGAAAATTTATTTGCTACAAATTAAAAATCCCTCTATTATAAATGTTCCAAAATAAAATGCCCATAAAAAACTCTGCCTTATCCCATCTCCCCATTTGTTGTATTTGGTTGGTGCCAAATTAATTGCAGTTTTTGCAATTTTTTTTAACCTTTTAAATCACAATTACTTTTGCACCAACCTAATATTAAGGAAAGCTTTAATCTGTAGAGGAAAAGACACAGACAAAACTGTAACCTGGCTGCAGAGTAGAAATCCACAGGAACTGGGAAAGGGGGAGGGATATACGCTTCTCCACATTGTGTCTGGAGAAAGGGCAGTAAATACATGTGAAAGGTATGCACTTGATAAGTGAGTTCACAGTACCTAGGAAGACAGAGGCCCTAGTGGATCATCAAAGATCTTCAGAGGCCCTATTGTACCATCACAGAAAGTCCCAATCCCTGTCCCTCCCACATACAAATCTAGAAAAAGCTTTTAAATAAAAATAACAGTGAAATGCAGCTAATAAGGCTATAAGAGACAAATTCTCTCTGGAGAGTTACAGAGATGTAAGACCCTACCAAAATGAAGAGACAAAAATAAGCATTACTAGAGGTATCTGAAATAACAAGGTAGTGTGTTTTTAAGGTGGGGATGGAGACAATAAGGGATAGAAAGTAAGATTTGGAGATGTAAGGTTCTTACACTACAAGTGAAGCAGTGTACTATTATGTAAAGGTAACCTCAGAACAATTTAAATTATATATTATAAATTCTAAGGCAACCTCAAACAACTTTTAAACATAAGTATGGATATTAAGTCAACAGAGGAGATAAAATAAAATAATAAAGCTAATCAATTAACCCAGAGAAGGCAGAAAACTAGGAAAAGTAAACAAAGAGTAAATATAACAAATAGAGTGTAGCAAGCCAAATTGTATTACAAGACAATGTGTATTACTTATTAATTCTTAACTGAAATGCCATGAAACCTGAAAATTTAAAATAGATTTTTATATGAGTAAAGACATCGTCAGAAGCAATACCCAAATATGACCTGTTAATAAGAAACCTATTTAAAATATAAATACATAGGTAAGTTAAAATTAAAGGGATAGAGAAAATACCATGTACTCTTTTATCTATTAAAGAAAATGAATCAATAATTAATAACCTTCCAAAATGAAAATACCAGGCTAAGATGGTTTCACTGCTGAATTCTACCAAACATTTAGAGTAGAAGTAATGACAGTATTACAGAATCTTTTTCAGAAAATATAAGCAGAAGGAACACTTCCCTAACTTCTTCTATGAGATCAATAAATATTTTCCTATACCAACCAAATAGAATAATTTCAGAAAAGAAAATTATAGCTCCATATCACTCATGAACATAGATAAAACAAAGTCTAACAATATTTAAAGAAAATTATACACCACAACCAAGTGACATTTATCAAAGCTAGGCAAGGCTCGTTTAGCATTTAAAAATCAGTCCGTATAATCCACTATATCAGCTGGCTACCCAAAATATCAAGTGATGCAGAAAAAGCATTGACAAAATCTATAAAATCAACACATATACGATATAAACTCTCAGAAAACTGTAATATAAAATGTTCTCAACTTGGTAAAGAACATCTGCAAGAAAACCCTACAACTAACATCATACTTAATGGTGAAAGAATGTTTTTCTTTTAAGATCAGGAACAAGGCTAGAATGTCTTATCTTACTACAACTATTTAACATCTTACTGAATATTAAATAGTGAGTGACTAATGAGAAAATAAAAAAAGTAAATATATTGAAAAGAAAGAAACAAAACTCTTTATTCCCAGATAATATGATTGTCGTAGTAAACCTCAAAGAATCTCCAAAATTATCCAGGAACTAATAATATATATCACAAGGGAGGAGAATGCAAGTTCAGTATACAAAAGTCAATTGCTGTCATATATACCAGCATGAAAAATAGGATTTTAAATTTAAAAATATATACCATTTACATAGCAACAACAAATTAAAATGAAATACTTATGTTTTAACCTAAAAATTATGTATGAGCTCTCTATATGAAAAACTATATAATATGGATAAAAGAAACAAAGTAAAATGTAAATGAATCAAGAGATAACCATGTATATGGATTGGAAGATTCGATTCTGTTAAGATATCAATGCCTCCTGATTTTTTCTATAAATTCATGGTGATCCCCATCAAAACCCCAGCAAGCTAGTTATAGATATATAGATATTGATGACCTAAACAAATATGAATATGAAATGGCAAAGAATCCAGGATAACCAGAATAATTGTAAAAAAAAAAAAAAGTGTTGGAGGATTCACACTGCATAAATAATAGAATTAGTATGAATATGGAGTACTTAAGTCGATGTATTGGTAAAGAATAGACCCAAAGATAAATGGAACAAAAACGAGAGTGCAGAAATAGATGCACACAAAAAAGGTCAACAGATTTTTAGACCAGAGTGATATGGCAATTATATGGAGAAAGAACATAATCTTTTAAGAAGTTTTCATGGAATGTTTGAAAACCCATGTGGTTTAAAAATTATATGTATAACACATTTTAAAGAAAAACAAAGAAGAAAATCTATATAACCATGAGTTTGGTAATTAATTTTTAGATTCAACACCAAAAATTTAATCAGTAAAAGGAAAACTTGGTAAGTTAGATTTTATTAAAATTGAATACTTCTACTTTGCAAAAGACACTAATAAAATAAAAAGACAAGATGTGGGAAGAAAGATAATATTTGCACAACAATTATCTGATAAGGAATCATATCCCCAACATACAAAAAATGTCCTTAAAATTTGTAAATGAGAAAACAACACAGTTAAAAATTGAGAAAACACTTTAAACAGACAAGTCATCAAAGAAGACACACAGATAAGCTAAGCATATAAAAAGATGCTCATATCTGTGTTAGGTCATGCTTCCATAACAAAATACCATAGAACGGGTAGGTTAAGCAACAAAGATTTATTTCTCACCATTCTGGAGGCTGGGAAGTCCAAAATCAAGGTGCAAATTTGGTTCCTGATGAGAACTCTCTTTCTGGTTTGGAGACATCAGTATGAATTAATGTTTAATATAGATACAAACAGATAGATAGATAGATGATTGATAGATTATAGGTATATAGATAGGTAGATTTGATAGATAGATAGATAGATAGATAGATAGATAGATAGATAGATAGATAGATAGATACACAGACAGGCAGATAGATGACAGATACAGATAGATATACATAGGTTAGTCTGTATACACACACATACACTCACACCTACACATAAACTGGGGGTGCCAAAAAACTGGATATACTTTTTAAGAGATGGTGTCTGTGCTCAAGCAGTAGTTCGCTGTAATCAGAAGTGAGTGTCTGGACGCTGATGGTAACCACTTTGAGCACCTCTTGTAATTGCAGAAGTCATAAGTGACTTGTATTCATCTTTTGTTATTGTTATATGTTGAGTATTACAATTTTAATACAGTTTTCCTTTCTTAAAATGTGTATACATTTTATTTGGCACTCTCTATGGTTATATATATATACATATATAGAGAGATATATGTATATATATCTATATATGTATATATTTTTTCTTTTTTTTACATATACTTTTTTACATATTTTTATTTTTTTTATATTTTTTACATATATATATATATATATATTTATTTTTTCCTTTTTCTGCCCTCTGAGAGGTCTTAGATGCAAGGACTTCCCAGAAGCAATAAGCATCCACCACCCAGATATTGTTTTCTAAATATGATTATTCAATAAAAGGGACCAGATTTTATTAATGAAATGGCATTTTCTAATGCTGGTCAGGGAATATACAAAGTGAACCTCGAGTCTCTTGTAGTGTCAGAAGGTAAAGGAGAGCTAAGAAAAATAAAATGGATGTGGATATGTCAAAACACTATAACCTCCAACCTGGAAGAATTCTCGATGACCAAATTTGATACAACTACAACTATAGCAACAAAATAAATGATGATAATATTGGATTTTAATTCTAAAGAATAAAATAAATAACGATGAGTTCATTCTTCTGAGGGCAGAATGTAAGATGACCCCCCAAATTTTCAGTCCTCCTGGTGTATATACCCTGCATGATTTCCAGGGCAGTGACTATAATGAATATTCCTCTATGACTAGGTTATGCTATGTGGTAGCCTTGACCTTTAGAAAGAGAGATCATACAAATCTGCCTGAAATAATCACATGAGCCTCTTTAGAACAGAGCATTCACAATCACGGACCACTGAAGAGAAAGTGTGAGAGGTAACCTAACATCTGTCTTAGAAGAAAGCAAACACCCATGCTGTGAATTGCCTATTAGGGCTCATGTCACTAGAATCTGAGAGTGCTCATTAGAAGAGGATAGCGTCCAAATGACAACCAGCACAGAAAAGGACCACCATCTTACAGTGACAAGGAATTGGATTCTGTCAACAAAGAAAATGAGTTTGGAAGTGGATTTTTTTTCTAGTTTTCAGAGAATTTAGCCTTGTTGACAGTTTGACTTCATCTTTGTGCTTCCCTGACTAGAGAACCTAGACACAACTTAAGTTCTAAACTACAGAACTGTGAGCTAAGAAATATGCATTGTGTTAAGCTGATAAATTTGTAATCATTTGCTATGCAGTAATATTAAACTGTTGCTGTGCTATGTAAATAATTAAATAAACAAACAAATAAACTAACTGGAGAGAAAAAACAAATCTTCTTAACAGAATTCCAAATGGTAAATGTACAAAGAATGTCGGAACTAGAAAATCACCACTAACACCACAGTAATAATTGCTGCACATAATATCCACAGTTAAATAATAAAATTAGCATGCTAAACTTTAAGGAAAAACAGGATATTTGCATAGCATCAAGGTATCGCCTCCAAATTATTTACTAATTGCTGTAATTGTACATTAGTCCACATATTCTTTGTACTCCTTCCAAGACATGGAATTTAATTTCCTTCCCTTTGAGAGTAGGCTTGTTTTTGCAACTAAGTTACAACAATCAAGTAGGGAAATAGAAAAACAGTACTATTACTGTAGTGAAATGTGGCGAACACTACTTTATCTAAGTAATCAAGATTAATATCATGAATCACATGTCAAATTGATAATGCATTTCTCCTAATTTGATGGCATGAAAAGAACATCTCTCCTTTAGTATTTTCCCCCTAAATCCTTAAATCCAGAATATTCATGAGAAAATATCTTAACATACTTAAATTGAGGTGTATTCTAAATGAGGTCCAGGGTCGATTTAATTTGTCTGTCTTTCAGATAAATCAGATAATGGATCGTGGGGGCAAAATATATATGCAATCCACACTTAACTATGTAGTAGGGATGATTGCAGTTTTTCGTCTGCTACTTTTATCAATGTTAGAGTAGATTGAGGTTTCAGGTAAAACTCTGAGGCTTATGTAATACTAGATATATAAGTAATGAATGCCCCATAGCATAATCTCCAGCCTGGAATTTTACTTCATGAAGAAATGCATGCAGGGATAGGAACATAACTATGGGATCTACTAGTCAGACCGTGTACTGCAACATCCAGAAACCTCAGTATGATACTTTGTTCTTAAAGAAAGGTTTATATAGGGCTTTGCCCCGAGAGAAAAACTAGGAAAAGCTCCGATTACTCTCATTCCAGTGACTCAGACAGACAAGTGTGCTTCGCATTCCCATAAATCTGGGCTTTGAAGATTCAGAAATACTAGTCCCTAAAAAGGGATTCATTATTGCCAGGGGACAAAGAATGGATGTCAGTGAGTAACCTGTTATAGCTACTGCCAAGACGTTTTGAGCTCTGTGCCCAGGAACTGACAGGTAAAATGAAAAGTCATCATCCTGGAGAATGTGATCAGATGGAGGAAGCAAGGCTGTTCTTATGCAATAGGAACAAGAAGGAATATGTGTGCCACCCAGGTATTCCATTTCGGTTCCTCTTCATGTCACTGCGATCCAGTCTAACTGTGAAGGGACTTGTATAGCAACCTGACCTGAGCAGGACATGGCTATCGAGGCTTCTTTAATAGAGGTTTGGGACACAGCACCAGGTAGACCTGCCTAAGTGATGGTTTAGGTTAAAGGGAAATGGATAATGGTTGGGAGAGATGATGAGTACTAATTGTAGGGCAGGAATCATCTAGAGTGATAGTGGCTGATTTTCAGCCCAGTTATCTCATTCAGGTAAAGAGGCACATGGAAACCATTGAGGAGATATGCCGTGAACCTGTATGGGGAAATAGTTTTGTGTGACACAAGTGGTGGACTCTAGTGGCCATTAAAATACCCTGTAGAACTCTAACTACAGGGAAAGTAATTGACCAAGTAATTCTCTAAATTCTGTCTTCAGGTTTATTTGGAGTCGATGCTTTCCATAAACTGTTCCCATACAATGACGGAGCACAGTAAGGGCATTTATGCAGTCCTGTTTCTGTGGAAAAATGTGATTCTCAAATAGTCAAAGTTGGCTCAAGAACTGCCTGTTTTCTCTTCCATAAGCATTTGCCCTAATAAAATACTTCCATTTTTAATGTGGACCTGCATTCAGCTGTTGGAGGATGCAGACTAACACATAGTATTAGAATTACTGAATGGAAGATTGTAAAAAATACTCAAATTTATTGGATAATGCCAAATTACAAAGAGTTTTATATCAAGTTATACTCCTGCCAAGACTATGTGTCAGAATTACTTTGTTCAACTTTACATTTTTTGATTTTTAGTTTGGACAATTATGTTGTGTCCCAAGTCCTATCCTATTTCAGCATTAATTTGCATTTCCCTAATTTCTATTTAGTTGAGCATCTTTCACTCTACTTATTGGCCCTTTATATTTCCACCTATGTAAAACATGTTTTATTTCAATTTTATTATTTTGATAAAAATTGTATATGTTTAAAGTATACAATATGATCCAGAGTTGTGGGGAATGGGGAGGGCGGTGCAGGGTTAAGAAAAGACAGTAGTCATGAATAGAATTTAAGTGCGGAGGCCAAGGGACCCCCAGTCTCAAGGACTGGAAGCCCCAAAATTGGGCTTTGCATCAACTTTTATTAGTTCGGTGGGGGAAGTAAAGGAGATAAAGCTTGTCAATCTCAAAATCTGTGAATCCTATACATCATAATAGGAAACCGATTCAAGTCAATCACCCTTGCTTGCAGGCAGCTGGACAGTAAGTCTCAATTTCTCCAAGGGACAAAAATCTATATGCATATGACTAGATGGAGAGCACCTCATTGAATCACTTCCCTTGCAGGTTTTAGGAAGGAATGCAGCCACAGAGGCTGAGGCTTTCCTTAGCCTGGGGAAGGTGGGGGGCTATGTCCACCTCTGTGAACCCCGTGGGTTCTCCTGTTGGTCCCTACACGACTGTGCCTGGCTTGAGTTGTTCCTTCCATGAGGAATCTTACTCGTCATTGACTGTCCAGTCATCTTTCTGGGACCAAACAGGGAGGCATAAGGTGCAAACACGAAGGTTTAGCAAAGTCCCTGAAAGGATCCATCTTACACTCTCCTTTCTTTGGGGGCAGGTACAAGGAAGCAAACAGTTAAGCTGCTGTGTGGCAACAAAGTTTGTGTTTCACTACTGAAATGTATGACTCCCTTATATATTTTGCATATTAATCCCTTATTGAATATATGGTTTACACATATTTTCTCCCATTCAATAGACAATCTTCTTCATTTTGTTTATTCTTTCCTTTCATGTACATAAGTTTTTTGTTTGTTTGTTTTTGATATAGTCCTAGTTGTCTATTTTTGCTTTTGGTGTCATATCCAAAAAAATAATTGCCAAGGTCAATATCAAGTTGACTTTTCCTTATTTTTTCTTCTAGGAGTCTTATAGTCTCAGATCTTACGTTTAGGTCTTTAATCATTTTGTGTTGATTTTTATATATAGTGTAAAATAAACATGTTTTCTTAAGTTTTGCCAATATTTCCTTTGCGTTGTTTATATTTTTCTCGCTGATTTACAAGATTTTATTATTATTTTTTCATCATATTCTAGATAATTATCTCTTTTTATAAGTCTGTGTGGTAAACGATTGTCTCTTTGTTGTGGCTTGTGAGTTTTCTTTCTAAATTGTGTCTTTTGATGAATGGAAACAGTTAATCAAATATAGTCAAATATTTCAATCTTTTCATAAATAGTTTGTGATATTTTTGCTTTGTTTAAGATCAGCTTCCCACCCTTAGTCTACCTATACTTCACCAAGGTGTTTTCAGTTTGTCAGACACAGCTGAGATTTCTTACTGACCAGCCTCACTCATAGGTACCCAAGTAAGAGGCTTTGAATGCTCCAGTCCTGGCCTGCAGTTTCCTAACTGCTCATCTTGACCTATTGACCATGTACCACTTCTGGTAAGACACACCCTGCAAATTTCTCCTTCATCCTGTGAGCTGTAACTACATTTTTATATCCTGCCAGATATGAATTCCAATCTTGGGGGACACTGTTTGCCAAATTTATTCTTTCCTTGAATACTTTCCCTCAGATGTTGAATATTTTTTAGCGTTTTTGTTGCCCATTTGTAGTTAATTACAGATTAAAATAAATAATTAATGATATTTAAGTCCCTTATTCACATTACTCTGACTTTAATTCTCTTAATTAAACTCTGACTGATATATACTGTTCTCCATAACCTTTAAAATTCACTGAAACCATTAACAAAGTGTTCTTCATCTTTTTTAAAATCATATTTATTTACCTTTTCTTTATACTGTCACTTATCATTTTATATACTTAAGTTATTTTCTATTATTCTTAATATATGTATTTGTGTATTTGTATACAATTATATAATTATGTTGTAGTTCTTAAAAATTATCCTATATAGAGCAATAGGCTGATTTGACCTTTATGGAAAATAAGGTTCTTTTTCTTTGTAAACTCACTTACATAATAATGCGTTGCACAAAAAATTATATTCCCATTTTACTTTGTTTAACTCTGTAGTACTTATTTCTTCTTGCATATAATTTTCCTAAAGGCAAGAATTAGACACACACCGTGTCAACTTCGTGGGTGATTATGTACTTTATGGACAGGAACATTTGTTTTTATGTGGAGAGGGCAACTTATGCAAATTAAGGAATAGAATCTTTAACCTATATTTAAAAGTGAAGTTATATTAATCCTACCACTATTTCTAAATAAACAGGCATCCTTTTTTCTAAAAAGTCCTAATATTTCTAATTTGTACAAATCGATCCAAATCACTTTAAATAACTCTCTTAAATGTTGGTAAAGCTTTTGGAAACTCTGGATTTTTTTTTTTCCCCAACCCAGTCACTTCTTGCTGATAAGCATCTTCTGACAGTCCTCCACTTGCTTGGCAAGTATAGGTTTTTGAAATTATTAAACTATGTTTTGCCTTAAATAATTATTTCTGATCCTTCCCTGCTACTCATTATATTTCAGATCCATCCTTTATGCTTAGAAATGTTAAATATTGCTAGAATTAATTGCCCTCCCAAATGTATAAACTATTAATTATATTTTTCCCTTGAAGATATATTTCTATTACTATCAAGTTATATACATGTTGAGATTATATTATCATTTATTAAATATGTTATAATCAGTTAATGCTATTCTTTCTGATTGGGAATCTAACATGAAGAAAACTAAATTTATTATTATGATTATTATGATTATTATTATTAACATTATCTTCATTCAGTGCGGTGCTCTTAGTATGTCCTAAAGGAAAAATAATCAAATTTCCCCAAAGAACTGATAAGTGATACAGATAACAAGATAGGACAATACCTCCGGATCTGTATTTGTAAGGCAGCTGAAGGACCACATGTAAACAAATATTGCCTTTAGATATTAAATATAAGTCATATAGTCCAAGAGCCTTAACCTATAAATGGCATTGCACCCTTTTTCTGTGTTGCATATCATTCATACCTTCCCTACATATTTTCACCTACCTTTTTGGCTCATCACCGTTCAGTAATTGAAGGTTTATTCTGAGAACCCCTTGCACAGCCGCATCCCATTTCTTTTGTTTAATGCCTTCCACACTCTCCCCTTCTACCATGTGTACACCTGGAGAAACCTCAACCAGCTGGCAGATGTCCTTTAGAGATGCAGTAGATTTACAGCTGGGCTGAAATAGCTGTATCACCCTCTCTGGAGATGGCAGGATATCTGGGTTTTGATTCGGGCTGAGATAGGATGAGAACTGTGATGTACAGTTTAAAGTTGAAACTCTCCTGGGGACCCCAAAATTAGTTCTTTACTGATGGTCTGTCACTGGCCGAATCAGCTAAGTCAGCTTTTCTTAATTGATTGACCAGAGGGGTATAAAACTCACATGAGGAACTTCTCCTTTGAGCTCTCCCAAAGCCAGTGTTCCTGTACAAATGTGTATGATCTGAGCTAGAGAAAGAGCACTTTCATGTGTGTGCTTAAGGGCCTCTGGGGACTTGTGATAGAATATCTCTGGGCTCTCTTGATACTTGCCTGGTACTTTTGTTCTTTTTCTGGACCATATGATTTGCCTGCAAATATAAGCTTTACATGAGAAAGCTCTGTGGTGTCTGTTGAATCCACTCAAATATCCGAAGGGGAGAAATCTTTGCATGCACAAACCTGGAACTGGGAAGGATGTAACAACTCTGGGACATCTATTGATTAATGAACAGCAAGATCCAATGGATGCATATTCCCCTTATTTGTGTCTCAGGTGGACAATGAAAGATGAAAAAGTTCTTCGGGCTATCCCCAGCAAAATTGATCCCCATTTTGCCACAGAAGTAACTACTTCATTATTTACCCTTTGATTGACTTTTCCTTTCTTCTTTGTTTCATTCTTCCTATTCTCCTCATTCTTGGTCTCTGAGATAATTCCCAAAATTAATTATGTACGTACAAGCCCTGGACAGAGATTCTGATTCCTGGGATAAACCCAAGCTAAGAGACTAAAATAAATTAAATTTGCTATTGTATCTATCATTTCTATTTATGGCATAATATTCTCACTACCAAATGCTAAATATATGTGAAACACAATTTATGTTATTGACAAAAGAGCCGAAAACATACAATGGAGAAAAGAAAACCTCTTAAATAAATGGTGCTGGAAATATTGGAAATCCATTTGCAAAAGAATAGAACTAGATTGTTTTCTGTCACTATATACCAAAATTAAATCAAAATGGGTAAAGTATAAGACCTGAAACAATAAACTATATAGAAGAAAGCATAGGTACTGAGCTTATAGACTTTGGATTCAGGGAAGATTTTATGAATTTGACCTCAAAGGCAAGGAAAGTAAAGCTAAAATAAATTTATGGGACTATATCAAACTAAAAAGCTTCTGCACAGCAAAAGAAACCATCAATAAAACAAAGAGGCAACCAATCAAATGGTAGAAGATATTTGCAAATAGCGTCTGTGATAAGGAGCTAACATCCAATTATATAAAGAACTCATACAACTCAACAACAACGACAACCAAAAAAAACAATCAAGTTAAAAAATAGGCAGAGGACCTGAACAAACAATTCTGAGAAGATATAAAAACGGCCAACAGATATATGAAACAAAAAAATGCTCAACTTCACTAGCTATTAGGGAGATGCAAATCAAAACCACAATGAGATACCGCCTCATACCTGTTAGAGTGGCTATCATCAACAACACAAGTAATAACAAGGGTTGGAGAGTCTGTGGAGAAAAAGGAATACTCCTACACTGTTGGTGGGACTATAAATTGGTACAGCACCTGGGAAAACAATATAGAAGTTCCTCAAAAAATTAAGAATACAATTACTATATGACCCAGCAATCCCTCTTCTATAATAGTTATCTACCCAACAAATCTGAAAATGTTTATTCATAACATATGTATATGTACCCATATGTTTATTGCAATATTATTCACAGTGATCAAGTCATGAAAACAACTGAAGTGTCCTTTGATAGATGATTGGATAAAGAAGATGTGATATATATACATGTATATATGTATATATACATATATGTATATATGCATATATGTATATATGTACACACATATATATATGCATATGTATATGTGTATACACACATATATACATATATACATATACATATATACATGTGTATATATCACATCTTCTTTATCCAATCTATCAAAGGACACTTCAGTTGTTTTCATGACTTGATCACTGTGAACACATATATACATATATACATATATACACACATACACGCGCACACACACACACACACACACACACACACACACACACAATGGAATACTACTCGCCATAAGAAAAGATGAAATACTGCCATTTGCAACAACATGGAATGATCGTGAGATTATCATGCTAAATCAGATGGAAAAAGTCATGAATCGTATGAGTTCACGCATATGACTATGTGGAATATACAACTGAAAGCAACATATGAACAAAAGAAACAACAAAAACTCAAAGACACAGACAAAAGTTTAGTGGTCACTAGAGGGCAAGGGGGAAGGGTGGCAGTAGAAGAGGGTAAAGGGGCTTAGAAGATGAATTGACTTTGGGAGGTGAACATACGTGGTGATATAGTATAGAATGGTGCATTTGAAACACATAATTTTACTAAACATTATCACCTGAATAAATTTCATTAAAAAAATAAAACATTATTTTAAGCCTGAAAATAAAAACAAAACAACAAAAAAATCATGTTATTGCAGTATGTAATAAATATTGAGCTCCTCCTATAAAGTAAAATTATGCACATTTCTCAAATGGGAGTAATTCTAAGATTGAGTAAATTATCTTTTTTTTTTCACTATTCATATAAATACTACTGCAATATTATGGGGAAGAATTATTTTATAGATACTACCTAAGAATTTTCCTGTTATATAAAAAGGACTAAATCCTCAGAAGGAAAAACACCACTGAATGTTAAGCAGAATTCATTTTAAAGATGAACATTGATACATATTAATTTAAAAACGGAACTTTGTTAGGGAAAAGTAAAGAAACTGTAAATTGAGAGAAGACTAAATATAAGCAAAAGTATATGGCAAACTCCAATGAGCAATAGCCCCAAAATTCTTAGGGGAAATTGAAAGTAAACCTTTTGAAACAACAAATTAATAAACGTAAAATAATTTAAAAATAAAGATATATGTACCTTTCCAGAAATGTTGATACTATTAGATCTGTCAAATGAAAAAAAGTTAAAGCGCAGGATATGTAAGAGAAAATTATAAACAATGTATTTCAAAGTGAAAAAAATTGAATTCAAATTGTGTAGTAAAATAGTGTGAAAAGTAAATCAATAGGACATTTCGTCCAACCTTAAAACTTTGCTTGTGATAAGATAATAACAGTAATTCTATGTACATTTAAATGCAGTTATAATTAAAATTTTAGAAAAAAATGCATTGGGATTTAGGAATGAGCTTTTTCAAATGGAAGTGAAAATCTATTAGCAACTTGTCTTATTCAGGACTAGACTAAAGATATGAATAAATTCACCCTTGGTTAAAAATATACATGTTGCAAATTTAAAGCTAATGACTAAACAATATAACTGTAGATTGTAAAACATTTAAATCACAATAGGAATGAAAGGTGGATATATAGTAAAAGGAAAATGCTATTAACCCAACATTAAGCTGGGGCCCAGAAAATATATACTATACATTCATTTCTAGAGGGAATGTAAATTGGAACAATTACTTTAAGGAGTAATTTAAATGATATAATAGAAATTCAAATGCCCATATATTATGACTCTGCGATTCCTTAATATACACTAGAGAAACACTTGTTCACATGTATAAGGGACATGCACAGGAAAGAGTTTAGTAGCAGGTTTTGTAATTCAATCTGGTTTAATCAATCTAAAATTCGATCCAAAAGGAATAGATAAGTAAATTGTTAAAAAACACATACCTGTGCGAGCGCGCACTCACACACACTCAAACACACACTCTGGATTTTGTACTGTACTATTATTTGCTCTTTCTTACTCTTTCATATGGCATTTTCACTTGCCTATAATGCACATAAACAAACAAAAATTATTCAAATATAGTGAAACAACATAACTTTATCTCTATCTCATTTCTAAACATCAGGAGACTCAAAATGAAATATTACATTGAAACCAACAGGTAGAAATCAATATGTAGATTTTTCCAAGTGAAATGTGATATTCTAGGAACATGATAATTAGGGAAATCTAAAAAATATCAATATAATTTTAAATAATGTCTGCCTATAATGGGTATATATGTTTAACCTATCGTTATTTGAAAAATACTAGGTACAGCACATGTACCTTATGGTGAATTTGAAACAAAACTCAAATATTAACTTATGTAGGTTAAAAAAACATTTAACTGTTTAAAAATGATCTGAATAAATGCACATTAAGAACTACCTCTATTTGCTATGATGGAGCAACTGGAACCAAACTAGCTCTCCCAACCTAAGCAGCCATAATTGTTGACGGAAATGGACAATAGACAGGGTGGAGCAGAGATTCCTGAGAAAAGGGAAACCCAAACTGAAAGTCTCCCAATCTTTTTTTGAGCTATTTATTTAAGACTTAAGATATAAAAACATATTAAGCTATCACTACAGTAAGATAATGTCTAGGTTTATTTTATGTTTTCTTTATTTTTATTTTTTTTATTTAAACTTAGGGTGACATTGTTTAGTAAACTTATGTAGATTTCATGTGTACAATTCTATAATGCATCATATATATATTGCATTGTGTGTTCCCCACCCAGAGTCAGTTCTCCTTCTATCACTATATATTTGACTCCTTTTGCCCTCTCCTACCACCCATCTCTCCCCTTACGCTTTGGTCACCACTAAACTGGTGTCTGTGAGTTTTTGTTTGTCTTCTTCATCTGTTGCTTTCAGTTTTATATCTCATTTATGAGTGAAGTCATATGTTTCTCAACTCTTTCTGTCTCACTTCTTTTACTCAACATGATCTCAAGATCCATCCATGTTGTCGCAAATGGCAGTATTTCATCTTGTCTTACAACTGAGTAATATTCCATTACATATATTATACATATGTACTGCATCTTCTTGCTCCAATCATCTATTGAAAGACACTTTTGTTTTTTCCATATCTTGACCACCATGAATAGTGCTGCAATGAACATAGGGGTACATATATCTTACGGATAAATATTTTCAGATTTTTTTGTGTAGATACCCAGTATAGGGATTGATGGGTCATATGGTAATTCTATTTATAACTTTCTGAGAAAGCTCCACATGTTTTCCCTAGTGGCAGCACCGATTTATATCCCCACCAGCAATGTATGAGGGTTCCTTTTCCTCTAAAATCTCTCCAAAATTTGTTATTACTTGTCTTATTGATAATAGCCATTCTAACAGGTGTGAGGTGGTATCTCATTGTGGTTTTTACTTGTATTTCACTGAAGAAAAAAGTCACACATAAACAAATACAGAAATAAAGAGAAGAAGTTACCATGGATACCACAGAAATGCAAAGGATCATATAGAATATTATGAAGGATTATATGCCACCAAATACAATAAACAAGAAACAGTGGACAAGTTCTTTGAAATATATAACCTTCCTAGACTAACTCACAAAAATCTAATTAGACTTATCAACAGTAAAGAAATTGAGACAATCATCCAAAACCTCCCCCAAAGCAAAAATCTAGGACTAGATGGCTTCATCATTGAGTTCAAAGATGATTTAATACCTGTCTTCCTAAAACTCTTCCAGAAAGTTGAAGAAGAGGCAATACTTCCTAACTCACTTTATGAGGCTAACATTACTGTAATACCAAAACCTAGTAAAGATAACACAAAAAAAGACAACTACAGAGCAATATCTATGATGAATACAAATGCAAAAATCCTAAACTAAATTCTAGCAAATCGAATTCAACAATACATTAAAAAGATTATACATCAACATTAAGTGGGGTTCAATCTAGGGATACAAGGATGGTTCAACATACAGAGATCAAATAATGTGATACACCACATAAACAAAATAAAGGGTAAAAATCATATGGTCATATCAATACATTCAGAAAGAGCATTTGACCTAATACAACATCTGTTTAGGATTAAAACAATAAAATGGGTGTAGAAGGAAAGTACAACAACATAATATAGGCCACATATGGCAAACCCACAGCTAATATAACACTTACTGGTGAAAAACTGAAAGCTTTTTCTCTATGATCAGAAACAAGACAGTGAGGCCCCCTGTCACCACTGTTATTCTACACAGTATTCAAAGCCCTAGCCAGAGCAACCAGACAAGTGAGAAATAAAGGCCATCCAAATTGGGAATGAAGAAGTTAAATAGTCACTTTTTGCAGATGACATTATTCTTTATGTAGAAAACCCTTGAGACTCCACCAAAAAACTATTAGAAACAATAAATAAATACATTAAAGTTGCTGGATAGAAAATCAATGTACAAAAATCCATTGTGCTCCTATATACCAACAATAAAATTTCAGAAAAAGAAATGAAAAACAAAAAAATCCCTGTTGCTATAAACTTAACAGAAATAAACTTAACAAAGTATGTGACGGACCTATACACTGAAAACTATAAGACATTTTTAAACTAAATTGAAGAAGACACAAAGTAATGGAAAGATATTGTGTTCATGGATTGGAAGAAACAACACAGTTAAAATGGCCATATTTTCCAAAGCAATATGTTTTTTAATGCACTCTTCATCAAAATGACAATGGTATTTTTAAAGAAATAGCACAAAAAAATCATCAGATTTGTATGGAATCACAAAATACCCCAACTCGCCAAAGCAATCCCAGGAAAAAAGAACAAGGCTGGAGTTACCATACTCCCTGACTCCAATTATACTACAAGCAACAATAATCAAAACAGTATGATATTAGCAGAGAAACACACACAATACACACATAAACCAGTGGAATAGAAGTGATACATAAATCCACATATGTAGGCAGATAATTTTCTCAAAGGAGCCATAAACATACAATGGATAAAAGAAAACCTCTTCAATAAATGGTGTTTGGAAAATTGGAAAGCCATGTGTAAAAGAATGCAACTATATTGCTATCTGTCACCATGTACCAAAATTAAATCAAAATGGATCAAATACCAAAATATAAGACCTGAAACAATAAATTACATAGAAGAAAGCATAGGTACTGAACTTATGGACCATAGGTTTAGAGAAGATTTTATAAATTTGACCTCAAAGACAAGGAAAGTAAAATAAAAAAGTAAATAAATGAATGGACTAAGTCAAATTAAAAAGCTACTGCAAAAGAAACCATCAACAAAGTAAAGAGGCAACCAACCAAATGGAAGAAGATATTTGGAAACAACACCTCTGATAAGGGGTTAATATCCAAAATATATAAAGAACTCATACCACTCAACAACAAAAACACAAACAATCCAATTAAAAAATGGGCAGAGGAACTGAACAAAAACTTCTTTCAAGAAGACAAACAGCCAACAGAGGTATGAAAACATCCACAACTTCACTAGCTATTAGGGAAACACAGTGATATTTTTTGAAAGCCAGTGAAACCTGAAAACTTAAGCACAATATTTCCCCCTTAGGGTACCTTGTTTGTCAACAAACTACAGATGGTAAAGATACCCATCTAGACAGCCAACCAGTCTATCTAGTTGTATACGTGACTGTCTGTTAATCATTCTGTGACACTTATTTTCAGTTTGCCCAACACATGACATTTTTTATTTTAATTTACAAAGGATTTTCTAGTCAGTTCCTTGCTATTCTGTTATTCTCCATGAAAATAAATTACTGTTTGCATAATTTGCCCATCTGAAATGTTATCAGATAAACCTTAAGCAAGGCCTTTTACTCTAGAAAAATAAGGTGTCTAGAGAATATTATCACACGGTTATCATTGTTTCCTGTAGCTCTTGACAAACATTTCCACTCTTGAATACTGGGGACACTATTACACAAAACTTTGCTTTTCATCTCAGTAAGGAATGGGATAAGCAGCCCCGTGCAGAGATGGACCTCTGTATCGACAAGTGCAGAGTAATATATTCTTGCAGCAATTTGTATTTGTCAGATACTTTCATTTTTAGTCTTTTTTGGGGGGAGAAATATAGGTGCTTAGAAAAATCTTAAATGTATCTTCTTTTTAGAATATAGTGTTTCTCAAACTTAGTTCTACAACTGAAATATCATCACCGGATTCCAGATTCTTGAATGTTACTTTGCGTTCTCTTTCTAGTAAATTGTCATAATTAAATGTTGTGTCTTGTTTCCTTAAACAGCTAAATGAAGCAAGTTCATTTAGTTTAAACAAGTGGAAATATGTGTGGAGGTAAGGGTAGAATAATAGTTTAAAATTTTTATCACTGTGATATATTTAAAATCCAGTAATATGTACCTCAATGAAATGAATATATAGGAAGGAAATTGTGTAGGTTACAGCAAATAAAAAACTGTACCATAAATAAAATAAATAAATACAAAATAAATAAATAAAATAAAATCCATCATCTAAAAGTATCTTAACAAGGATATATCAGCTTTAACATTACAAACTATCCAATGTGGAAAGTGGTATATTTGCAAATACGATTTCAATGGAGTCTTGCTCTAACAAAATGGCCTATAAGGGCCATGTTTAGGTCAGAATGCTACATATACCTTGTACCACTTTCCTGGTAATCTCTATGTTCTTCTCTGCTCCATATACTCCAAATATTTCATTACAAACTTTCTTCTGTTTCCTAAACATGGGTTTACAAAGGGACAAATAAAGAATTACTAGGCAGTAAAAATCACATGCAACTAAGTGTGAAGCAATGGGTTCCTCATCTCAAAGTCATGATCTGGTCTTCTTTGCAGCAGATGGATACTCAGTAGTTTTAACAATGTTAAAGACTGGACTGATTAACTAGATCCTCTCAGTTTATTCTCCACTGTTTTCATCATTTTCAATCTTCTGCAATGTGTTAATATGTCACTCTCTGAATCCTTAGTTTCCTTGAATCATATTAATTTTCTGACAGCTGAACCAAAATAGTCCAACATTTGATACATTCGTTAAAACTAAACAAAACACACCAAACTAGTATGTGTAGTTTGATTCAAACATGATCTGTGGAAACTCTGACACAAGAGTCATGTTGTGATTGGGAGAGGAGGAAATATCTTTAATAAAGTTGGATTACTAAGCAAATTACCAGTGGACTCAACAAATGTTAAATCCTGCTAGGGATTCGAAAAGCTGGTATGTGCCACTCTTCAGTTATTTCATCCCAAGAAGTCTCAGTATTTATTTACCAATTCTTGTCAGTCATTGGTTAGGTGTTGTTTCCACAGTAGTTCTGGCTTGCCACTTGTATGGACAAATTTGGTTCCAGTTGCGGGAAAAAGCCTTCATGAAAAGGGATACAGCTGCCACCAGTTGGAATTCCAGCCTATGTCCCTAGAAATAATAAGGACCAAGAGGATATTTGCGAGGTCCTAACAGCATCTACTATAAGTCTCTAATACAGAAAAATGCCATTTTAATATATCTTAACATTATTAAGCAAATATGGATTTCAAGTTATACAGTAACTCTGTTGTATGAGAAAGAATATTGACATGAAAACACAAAACCTGTGTTTAAGGCCCTAACACATAGGAAAATTTATATACTTCCCTGTTGTCCTCAACTTCTCCGTTCGATGAGGGTGGGTGGCATTCCTGTCTTGCTTGTTGCCCAGAAGATACTTTTGTCATGTATCATGCAGATACTTTTGTCAATTGAAAGAAAATAAAAATGTAAAGTAGTGTTTTTTTCTACTAAACAATTTCAAAACGAGGAAGGAAAACGCCCAGTTACTTAGAGGGAAGCAAATTGCTGTTCAATTATTTAACTTAGATTTTAGAAATTCCATAGTGAAGCCAATAAAGGATTACGATTAGGATTATTTGACAAATTATAAATGATTTTAAGGTAAGATATGAAATGTGTGTGCTAAATTATGTTTCCATTGATCCATGCATATTTTGATACCTGAATTCATCTTAAGATGTTCAGAATCACTAAAGATAGACTCAGCATGTTGCTAAAACCGGTATCTCTAATTTGCATCACAGCGCGCAAGTCATGGAATTTAAGTCAACTGATATTATCACTGATGACTGCTTCTTGTCAGAAACTGTGGTTTTTTCCCCATTGAGTGGAGAGTGTGGGTGAGTGAAATAAACTTAATGCTAGAATTATTTCCCTCTTAGGCAGAATTCATCAAAACCAACAGTGAAGTTCAAAATGACCAGTAATAAAAGTAGCAAGAGAGATGATTGTCTATAAAGCTGAACTTAATGGAACTGGACTCACAGAGAAAATAACCACATAGTGAATTAGATCAAATGAAAGAAGTAGAATGGCCTATACATATTCTATTACAAAGAGCAAAACAAAATAAAAGGAAATTTTACATTATACTAATTTCAGATATTTATAACACCTATTCTTTTATTAAAAATATAATTTTGTTATAAAATTGGCACATGTACATATTAAAATTTTAAAAGAAGGAGAGGAAGAAATTTTTCCACTTCTGAATCTAGCTCAGATTCCAGAGGACAATCCACGGTTTCTAGGTCAATTACTGAAATGGTGGAATGGCTGACTTGAAATGTATGTGATTTATATTTTAGATTGCCAGGAAAAAGTTTATATTGGTTAGCACCTTCCATAAGCAATACAAGTCTTTGTTTTTCAACACTCTTATTAGCCTTATGTATTTTCAAAGTAACTGATTTTGCCGATTTAGTAAGTGAAAAAAGAAATTCATGCTTTCATTTTATTTCTTCAGTGGTTGGTAATGTTAAATACCTAATGTTTAGAAACCCCATCTTATTGCTTGGTTTTGAATCACTTGTTCTTATTTCTTATTCAGTATATCTTATATTCCTTGACTTGCATTCATTGGTGTAAAACCTTTGGGTATTGATCCACTAGAAGAAGGCAAGATCAGTATTCTGTGTGCTCCACGTATCAAGTCTAGACCATCCAGATTTCTTCCCTCCACATACCGTTATATTATTTTTAGTAGCTTTTCATAAAATGTATGCTTATACATGTGATCTTTTAATTCTTATCACACATCTATAAAGAAACAAGAACTTACTGATGTTATCTCGACTGTAGAGTTTAAGAAACAGAACCCTAGGATAGTCAATGCCTTGACCATGACCCATAATGCAAATGAAACTCTTCTGAATTCCTGATTTTCTTTTCCCAATTACACAATCCAATATCTCAATTTTCCTAACAAAGCATCCTCATTATCATTATCTTACACCAGCACATTTTTTTTTCCTTAGTAGTTTTCTTACTGAGTGTACTCTAATTAATGGGAAAATAGGATAGTTTCCTTAAATTTATGACAAAATCGGCCCTACTAGTTTAACATTTCAATATCTGCATGGTTGGTCATAGACTGCAAACTGCCCCAGCTGTTTCCCGCACTGCTGCAAGCTTGTCTAGCAAGCCAGTGTCCACATTATTTCAACTTTCTAGGAAGGTTAAATAATGTATGTTAACTATTGCCAACTATTACCCATTTTGCAAGACTGGGTTCATTTCCTCCTTCTCCATGAAAGTTTTCATGATCTTTTTAACAAACCAAGGTCAAAAATTTTCTGATCCTCTGAGTTTCCACGTATTTTATAATATTTTCATATAAGTGAGATGATTTACTTAAGTGTCCATCGCAATCTTTCAAGTAATGTTCATACAACTAAAATCACTTCCTACTAATAGGCACTTTAATAACAGAATGTAACTATACTTAATGTAGTTAGTTCCTATGGCTCACAGGTATCAATAATGAAAGCTGGGAGTTAAAGGGATTCAGAGATACTCTTTATGAACCAAAAGAAAAAAAAAAAAGAAAAGATGTTTTAAATTTTAAGAATGGAAAGGACAACAAGAATAGAAAGCAATAGAGACTGAGTAGATAATTAAAAACGTAAAGATGAGTGCCATCATCTAGACAGGCTAAGATTTGGAACACTGCAAAAAGTTTTAAAAATGTCATGTGTGGGTATGTGCATGTCTGTGTGTGTGTGTATATATATATATATATATATATATATATATACATATATATACACATATATATATGTATATATATATATATATATACATATATACACACATACATATGTGTATATACATATATATGTGTATATATATATAAATGTTTCTAAACATTTCCAGAATTTTACTGTCTGCCACTCACACCAAGTTCAAAATGTATCTTGTCAGGGCAACAGAAAGCTGCTGATCACTAGGAACAGTTTGGAAAGACAAACTTTATGGAAAGCCAAGTAGCGGCCTTGTTAATTCGCAAAGAAGAGGAGTGCTGGTACTTATCAAGTGAAGGTAACTCTTCCTTGGCAGGAGAGAAAATAGCTATGAGATATTAGGAGGTGGAAGTGAGTCAAGAAATGTGATTGAAGAGCAACTAAGACACAAAAGGAGAAAGGGAAAAGTAAGAGGCAAATAGGCAGGGGAAATTTTTAACTTAGGTATGAAGTCAAGAGATGACCAAATGTATGTATACAAAAAAATGGACATCAGCTGGACTGAACCAGCAGTACATTGCGTTTGTGTGCCCCTATATCTATCTGTTTATTGTATAGGTCCTAGGAACCGTAGAGATGGCTCTATGTTCTAGAGCTTGGCCACAGAATAGCTCAGGGTTCGCACAATTACTTCTGGTATTTTTCTTTCACTCCTCTGCATTGTAGGTTGTGCCTTACACACTTAGCTGGATTGTCATATGCGCACTGGGTAAACCACTTTATTTGTGAATATCTCCATATATACTCATGTATTAGCTTCTCAAATTATGTTTCATGTATTGATTTTTCACTTTTTTGAGTTAGTTTTCCAAAATTAAGGCATATGCATGCATTTTAATTTATTTCTAAATTATGTAACATTAAGTTTTGCACAAATATTTAGTGCATTCACAGCTAAGTGTTAGCTAAGTGTTTTATGTTGCTATTGAGAAGGTTATTGAAATATGGCAAAAAATGCTCTATTGATATCATCCTGCCTAGTAATTCACTAGTTGTTTCAACTATGCTACAAAGTGTAGAAATATGCTAGTTAACTTTAAAAGAAAATGATAGAAGAAATGGATTTAAAACTGCTTCAAATTATTTTTTAATAAAAAAAGCTTTGTCTTGGGTTAACCCTTTTTAGTCCTGTATAGTTTCTGATTCTTATCATCTTCAAAAATAGTATTGTAAATGAATGAACACAAATATTATATCTGATTTTGTGCTAGAAAATTGAAATAGTGTGTGATCATGGCTAAGCAAGAGCTTCATGGCAGTAGAAAATAGTTACGTGCTTACTAAAGTATAGCTTTCACTGGAAATAAAAACCTACAAGGAGCCTATCATAAAAGTTACAATTTCAGGTTCACTAGTATTTAAAATTAAAATTTGTTAATTCATTGTGGATATATCTTCTTAATGGGTTTAGGAAAATTTCTTACTTTCACTAAGCATTTTCACTCTTTTTCTCAATGTCCAACCTTTCATAATGAAAACATGGTACTTTAAGAATAAATAAGTCAATAAAATTTTTCTAAAAAGTATGAATTATAAAACAATGGTTACTCAATTGTTATTTATTAACGAGTGTAATATATATTTTTTAATTCATTAAGGGTATAACATCCTATATTCGATAAACCAATTTTACCAACAGTTCCCCACCCCCTCCTGGAATATAATTGGCTGGATAAACCTAATTAGAGACATGACAAAACCTTCTAGTAAAACTATTTAGTGAAGAAAATAATGACTATTTAAATAATTTTACACTAATGTATGACATTATCCTGTCTTAAGAAATAAAGATGAGAAGACAAGAAATTGGACACTAGCTAATGATAAAAGTTTTGGGAAAATAAGTATTTATTGTTTTACATTTTCCTTTGTTTAATATAAAAGATAATTTGACTAAACTATTGAAATGTGTGTGACATGTGACAAGTGACATTAACAGAATTACTCTGTAAAAAATACTTTAGAAGAGTTGATAAATACCGTGTTTCCCCTAAAATAAGACCTAGCCTGACAATCAGCTCTAATGCATCTTTTGGCGCAAAAACTAATATAAGACCTGGTCTTCTTTTACTATAAGACCAGGTTTTATATAATGTAATATAATATAATAATAATATAATATAATATGATATGATATGATATAATATAATATAATATAATATAATATAATATAATATAATATAATATAATATAATATAATACCAGGTCTTATATTAGTTTTTGCGCCAAAAGACGCATTAGAGGTGATTGTCCGGCTATGTCTTATTTTTGGGGAAACACTGTATGTTCGGTGTCTGGGACAAATTAAGCAAAACAAGGAATGTATTGAACGTAAACAGATATAAACAATTCAAATTGAGAAGATTTAGGAGGGAAGATAAGCAGTTTGGGACTCACTGCTTTTTTATCCCCATAATATTTTAAGTTCTGAAAGAATATGGTTCTAAGATAATTTAGAAGTGAAGCACTTTCCTCAGCAGTACTGACTACAGAAGCATAGACTCACACAATAAGGTTATTCTAATATTACATATTTTCAAAGTTCTAAAATAATATTTTTAGAACTTTGTGTTTTCATTGTTAAAAAGGGTTAGAAACTTTTTTGCAATGTGTTCATGAGCATTGATTTTCATGTAATTTTATAGATAATACTGCAAATAATATATAAAACCCATAGCATGTTTTATATATCTTAAGCAATAGGATAGAAGAGAAAGTTATAGTATATGTGGATATTACAATTAATAGAGGTAGAAATCTACACATATAGAATAAAACATAATTTACTATAACTTATTGATACAGGATTATTGTTAAATCTATTTGGACTACTGAATTTCTAAACAGGAATATTTCATGAATCCAGTGCAGGTGCAGGGACAGGGAAAATAAGGAAGTGTTAAAGAAGGATGGTGGTAAATATTTTTTAAATATTTTTATTATAAATATAGCTAACATACAATATGTCAGTGTCAGGTGCACACCATAGTTATTCAACATTTATATACCTAAAGAAGTGATCACCATAAGTCCAGCAACCGTTTGACACTACTATGCTACCACTACTATGCTACTATGCTAACATTATTGACTATATCCCTTATGTTGTCCATTACACCAGGTGTACAGCATAGTAGTTAGACATTTATATAATCAAGAAGTGATCTCCCCCATGACTAGTCTAGTACCCACCTGGCACTGTGCATAGTTATCACTACATTACTGATTATATTTCCTGTGCTGTGCTTTACATCCCATTGACTATTTTGTAACTTCCAATTTGCATTTCTTATCCTTCACCTTTTCCCCCCTGCCCCCAACCCTCCTCCCAGCTATCACCTCCATAGATCTAGTACCCTTCTGATACCAAACATAGATATTACAATGTTATTGATGTTATGCTATATCCTAATGTCCGTGACTACTGTGTAACAACCAATTTGTACTTCTTAAGCTCTTCCCTTTTTTCACCCACACCCCTAAAACCCCTTCTATCTGGCAACCATCAAAATGTTCTCTGTATCTATTTGTTTCAGTTTCATTTATTTACTTATTTTGTTCTTTACATTCCACTTATAACTGAAATCATATGACATTTGTCTTTCACTGTTGGACTTAACTACACTCAGCACAATATCCTCTAGATCTGTCCATGTTGTCGCAGATGGCAACATTCCAATCTTTCTAATGGATGGATAATATTCCATTGCATATATATATATATATATATATATATATATATATATATATATATACCACCTCTTCTTTATCAATTCATCCATTTGGGGCACCCAGGCTACCTCCACATCTTGGCCGTTGTAAATAATGCTGCAGTGAACACAAGGACGCACATGTCCTTTCTAAGTAGTGTTTCAGGTTTCTTCAAATAATTACCTAGATTAGATTAGATTACTGGGTCCTTCTTTGTCTCTTGCTATAGACTTGTTTTAAAGTCTATTATGTCTTGTCTAAGTACTTCAACTCCATCTTTTTGTTTGTTTGTTTCCATTTTTATGAAATAACTTTTTCCATCCCTTTTCTTTCAGTCTGTGTGTATCTTCTGATTTGAAATGAGTCTCTTGTAGGCAGCATATATGTAAGGGGCTTGTCTGTTCAACTACCCTATGTCTGTTTTTTTTTTTTTTAATTAGTTTCAGGTACACCAAACAATGTAAGAGACATTTGTCATTTATATCCCTCACACAGTGCCAAACCCCTCCCCTCATCCACTACCCCTCTGACATCGCACACAGCCATTACATTTCTACTGTCTCTATTCCTAATGCTGTACTCCGCTTATTTTAAACATATATGTGTGTATATATATATATATACACACACACACATATATATAATAAACATATATAGATATATAAACATATAGATTTTAAACATATATATACCTATATATTTCTATATCTATATATAGATATATATCTCTAAATATATCTATATGTATATATATCTATATATATCAAATTGTAGTTGACATTGATTATTGTTTGGCTTCAGGTGTACAGTGCAGTGATCAGGCACCTACATCACTCCTGAGGTGATCTCCCTAATGAGACAAGTGTCCATCAGATACCCTACAAAATCTTTACAACATTATTGATTACATTCCACAAATTGACTTTCGTATCCCCGTGGCAATCCTGTGGTTACCGACTGTGCTTTCTAATCCCCTCACCTTCCCCATTATCCCCACCACCCCTCCCATCTAGCAACCATCAGTTTTTCCTCTATGTCTCTGAGACTGTTTCTGATTAGTTCATTCATTTATTCATTTCTTTAGATTCCACATATAAGTGAGATCATATGGTATTTGTCTTTCTCTGTCTGAGTTATTTCCCTAGGTCCATTCATATTGTTGCAAATGGTAAGATTTCCTTCTTCTTTATGGCTGCATAATACTCCATTGTATAAATGTACCAGTTTCTTAATCAAGTCCTCTACTGATGGGCATTTCAGTTGTTTCCATGTCTTGGCTATTGTGTATAGTGCTGCAATAAACATTGGGGTGCATATATTTTTTTTGAATTAGAGTATTGGATTTCTCTGGATAGATACCTAGGAGTGGAATTGCTGGGTCATAAGGTAGTTCCATTTTCAAACTTTTGAGATACCTCTACATTGTTTTACATAGTAGCTGCACCAATCTGCAATCCCACCAAGGTATAACGATACCTGACATCAAATTATACTACAAGGCTACAGTAATCAAAACAGCATGGTGCTGGCATAAAAACAGAGACATAGATCAGTGGAACAAAATAGAGAGCCCAGGAATAAATCCTTGCCTATGTGGTCATTTAATCTACGACAATGGAAGCAAGAATCTATGGTGGGGTAAAGATAGTCTATTTAATAAATGGTGCTGGGAAACCTGGACAGACACATGCAAAAAAATGAAGCTGCACCACCTCCTTTCACCATATACAAGAATAAATTCAAAATGGTTTAAAGACTTAAATGTAAGATCTGAAACCATAAAATTCCTCCAAGAAAATATAGAAAGAAACTTCAAAGACATTACCTGGAGTGAGATTTTTACTGATATATCCCCTCGGGCAAGGGAAGTAAGAGAAAAAATAAACATGTGGGATTACATCAAACTAAAAAGTTTTTTCACAACAAAGGAAACCATCAATAAGACAAAAAGAGAGCCTACTGAATGGGAGAAGATATTTGCCAATGATATATTCGATAAGGGGTTAATATCCCAAATTAAAAAAAAAAAAAAAAAAAAAAAAAAAAAAAACTCAATTCAACTCCAAAACAACAAACAACCCAATTGAAAAATGGGCAGAGGATATGAAGAGACATTTTCCTAAAAAAGACTTACAGATGGCAAACAGACATGAAAAAATGCTCAACCTCACTAATCATTAGAGAAATGCAAATAAAAACCACAATGAGATACTACCCTATGTCTTTTGATTGGAGCATTTAGTCTGTTTACATTTAAAGTAACCATTGATAAATATGTACTTATTGTCATCGTATTATTCATATTTATCTTTTATTTTTCACCTTAAAGAAGTCCCTCTAAGATTCCTTGTAATACTGGTTTGGTTGTGATAAACTCTTTAGCTTTTCCTTGTCTGGAAAGCTCTTTATCTGTCCTTCTATTCTAAATGATAGCTTTGCAGGGTAGAGTAAACTTGATTGTAGGTCCTTGCTTTTCATCACTTTGCCTATTTCCTGCCAATCTCTTCTGACCTGTAAAGTTTCTGTTGAGAAATCAGCTGACAATTTTATGGGAGCTCCCTTTTAGGTAATTAAGTTGTTTTCTCTTTCTGCTTTTAAGATTCTTTCTTTGTTTTTAATGTTTGGCATTTTAATTATGATATATGTTGGTGTGGGCCTCTTTGGTTCATCCAGTTTTGGACTCTGCACTTCCTGGGCTTGAATATCCATTTCCTTCACCAGATAATGGAAGTCTTCTATCATTATTTCATTAAATAAGTTTTAAAGTCATTGCTCTCTCTCTGGTTCCCCTATGATGTGAATGTTGGTATGCTTGATGTTGTCCCAGAGGCCCCTTAAACTATCCTCAGTTTTTTGGATTCTTTGTTTGTTTGTTTGTTTCCATTTTGTTGTTCTGATTCGTTGTTTTTGCTACCTTATCTTCTGAATTGCTGATTTGATCCTCTGCTTCATCTAATCTGCTGTTGATTTTCCATAATGTAGTCTTTATTTCCATTATTGTATTCTTTATTTCTGACTGCTTCTTTTTTAGGTTTTCTATCTCTATTTTTATGTTTCCTATCTCTTTGTTGAAGTTCTCCCTGAGATCGTTGAGTATTCTTATAACAAGGATTTTGAACTCAGGATCTGGTAGGTTGCATGTCTCCATTTTTTTTTTTTTCCTCTGGAGCTTTGTTCTGTTCTTTTATTTGGAACATGTTTGTTTGTCTCCCCATTTTGGTTGCTTCCCTGTGTTTGTTTCTATATATTACCTAGGGCTGCTAAATCTCCCTGTCTTAGTAGTATCCTTATATAGTAGGTGTCCTGTGTGGCCCAGTGGTGCATTCTCCTTGCTCACTAGAGCTGGGTACTCTAGGTGTGTCCCTTGTGTGAGTTGTGTGTGCCATCCTGTTATAGTTGAGCTTTGGTTGCTGTTTGCAATTCAGTGGGAGGTATTGATCCTCAAGCTCATTGGTTTTAGGACTGGCTTTAACTACAGTGAAGGAGCTACTGTGGAAAGGCTGACCCTATGGAGCAGGATTCACTTCCACAGGACTCTAGTGGCTGTCCAGTGTGCTTTTTGGGTGTGTCTTCCTTGGAGGCAGCTGGGTGATTCTTCAGCTTGGTTTGAAGCTGGCCACTGGGTGTGCCAGCCGCAGGGCCACCTGTGACGGGATCCACTACAGACCAAGTTCAGCCTGTGCCCTGACTGGGGCCACTTGGCATGAGCAACAAAGCAATATGCTGATGGCCACACCCCTGTGCTGTGCTTGGAGGTGCCTAGGCCAAGCGATGTACTAATACTGACTGCCGCTAAGCCAGGCTTAGGGCTGCTCAGCCAGAGGTACAGGACATGTGAAGCCAGATGGTACTTGTTCGGGTTTTGTGAACTTTTGATAGACTTTAGGAAAGTCTGCAGCATGAGCCAAGACAGTGGTTTGTATGAAAAAGCCACAGGAAGTGGGTTGTGTGTGTCAGAATGTTGGGAAGGGTGGGGTCTCACAATCTCCAGGACTGGGTGAATGATAGGCATTAGCCAGGCATATTGAGACTCAGATATGGCAGCTGCCTGTGTCTGCATGCTGTGAGGGGGGAAGGCTCAACAAAGAAACAATAGCTTCTGCCAGCTCCTATATCCGGGAGAAAACTGACCCTCCAGCCTTCACCCTGCGGCCAGACAACTCAGTTCCTCCTGCTATGTCCCTGGCACCTTTGGAGCTGCTGCCCCAGTGCTGGAGCTCAGAGTAAATGAGTCTGTCAATGAGTAAGTCTGTGTGCAGACCCTCCAAGAGGAGCACTTCGGAGTATAGCAGCCTTTCGTCCCCCCTCAGTCACAATCTTTGCTGATTTTTACAGCCATAAATTGTGGAGACTTCTCTCCCCAGCACTAGAACCGTGGGCTGGGGAGCCTGGTGTGGCATTAGGACCTTTTGCTTCTCCCAGGGAGGGCCAACACAGCTGAGATATCTCTCCCAGTTTTAATGGTCACATGCAGGTGTGGGACCAGCCCTTTCTGTATCTCTGCCTCTCTTCCCAGTCTTGAGGTGGCTTCTTTTGTATGTCCTTAGTTATAGGACTTTGGTTCAGCAAGACTTCAGGCAATTCTTAATGATGATTGTTTTGTAGTTTACTTGTAATTTTGAGGTGGTCATGAGAGTAGGTAAGCAAAAAGTTTACCTACTGCACAATCTTGACCAGCATTGATGTAGGACAGTAGTAAATATTTACCAAATGATTATATTTAACATCACCAACTTTTGGGCAAATCAATATCACTTGCCACCTGATATGATGCACTAAGAAGGATACATCACTTTAGTACTCTTCCTGCGTAAACTGTACCACCTAAATCTAATCATACTGAAACAACAATGAGGGACATTGTACACTATAAATGAACTGTGCTATTCAGAAATACAAAGGTCACAAAAGGCAGAGAAACTCTGAGGAATCATTCTAAAAGACTAAAGATACCTCACAGATAACTGCAAAATGTGGTCTTTGTATATAAAACATTTAACCATGGGACACCAAATGACCATGAATCAGAATTACCCATTATACATTGGGTACTGATGACCTGACAAGTCATACATCAGGTGGAAATGGTACAACTGCGGTGAAATATGAAAAGGACCAGAGGTCATGAGTAAGCTACGTAAGCTGGTAGTGGAGACCTCCACACAACTACCTCCAGGGCTGGATCCTATTGCTATATGGAGTGTTCCATCTGACCAGCTGAATAGGAAGAAAAGCTCTAGATAAGTTATGAATGAGTTAGTTAGCTTGATATGTGGGGGCAAGCTGAAAAGATTCATTGGCTCCTTCACAACTACATTCAGGTATGTACCTGAAAGACATTGGAGAGGGAAAATATTTCCAATGGACAAAGCTGAGAGCAGTGCATCTGGCCATCCATTTCATGTGGAAAAGAATGGCCAGAGATTAGAATACATACACATTCCTAGGCAATGTTGAATGGCCCAACAAGGACAGGGACTTGGAAAGCAAAATCCTAGGACTTTGAGGGAAGGAAGTTCTGGAGTAGATCATGAATATAATCATATGTGAGTGGGCAAAAAAAAAAAAAATGAATATTTTGTTATCACACATTAATGTCTACAAAGTATCCACCATTTACGAGGTGCTGGACAACCGACTAGAGTAGGGGTCAGTAAATATTTCTGATATGGGTCAGATAATAGATATCTTAGACATTGAGGGCCACATATGATCATTGTCACATATTTATACTTGTTTTTGTTTGCTGTTTGTTTGTTTTACAACCCTTTAAAAATATCACAACCATTCCTAACTTCCAGACTTTACAAAAACAGTCTACGCGCTGTATTTGGCCTTTTGACTATAGTTTTTTGAACCCTGAAAGTATACAAAATGACTCATTCAGTTGAAGTTAGCTAAATTTTGTCATGAGACACCTTGGAATGAGCGCCACGGACAGATGAGTAGTGTGGCTATGGTGGCTGAAAGGGAGGCCTTGTATGATAGTGGCTGATGAGGCCATCTCTAATGACGTAAAGAACAATGTTTTTGGAAAGCTCATATACATGAAACTCAGGGGCCTTTACTTTGAGTAGCTTAGGAAAAAGCCTAGTAATTGAAGTATAATATATATTCTGTGTTTTAAACATTGACTATTATATATATATATATATATATATATATATATATATATATATATATTATATATTATATATTGACTATTATTAGTTTTTGACATGCATCATTTCAAATTTCAGTAGCATTCACACATGCTTTTTGATACATATTTACCACGTTCCACACGTCTTTAGTTACTCATTTAGAAACTGCAATCTTCCATGTGTTATTCTTCGGGACCATGAATCTGACCTTCGAGCTTCTTTAGCCCATCATCTAAGCTTTAGGTTTCCATAATCTTAGTAGTTATAGTACTTATGAAACTTATTTGAATTATTCATTTCCAGGACACTTCTCAGTTGAGTTCAAAAGATTTGTATTGTTAACACGATCTCTAGTTATTCAATGGATCACATTTTCACTTGTTTTTTTAAAATCATATCATACTGAAATATTATAGTTTTCCAATTATTTTAGGTGCAATGTGGTAAATTACCTGTAGCAACAGTTGTTTAAATTGGATAAAATCGATAGATGCTAACAGAAAGAGTACTTAGACATTGCCACTGTAAACTATTATTTTTATTCTGGGACAACTCTTTTTTTAAAGTATAGTTGACATGTAATATTGTATTAGTTTCAGATGTACAACATACTGATTGAACATTTATATACCTTATGAAGTGATCAGCACAAGTGTAGTAATCACCTGTAACCACACAAAGTTATTACAATATTATTGACTATATTCCTTATGTTGGACACTACTTCCCTGTGACTTACCTCTTTTACAACTGGAATTTTTACCTCTTCATTTTTTTTTCTTTTTTCACCCATTTTCCCCAGCTCTCCCCACATCTGGTGACCCTCAGTTTGTTCTCTATTTCCATGAATCTGTTTCTGTTTTGTTTAATCATTTGTTTTGCATTTGAGATTCCACATGTAGCTAAAATCATGTGATATCTATCTTTCTCTGTTTGACGTATTTCACTTTGCATAATACCCTAGAGGTCCATCCATATGGTCGAATATGGCAAGATTTTGACTGGGTAATATTCCATTGGATTACATATATGAAATCTTCTTTATCCATACTTCTATCAATGGACACATTGATTGCTTTCCTATATTGGCTATTAAAAATAATGCTGTAGTGAACATTGGGGTATACAAGTATATATATTTTCAAATTAGTGTTTTTGTATCCTTTGGATGAATACCCAGTAGTAAAATTTCTGGGCAGTTTGATAGTTCTAGTTGTAGAATTTGTTGAGAACCTTCAAACCATTTTCCGTCATGACTACACCAATTTACATTCCCACCAACAGTTCACAGGGGTTCTTTTTCTCCACATCTTTGCCAACCCTTGCTTTTGTTTTCTTTTTGATAATAGCTATTCTGACAAGTGTGAGTGATAGCTCATTGTGGTTTTGATTTACATTGCCCTGATGATTAGTGATGTTGAACATCTTTTCATGTGTCTATTGGCCATCTATATGTCTTCTTTGGAGAAATGTCTATTCAGGTATTCTGCTCATTTTTTAATTGAATTTGTTTTGATATTGAGTTGGATGTGGTCTTTATACAGTTTGGATATTAACTCCTTATCTTTTCCCACACAGTAGGTTGACTTTTTTGTTATTGCTAATGATTTTCTTCCCTGTGCAAAAGCTTTTTAGTTTGATGTAGTCCCATTTGTCTATTGTTGTTTTTGTTACCCTTGACCAAAGAGACATAACCAAAATATATATTACTAAGACTGATTACAAATAATCAATGCCTATGTTTTCTTTTAGGAGTTTCCTGGTCTCAGGTCTTACAGTTAAATCTTTAACAGACTTTCAGTTTATTTTTTTATATGCTGTAAGAAAATGCTACAGTTTCATTTTTTTCCATGTAGCTGTCCAGTTTTCCCAGCACTATTTATCGCATTGTGTATTCTTACCTCCTTTGTTCAGGATTAAATGACTCTCTAGAGGTGGATTTATTTCTTCACTCTCTATGCTGTTCCATTGATCTGTGTGTTTTTGTGTCAATACCATACTGTTTGGCTACTATAATTTTGTAGTACATATACTTGGAAATCAGGGACTGTGATACCTCCAACTTTATTTTTTCTCAAGATTTCTTTGGCTATTTGTGGTCTTGTGGTTTTATACAAATTTTAGGATTATTTCTAGTTCTTTGAAAAATGCCATTCCTATCTCGATAGGTATTACATTGAATGTAGATTGCTTTGGGTAGTATGGACATTTCAGTGACATTAATTCTTTGCATTTGTGGCAACAGTATATTCATTTATTTGTGTTAGCATCATTTTTTTTTTATTAATTAATGGTATTATTTTAAGAATACAGGATTTTACCTCCTTAGTTAAATTCACTCCTAGGTATTTTAATATTTTGAAGCAATTGTAAATGGGACTATTTTCTTAATTTATCTTTTTGATAGTTTATTATTAGTGTATAGAAACACAAAAGATTTCTGTATGCTAATTTTGTATACTGCAAATTTACTAAATTTATTTGTTAGGTATAGTAGATTTTTGGTACATCTGTCAAGGTTTTCTATACATAATATTATGTCATCTTTAATAGTGACACTTTACTTTTTCCTTTCCAATTTGGATGCCCTTTATTTATTTTTATTGTCTTATTGCTGTGGCTAAAACTTCCAGTACAGTCATGTGCTGCTTAACAATGGGAATACATTCTGAGAAATGCATCATCAGGTGATTCTGACATTGTACAAATATCACAGAGTGTATTTGCACAAACCTAGATGGAATATCTTACTACACACCAAGACTGTGTGGTATATGATCAATTGCATATGTAATTTGTCAATGACTGAAATGTTGTTATGTGGCACATAGCTGTACTATGTTGAAAAAAGTGGTGAAAGTGGGCATCCTTGCATCTTTGTTTTGTTCCTGTTCATAAAGGGAAAGCTTTCAACTTCACTGTTGAGTATGATTTTAGCTGTGGGTTTGTCATACATGGCCTTTATTATATTGAGGTATGTTTCGTTTATGCCCACATTTTTTTTTCCTTCATAATCAATACTGAGTTTTGTCAAATGCTCTCCTGAATATATTGAGGTAAAATGATTTTTATCCTTTGCTCTATTATGTAGTGTATCACACTGATTTAATTGAGGATATTATCCTTGTAGCCCTGGAATAAATCCCACTTGATTTTTGTGTATGATCCTCATAAGGTATTGTTGGATTTTGTTTGCTAATATTTTGTTGAGGATTTTTGCATCTTTTCTTCTTCAAGAGTATTGGCCTGTAATTTTTTTTTTTTTTTTTTCTTTTTCTTTTTTTTTTTTTTTTTTTGTAGTTTCTATGTCTGGTTTAGGTATAAGTTAATGCTGCCCTCATAGAATGAATTTGAAAATAGTCCTTCCTCTTCATTTTTATGGAATAGTTTGAGAAGTGTAGGTACTAATTCTTCTTTAAATATTTAGTAGAATTGACCTGTGAAGCTGTGTGGTTTTGGAATTTTTGTTTGTTGGGAGTTTTTGATTACTGATTCAATATTGCTTCTGATCAGTCTGTTCAGATTTTCTCTTTCTTATTTAAGCTTGAATATTGTATGCTCTAGGAATTTATTAATTTTTTCTAAGTTATCCAGTTTGTTGACATACAATTTTTTGTAGTATCTCTAACAGACCTTTGCATTTCTATGGTATTGGTTGTAACTTTCCCTCTTTAATTTCTGATTGTATTTATTTGGAGCCTCTCTCCTTTTCCCTTGATGGATCTGGTGAAAGGTTTATCAATTCTGTTTATCTATTCAAACAATCAGCTCTTAGTTTTATTGAATATATATATATATATATGAAATAGAAAAAATATATATATATATATTTTCTATTTCATTTATTTTCTCTCTGATATTTATTATTTCTTTCCTTTTACTAACTTTGGGATTTACTTTTTCTTCATTTTCTAATTTCTTTAGGTGTAAGGGTGGATGTATTTATTTGAGATGTTTCTTGTTTCTTGAGGTAAGCCTGTGTTGCTAACAACTTCTCTCTTAGATCTACTTTTGCTGTGTTCCAAAGATTTTGGAGAGTTGCATTTACATTTTAATTTTTCTCAAAGTATGTTGAGATTTTCTTTTTCTTGGGGAGGGAGAGATTTTCTGTTCGATTTATTCGTTGACTCATTGGTTGTTTAGTAGCAGATTGTTTAGCCTCCATGTGTTTTGTTTTTTCCAGTTTCTGTCTTGTAATTTCAAACTGCTGTTTCTGCAGTGGGACTCAGAGTGAGTCTGTGTGTGATCTCTGTAAGAGCGATTCTTGGTTTCCTACAGCCCTTTGGCTATCCCGGACGTAAGCCCTACTTATTCTTAAGCCAGGTGCTGTGGGGGTTCCTCTTCCGGCTGCACAGTCCCAGGACTGTGGAGACTGAGGTGAGGCTGAGACCACTTGCTCCTCAGTGGTGATCTCTGTGGTTGTGATATCCCTCCCTCTTGTAGATGACTGCACCTAGGATGTGGGCCATGATTCGATCTTATCTTTCTCTTCCTCTCCTATCATCTTGATATGGCTTTTTCTTTATATCTTTTGCTGTAGAAAATTGTTCTGCTTGTCTTCAGGTTGTTCTCAGTGATAATTTTTCTATATATAGTTGTAGTATTGTATTTAGGTAGCATGATACGATCTCTAGTAGTGTGATTGATACGAGATCTTAGAACTGAACTCAGAGACTTTTGGGCAGGAAGCCATGTGCCAGATATCTAGAATATAGATTAGAAGTGGGGCTACAAGCTGTGGTTTACTCCTTACCCCATGGAAGGTATATAGTTGTAACAGGGACAGAGTGGAGTCCTCTCAAGCCCGAGACCTAGGCTAGGGATTCCCTAGGCTAGGGACCTGCTCAGCGCTAAGGTGCTAACACATCCAAACAAATTTAAGCCCCTGACTGTGGTGGCCTTAAAGTTCCCTTTGGCTTGACTAAACTTTAGATGAGCATCTTCCTGGCAAGGCCTCAGATGTCCCTTTTATTAAAGTATTTGCTTTAGAAAACTTGTGAATTATTTCTGTGTCCATCTGGAATGCTTCTTGTTTTACAACCCAGAAATATCTTTCTCAAGGACCTGGGAGACATCCCTCTGAAATGCAAACATCTAAGGAGGCAGAGTTAGTTTCTTCCTCCCACTTTCTGTGGGAGGGTAGAAGCCTCACTTCAATAAATATCAATTTATAAGCACAGGTGGCTTAATCACATTGTCAACCTAACCCCTAACGTCTTCCAGTGTTTTTCCATTTGCTCACTCAAGCAGGTAAATTTCTTCTAACTTTTGTTTCAGTAGAAATGTGTCTAATCTCCAATATTGCAAGTAGTCTTGAATACAGTCTTCCTTGCCTGCTTAACTCTGTCTGGTGGAATCTTTCTTTGACATCCACTACTTGAGTCTATGTAACTCCTTCTCACAAGGAGTGCACTGGGAAATACAAGGAAGAGGGATAGCTTTCTGTAAAAGAGGCCGCCCAAATCAAACAGAGCAGGTGTCTAGACCAACCAGATTTCCTATATTCCTGTGCTCCCTTCCTTCTCTTGGCTTATTGTTTAAAACTAAATGTCATAAAAAGGAAGAAGTAGATAAGGGAAATCTTTCTACCCCTTCTCTAAAGTGAACTTGACCAGGCCAGCCCTCATTGGTTGGAAGTGACCAGTCACTGCCTAGGCGTATTATGAACAAGGACTAAGCTTTCACCCTCAGTTCTCTGTCCCCTTAGGGCCTTGCTATCTCTCAGGCTCTTGAGGGAAACCTTGCTCCTTTGGTCTCTCATCTGAGTGTGTCCTAGAGTCAGTTGGCTGTAGAAGGAGAAGGAAGGATTGGAGAGAACCCTGAGTAGGAAGGAAGCCTTGATATGGATGTAACTTGATTTTTTACTTTTAAATATAATGGTATATGACATATTGACTTCAGTCTCTGAAAATTTGGAGACAGATCCATGCATTTCAATTACACTTGAAATACTGAGACCTAGATTAAATAATCTATAATAGTTAGTTTCTATTTGAAAGAAAGAACCATGGCTGACAACTTTCAAAGATGGCTGAGTTCTCACATCTACTAGAGACTATCACTAATTTCAGGACAAAGTAGTTTGTTTCATGAAGAATTATGTCAACTTCTTACTCACATAGGTTAAATCCTCTGTACACTATAACAACTATTCAACAAATTCTGTTTGGGTTCCAAAAAAAAGTCTGTAACCCGCTTCATCCATCAAAGCCCCAAAGTGATCTGGAACTACAGCCTAGAACTTAGAAATATTTACTTACTTATTTTATCTCCCATTGACATTTAACTGATTTTGAGAAGTTACAGATGAAAGTATTTTGAAACAGGATTGTATATGTGTATGTATACTAATATAGCCAATTATATACGCTCGTTTTTGCTATCTCTTCAGTACTTCATTAAAAATATTACTGAGCACCCATTCTTTATTATACAGGAACCATACTATGTGCTGGGTTCAAAGCAATGAAAAAGCCTGTACATTTTCATGAGAAATCTACCACCTTCGAGCATGTATTCTAAAAATGTAATACTATATCCGTGAGCCATAGTCTATCTTCTGATCAGTAGATTTAAAGATGTTCTATACTGAGACTCAAAACTCACACATATAAATATATTTTTTTCTTTCCCGGGACATGCAATTTTATAAATTCAAAACATACACGTGAGAATAATTCACTTTACAGAAAACATACCAGGAAGAAAGACTCTGAGAAATTTGGGAACACAACTAAATTCCCAAAGGCCTCCCAAAGGCCATTAAAGCTTATTTTCCACACACATTAAAAATAAAATTTCTTTATAGAGAGATAACCGATTCTATTGCAGGAAAGAAAACAAAGATCGTCTCAGATAAAACCAAGTATGGTTTTACTGTAGGTTTTGAGTTTGGGGCAACTCGACCTTAGACCAATGTATACATAAATTGCACTAAATATTAACAAAATAATAACTTTTAAAATCTTCTTAAATCCATTGTTGTTCAGTGAAGGGGATTTGAGAATGATTAATTTGAAACACAAGAGAACTATTGACTCACTTGTATTTATGTGTAAGTATATTGCATTAAGGTAACTGTCAACAATTAAGTTATAAAAAGTTTTAACAGTAGAAGTTTACATATCAAAACCATTTCAAACATCACCAGAAAAAAAAAAAGTCTTTTAAAATAAAGTTTTAAAGGAATTCAGAAAATACACTGAATAACGGTCTTCTAATGATTTTGAAGTACATACCAAGTGTTTCTTAATTTCAGAATTGTCAGTCTTAATTACATAATTCATAAAGCCTTTTAAGTACTGTTAGGAAAAAAAAAGTTTGTAAACATAGAGTTTTCACAAGGGTGACACTTTATTATAGTTTAATTGCTTTGGAGATGCTTATAGCCAGAGCTCCCATGAAGCTGATCTTTAGTGCAGTTAGAAGGACTTGAAAATCTTCTATCATCCTTGTTATGAATACAGAGATGAAACGAACACACAAGATCTAAGTAAGATTGCAGAGCTCAGTAAAACGTTTCCCAGGTGGACTGTCTCACCCATTCAGCATGATCTTTTCATTTCTAGTTATAGCAGTTTCTTCTCCCACCACCCCATTCCCTGACAATTAAAATAGGATATTGTAGAAATGGGAAGTTTTAAACTTAAGCCTTTTTTTCTTCACATTTTTCACTGAAAAATGTATTGAAAGTGTCTGGGAGCAGAGATTGGCCTTGTTTTTTTCTAGGAAAGAAGAAGTCTGTTGTCCTAGAAATAATCTTATGTGCATACCTGACCCTGTAGGTATACTGGCTTTAATCTACTTTGGTTTTTCAAGGGGAACACATAAAAATCTTAATCCCCTCATCTGACATATGACATATGGTGCTCAGCTCTGTTGTTGAGGATAAATCTAACCTGCATCTGCCGCTTATTATCCTCCTCTTGGCTTCCTTTCTCCTTTTCCTGAACCGTCTTTTGCCAATATAACTCAAGTTCCAGAGCTGGGGGATACTGTGCTTCCTTTCACAGTGCACTGGAGCAGGGAGCAGATGATGCTCAATAACACTCTTAGATATGATGCTAGTAGAACAGAACTGATAGAATAAAATCCCCTCAGAAGATCACAGGCCATCAGGTCTTAGAATAATTTTGTAAATAAAAAAAATTAATAAGATGAATTTTATCTAACCTCATAAGTAACTAAAAAATCAAATAATGTTTAATTTTAAGTCAGTCATTATCCAGGTGTTATTCAGATTATTCACAATGTCTTGTAATATGAAAATCAATTTAATTAAAATTAATATAATCTATACTGGCAATATCTACAAATGTACCTTTGAGTTGGTAAACTATCATACATATTTTTACTAATTTATAGGTGGATTGGTTTATACTATAAATAAATGATACCTTTACTGGCATATACTTTGAAAGTTTTAATGAATGATATTTTGTAATATTATATTTGAAACTAGGTATATGCATATCTTATATAATATACATAAGTGAAACATCTGTATAAGATGACATAAATGAGTAAACTTGTATATTAAATATGTGTATTTAAAATATATAGAAAAAATATGCCTTGATATGTTTGCTGAGAAATTATTTCTTTAAATGACATTTTGTATTTCAAAATGGATAAATCAGGAAAGATTCCTCTAACCTTTGTTATTAGGAAATAACATCTGAATGTCCCCAGGATGAATTTAGCTAGAAATGTCAAAAGAGCAAGGGGCAGCTAGTGGTATATCATGAAGTCATAGGTGAAATGCTAATCAGGGCAATTCTATAGTGAAGATATTTAGTGATTGGGAAGATATATGTCAAAGGTATAAGTTGGTAAGCAGGAAAAAAAAGGGATTTTTTTTTAATAGAAAAACAATCCTCATCATGCTAAGCAAAATAACTGATCATTTTATCTCAGCAAAAGCATTACTGACATACCACATATATATTATCTCATTTAATTTGCACATAAAACTTGTAATTCAAATAAACAACTAAAGAAACTGAGATTGATGGAATTTAAATAAAGTTTATCCATATTTCCACAATAGTTTTGAAACTAGGATTCATTTAGACTTGTTTAACTACTCAGTGTGTGCTCATAACTGTAGTATTTAGTCCTTCTCTCTGGACCACAGTGCACTGCACTGTGTCCTGTTGCATGAATCATTTCCCTGATGTTGTATAGTCCAACTCTCTTACTAACACAAGCAAAACAAAGATAATCCCAGCTGTCTAATATTTAGATTTATTTTTTTTACAATTTGGGAAAATGAATTTGTACTAAACATAAATTCAACTCAACATATTGTTGTTTTTTTGACACAATCATGGTTTAATCCAACACTGCCTACTCATCACATGAGTTTTTGCAGCTGAAAGTGGTTAAAGTAATAAACATAAGACCATGCTGAATGGTCACCCTTTGCATTTATAATGACCAAATTGAAGATGATACTGCCTGTCAATCATGCCATTTTCTTAGGCCATTGCTACCCTATTCTCCAAGAAAATTGTACGATATCGTCCCTTTTATTTGTTTTTCCTTTTTTCAAACTTCCATTATCTCTTTTCCCATCCAGTTACTCAGCTGATACTTTATGCTTCTTATTCTACAGTGAAAAAAACAAATAGGAGTTAGAAGGGAGTTTTCTCAAAGAATCACTACCGCATCTAATAATTCACTTCTCTTTGCATCCACCTCTAATTTATCATTTATTATTATGGTGGATTGTCCAAGTTCCTATCCAAAGCAATCCTTGCACAAGATCTAATACTCTTCGTTGTTTTTAAATGCAACACCCCATTGATTTTCCTGTCTCTCCTGCATCAGGAGTTTTTTTTTCCCTGCTTCCTGGATCAATCTGATCAGTGTACAAACGTGCTTTGACATCTTCCCTTACAAAAGCCCACCTTGGGGGGAGGGGTTATCACTTTGCAAGGGGTATAAATGATAAACGTCGAACTAATACATTGTTTTGTACACCTGAACTGAAAAAAAAAAAAAGTCCACCTCCAGCACTGTCCTGTTTCTCCATTCCCTACACATTCTTTCTTGAAAGATCAAGTGTTTCTCCCTGTCGTTCCACAGGAACTGACTGCCCTTTTTACTATGTTCATTGGTCAATTCTCAGTCGACACCTCATTTGACTTAGCAGCATTTGAAATAGTAGTTCAGTCTTTTCTCCTCAAAGTTTTTGTCTTAGTTAACATCCCCCTGGTTGAACTTCTAATTCACTGGTGCTTTTCTTTCTCATTTGCTGGGTGCTCCTAATTGTCAACCTTGGAGTGACCACTACACTTCCCTTATTCTACATTATGGATCAAGGAAAGTGAAATATAAAATAAAAATGGAGTTATTATGGTCAATCGTGAAAACATATAGACTTAAAAAAACATGGTATCATTGGAAAGGAAAACAAATCAACTCAAACCCGTTTTTAATAGTTAATCAATTACTAACTATATTATTGTAACTGATTTTCTGATGTTCCTGGAATTAAAAGTTAGAGTTAAGTACTTACAATTGATATTGCTTGTTTAATATATTTAACTGGAGGCTACTTTATGTCTTCTGGGGTTTAATCTAAACATATTCATGGAATACAATTCAGAGACTATAACATTTACACAATATGTACATCAATATATCCGTGTCTATATTACTTTATTGTCCACATTTTTATGTCAGAATTAAACATAGTAGCTTGAGAAAATATTTCAGGAGTGCAGGAGTGTTTAAATATGATTTCAACACCTCACAAAGCATATAGTAAGTTAAACTAAAATATTTGTTAATATAATTAAACACCCTCAAAGTAAGGTCTCTATTTTAGCCATGATTTGGGTTGGCTGTATTTGAGTTTATCTAATTAGGTATTTATATAAATAAAATGTGAGATAATTTAAAATATATTTGGGAAAAATAAACTTGTTTTTCCCTAGAATTATCTCTTAAATATATACTCATTAAAGAGGACAACTGTGAAATCTAAAGAACATGATCAATAGTCACAGATTAAACGTGATGTGGAAGACTAAGAGATCATATGCAGACCTAAGTGTCAATATTATATATGTACTTACGTGTCAAAATATGTGTAAATAATATAGGCATTATTTATTAAGAAAAGCTAACCTTGTATTAGTTTGTACTGCATTTATATTAATGCCATTTATTTGGTTTCAATTCAACTAAATTTTGACTAATGCCTTTCCCATGAGTTTCTAATAAGCCAGTTCTCCCCTATACTCAATCTGTATGACTAAATTTTTGTAAATTAAATTCATAAGCTTTACCCCATTAAGATTATTCCTCCTTACTCTATATTAATTAAATACTGAATAATTTTATTTTTATATTATCACCTACAATAACAGTAAAATGGTTTAATAAGGAATTGTCAAAAAAAGGCCACCAGTGAATACAAGCAAAGTTTGTCCAGATTAACACTTTAATCGAATCTGTTCAAAGATTCCAGTCTAGTTAGTTGTACAGTCTTCTAGTATGGGGTTTTCATTTCTATATGTAAGCTACACTATACTCAGTAACTCTATCTAAAGTGAAACAGATTAGTGTGATATAACTTGTTTTTTAATAAACAAATAATGGCTTATCTATAGTCTTTTTAAAAGTAATCATATACGATTTATACATTTATTCAGTAATTTATTCACTCAACAAAAATACTTACCACCTATTATCGTGTGAAACTGCTCTAGATAGAAATGAGGTTCTCCTATACTTTATCTTTTAAAGTGCGAGTGGCAGATAAAAATACTTTACCCCAAATAATCACACTCTCAATTGTTTTTAAATTGAATCTTAATATTTATTTGTCTAAATTTATTGATTTATAGGCTTTCTTTCTCCTGGCACCATATTTCTTACTATGAAATAAACTCCTCAATTTTCTACATTATTCTTAACTCTTGATTACCTATATTAGTTTCACATTTCTCCAACCAGGAAAGCCATGGATTGTTTTTAATATAGTAAGTATGTAGGTCTTTAATTAAAAATATATATTATTTGTTGTTTTTAATGAATTATTGTTCAGCTTAATGAAAGAAGTACACTAGCGGTGATTGATGAAAGAGTAGATATAGGAATAAAGCACCAGAATATCTCTCTCTCTCTCTCTCTCTCTCTCTCTCCTTCGGTATTTCAAATGTAAAAATATGCATTAAAGAAAAAAATGGTTTCATGTCTTTCTGTATATTCCGTGTAATTTTGACAATCAGTGATCTGTTTAGCAAAATGTACCTTGTCTGGACTAATGGCATGATAATAGTTTTTTATTTGTTTATTTATTTATTTTTTTTAATTGAACATGAAAGGGTTTGTTGTGACCATCAATACTCACTTGATTCATTAGACTGATAAACTATTGACAGGTTTCACAACTGTGAACTAAAGCTAGAAGTTTTAGACAGATATATGACTCATCTCTTCAGTTGGATCTACTCTGAAAGTGAATTCTGGAAACACCTGCATTCCTAAAGAGATTTCCCAGTGCAAAGAAGTTTAACTGCAATTTCTGGGTGTTTCTAAATTGGGCTATACCTGACTGAGGACTAGAGAATGATCTTTAAAACACTTCTACTAAAATTATTCCAAAACCCCAGGGCTACATTTCTAAAGGAATTGGATTGTATTTCAGAACAAAATACATGATTTCCCTTCATGAGTTTTGAAACCTGCAGCTACTGCAGTTCAATTTGTGTATTTGCTTTCATTTTTATTCAGAAAACTAGATGCCAGTCATCGCCTTTGCACGGTAGCCTCTAAGTACACATTTAACATATGATTATCCTCTCTTGTAAATTTTGCTGATGATACTTGTTTAGTTTTGCTTCCTATTGCAAAGTAGGTTGGCCTGGCATACTCTCTACTGAAATAAATACATAGCATAGTATATAAAGCTGGAAACTGCCAGATGAGCATCTTAACTCAGATATAAGTGCTGGAGAAGCTGGAAGGGAAGTAGAACTTGATGTGATAGACCTGAGCAATGACACAGCTGTCAGAAAAGCCAAATGTGCGAAGGGAGAGAATGATCCAGAACATTTGGGGTATGAAAGAAAAAAATTACACAATGTCACGAGAAGAATGGTTAGAAATGAAGAAATGAGGGCTATTTTATGAGGAGAATGTGTTGCTAAAGAATGAAAATATCTATTGTCTAAAATTTTATAACAATGGTAAATAGATTTTTTCTAGCGTCATGAAATTAGAAGCAGCTGCTGTTACGGGTAATAACTCCTGACCCTAGTATGTCAAATAGATTTTCCAGGTACTGAAATTATTGTTGTCATGGAGAACTGCAACTGTCCAAGAATGAAAGGAACATTTTTGTATGTGTAACAACAGTTTAAATTGCTGCTTTTTAATGTTACTGTTGCCAAAGACAATAGCTTATGTCTGGATGGTAAAGTTTGCTCAGCAGCCAAAAAATTTTCAATATATAGGAAAAAATTGTCTGGTCAATAATCTCAACTTGGGTCATTGTTTTTAAACAACCTGTTGTTCCAAATGTTTCAAAATAACATGAGTTTATTTCAATTATGTAAACTGGAGTATTTATTACCATTATATAACTGTACAAATGTATAATTAGAAGTAGACAGTTTATCAAATGAAATTGCTTTGATTAGTTAAATATAATTAGTATTTTTTAAATAACATAAAAGATACTGAGTTTAGAAGGATACAATTGAGTTCATGATAAAATGGTTAAATTTTATTGCTTATAAAAGGAAATTAAATTTAGGAGAATGTTCTATTAATGTTGATATTTATTATTCCTTATTGCCAAATATATTTCCTATAAAACAATGAAAGGAAAATTCACATAAGGGGATAGTTAATAATTTTTTATTATTATAATTGAAGATAGTGAGAAATTTGAAGATTATTGATAGCAGTAATGAATAAACACATCGATCCAGTTCGTTATTCCTAGTTCATCTATTCAATATAAATATATTGAGCACCTAGCATATGTCACTGGCAGATATGGCATTGAAAAAAATCTGACAAAAATCTCTGCCCTCAGAGATTTTACATAATATTATTACATATTAATTACATTTAATTAGTTACATATTACATTAAAAAATAATAGCATGAATTATTTGGCTTTAGATGATAAGATCTATGAAAATGACTATTGGAAAATGTCCACAACCACAAACTATTTTACATCTTGGTAGTGGCAGTGGTTATATGAATGTATATACTTTTTACAAGGCATAAAAATGTACAGTTAAATTTTACAATTAAACTGATCAATTCAAACCTTAGAATTAAAATTAAACTTACTGTGCATAAATTATATCTTGATGAAATGTAATTTGCATACTATAGCAATTGCTTACATATACATTCCTAAATTTCAAAAGTGTATACAGTATTTTTGATGGAAGAAATAAAGAGACATACAGAGAAAAAGAATGAGAAGGCAGTATGGTCTAATGAATTCTGGGCATCGTAGGTCAAGGATTAGTATATTGTATTTTAGTAATATCATTTTGATTTAGAATAATGTTATTTCTTCTCTGCATGCCCTTCAGATCTCCAGGATGACATTCCTGAAATCACTAATAAATGGCATAAGAGAAGGCCTTCTATGAACTTTGGGTGATTTACATAAAAGTATCATTCTATTGACTTGCTATAGTGACATTTGCTTTTTTTGGAGCTTTCATTTTTAGGAATACTTTATAAAGAGACCCTTTTCTTATAAAGAAATGAAGAAAAAATAAAAATGTCTTCTGCTTATCTGACATTCATTAAGTTCTCAGCTTTGTCATTTAAGATTAACAAAAAAGCACACGTTCTACCTGTGATTAACGGAAGACTCGGTTTAAAAGAGAATTTATAGATGAAGCCTCTTAATGTAGCTATCTACGTCGGTGCCATAAATAAGAAGTGGTTGGATTGAGAGTATCAAGGCAGAAAAGCAGGAAGATAGACGCTGTTCACTTGATGTCCTTTTGACTGATTTGAACAGACTGATATTGGCCCAGAAACAGAATTATGAACATCAAATTGACATGGGAATATTCTAATGTCACACTGATAAAAAATAAAGTAAGAGGAAAATATGTACTGCTGTTGCTTAAGAGTGTTTTAAATAGTAAAATGAAGTCTTCATTGTCATAATTACATAAAAGTGAAGGCAGCACTATGATAGAAAACAGAGAAGAAAGTATGAGTAGCGTAAAGCAGACTTGTCACTATATGAATAATTATGATTTCTAATAAGGCCAATCCCTTATCAAAGCGCTGTTTCCATACACTTGCTGCTTTCTCTTTGATCCCTTTATTCCTATTCTATCCCTCTTTATTGTCCTATAAATGTGGATGTAGACCTCAGAATTTAGTTCATGTTTGATCTAATCCAGGAAGCCTTCTTGCTTCAACCACTAACTCTGTCAAAGTACCATTTTATGCTGGCTGTGTCTGCGTGGAATGTTGTGTATGTTTCTTGGCCACGATAGTTATTATTGAAGTTGACACTTTACTGATTTATGTCTATCACTCGCTGAGCACTTTAATAAAGGAATTCTTTGAAAAGCAACTTCTAGAAAGATTCCCCCCTTATTTTATTTCATAATATCTTATTTTGGCCATTTTAAAGCACATTGTAACGTCCTATTTGTTAATTTGCTTTCACTTAGTTTACATTATAGAATGCTTTCCATGACTGTGGAGACCTGTCTGCGTTACTAGTTCTATTCCCAGTGCTGCACACAATGCTTGGACTATATAGTATATACCCAGATATCTGCTGAATAGATGAATACCTCATAAACTTTTTATCATTGTTTGTCCAGCAGACACCATTTTATCTAACATATAATTAATATGTTAATAGGAAAATACTTGTATGAAATATTAGAAAGAGAAAACATGGACATTATTATTAGTGTGCAAAATTTACCTATATGGATATGCAAATGAAGAGGTGATATAACAATACAAACAGTGAATAAAGATTGTATAGAAATGCTGGTTTGTCTAACTTTTATTTACCAATTTGCATCCCAATGCCTAATTTTTCCATTACAAACTGGACTCAATTTTACAGACGTCTTCTACTCAAATCACAGAGAACAATAACTGTGACAAAATATTAACATGCTTTAGAAAATATTTATTCCAGTCTTATTATATTAAAAGTGAGTGAATTTAGTTTACCTGATGTGATAGTCTTTGGCTAAAGTCAAAATATAATTAATAGAAGAACCAAAGCAATAACATGTATTTGCAAAATATCACTGTTTTTATACTTTTATAAACAAATGTACCATATAAACAAAAAATATTCTTAATGTATACAGTCTTTTGACTTATGATGTAGGACATGTTTACTTAGTTTCTGCAGTCTGATATAAATTATGGAGAAGGCAAGAGAATATAGAGCAAAACTGAATTAGTGGCTTAGACTTTCACTATAAATTTAATAGTTCTCAAATATATCCCCAGATGGTTGGTTATAAAAGACTGAAAAAGAAAGGAAAAAGGGGAAAGGAGTGAGAATAAGTGAAAAAGTTCATAAATGAGAGAGGATAAAAAAGAATGGACTATCAAAAATATGATGAAGATAGAAGAATCAATTTTATGTGAACAGGGACACAGTCCCTGCAAAATAGTTGTAAATCATCTCAAAAAATTTTGGCCCATTGACTGTTTCAGTATATTGAATTTCCCTTCTCTCTGATCCAGAGATTATTTCTGTCTGAGCTCAGTAAACCGACAGCAATAGCTGCAACTCATACTTATATCCTAGCTGGCTACTATGTTTTCTTAGACACTCCCAGCAGTAGAGTTCATGTTGTCTTAGAGAGACACCAAATGACCTCACCAAAATATCATCGATAAGTGAATATTTGAGATGCTTGCTATTTTTTGTTATTTAAATATATTTGAGATGGATATTTCTGCACAAATATCTCTGATGAATTTCCAATTTTTTTTAAGATACATATTTTGTAAATTAAAAGTATGAATACAGACCCTTTGAATTTCTTTTATTAAATTTAATGGGGTGACACTTGGTTAGTAAAATTATATAGATTTCAAGTGTACAATTATGTAATACATCATCTGTTGATTGCAGTGTATGTTCACCACCCAAAATCAAATCTCCTCCTGTCACCATATATCTGACCCCCTTTACCCTCTTCTACCTTCCCTTCTCCCCTCCTATCCTCTGGTAACCAGGAAACTGTTGTCTGTGTCTACAAAATTTTCCTTGTTTGTTTGCCTTGTTCATTTGTTCCTTTCAGTTTTATGTCCCACATATCAGTGAAATCATATGGTTCTCGACTTTTTCTGTCTGATTTATTATGATCTTATTTATCTTCTCTAAATTATTCTGTGTAATTATTGTACGTTGAGAATCATAAGAAGTCATTGGTATAACATAGTCTTTATGGTTTAAACCTTTTCTTTTTATTGTATATACTTTTAATTAAATGCAATATCACTTTACATTTTCATTGAATCAGATATAGGTGGATGATAAGTTTGATATATTGCATGGGCTTCTCTTTCCTTCTCTAAGCTTTTCTAGCATAAATTAATTATACTGAAACTTAATGTGGATTTATAAAAGCAATATCTTCTAAATGATAAAGAATACATAAAAAAATTGCAGGAGTCCTTTTAAACTGTGCAAGAGTGAACATGCATATCCATTTTTTAAAAATTCTATATAGTTTGTATTTTCTACATAATTTTAATGGTAGATAATCTTTACTTTAATAAGTACTTTTATGGACATTATTTCTAATGGATACTTAATTCCTTCATAAGAACATTTCATAAGTAGGAGAAAGATTTTCATATTGCAAGATGTTAAGTAGGAAGCACGTATACAACAAACTATAACAGTAACTTTTAAAATCCCAAATTATGGGATTTTGTTAATTTGCTCATTTCCTTTTATATTTTTCTGTGTTTAAATATTAAAAGTGCAGTCAAAATATTTTTAAATAGACTTCATTGATATTCCCATGTCAAACAAATTTATATTAAAATATAATTCTGCAAATTGTAGAAGGAAAGACAAAGAAGCCAGTGCCCATCTTTGGGATTAAAGTAGCTACATTTTAATAGGGAAAACATTTTCTTTTTTTTCAGTATGTGACACAAAGCTGTTGAATTAACATGACTGACTCTGAGGCTGGGTGAAACAGAGCATAGAATAAATCTTCTCAACAAAATACCAACACTCTAGAGGATTACTTCCATGCTCTATTTTTCTCAGTTTGTTGCTGTGGTCTATCATGGCAATACAAATATAGTCAGTAGTCAGTCCCAAATGAATTGGCTAAAATGTGCCAAACTGGAAAAAAAAAGTGGATTAAAATTGAATAATTCCTGGCTTATTATCATTAATGTTAAATGCTCAAAATTTCACAATTCAAATACATTAAAGGGGAATGAAAAATATATTGTCTATATGTGAATCACTTTTTACACGGTTTATACAATTAAAATATTTTTACTGACCAAATATTTTACATGGCTGGTAAAAATCTACAGTATTTGACTAATAGCAAGCCTGCTGTATCACTTTTTATGCATTTATGTAGCATATATAAATATATGCATATAAAGTTCGCATCTTGCGGAATGGATAATTTTAGGAAAAAGTTATGATCAAGAGGTTAAAATGTGTGATAGTATATGCCTTACCTCCTCTTCCCCATTCTAGTTGTTGTCTTCTGAAAATTTTCAAAAAGAAACTTACAGTTGTATTCATTTTATTTTATTTTATTGTGTAAATGCTTATCCTTTGTAAAATACCATTTGATTTTCTTCAGTGACAACTCTGCTTTCCCCCTCTATTATTTCCTGGCATAGTCAAAGATAAAAAGACTGATCCCCCAACTGGAGAATTGTCTTTATGTTATTTAAACAGCACAGGAATATCGATCTGCCCAGTCCTACCTATTAACTTGAATCCAATCCTACCTATTAACAGGTATTTACTTGGACACATTACAGTTTTAGATACAGAGTTTCTCACAGGGTAATCACCCATATATGCACATTTATAAGCCACTGGTATGTTATGCACATTAAAGTACAGTTTACCAAATCCACACTTAAGATTTCAGAGGTGCAGTTTAAGAGGACAAATGGTCTCCTGTGCTGAAATGCAAAGTGATAGCCCTGTAAGTCCCCCATAACATTGTTAAACATTTAAAAACGGTGTAACCAGTAACCATGGAGACTATCTCCACAGAAACAATGCTCTCAAATTAAATGTGAAAAGAGGTCAAGTAGAGGAATGTAATTTCCTTCTTGTTTTACCTTTCTAGATTGCAGACAAGAAAACAAGACAAATTATCTCCATACAATGAAAGATAATATTAATTGAACACAAATATAATTGTGTTGCCCTGAAAAGTAGACCTTCAATTAAAATTGCCAGGAGAACTTCTATAACAATTATATATTCCAATTGAGCTGTTACGCATTTCATATTCTGTATGATTCATGTTCTTAATTCTTACTCACTTGAAAGCCAAGATAAGATAAAGTCAAATTCATGTTGAATAGATATATGAGAATAAAAACTGATTTCTATGGAAAATCAAAACTTAAAATGCTATAATGGAAATGATATTAAATCCTTTGACCCAGAATGTCTAATTATATAATGAATTATTTTCTGATTCCTATAATAACATTATAATTTTTAACTTACGATACAAATGCTGATAAGAAGTTTATGAGTCACGGAATATAACCTAATTTTAATATTTCTCCCTAACGTATTTTAAAATTTCTCTCTTGAAATCTAGCCCTGAATATTGAATTCAATGAAACCACAGAAGGATCAAAAATCATCCCAGATCCAAATATAAGCAGATATTGATTGAAAATGCCAGATCTGTGCAAGATTAAATCTTAAAACCATATTCTTTATTAACAACAGATGTGACATTTAACAACTGTGCCTTAATTAGCTTCAAAACACACTAATTCCCCTTTCAAACCACCATATCCATTAACATCCAGATGAACTAGCACCCAAAGTCCCTTCTACTTTCCAAATAATTGCTTTGAAGCACTGACAACTTTAATTGCTCTGAATATTTCTATTCTTCCCTTACCTAAAACAGTATAATTTTATTCTTTAGATTCCGTGAGACTGAGATTGAATTTGTTTGGCATACCAAAATAGAAGAATATCCAATTTGTGCCATGAAAGAGTTCTTAGTAACTCATTTAATCAATAAAATACTAAGCTATCTTATTTTTTTAAAAATACAGTCAAATAGGCCAAAAAATTAAAATGGCATAGCCATAGCTTTGGAAGATATATGTATGTATGTGCGTGCTAACAGATTCAATATTAAGATCATATAAGTGATTATATACACTGAAACCATTAAAATAAAATATACTTTGAAAACAGTATAATTACAACTACCTCGCTGCTGTTAATAGAGGGGTATTTGAGCCAAACGTATGAAACCAAAACACACACACACACACACACACACACACACACACACACACCCCTAAAGAGAGAGAGAAAGAGGCAGAGAGAGAGAGAGAGAGAGAGAGAGAGCACAAAGATATTAGAGAAGATGAATCAATTAGATCCTAGAGTAAAGAAGTGAATTGAAGTGAGGGTTAATTTCAGGTTGAAGTTCCTAGTGAAACAGAGAGAATGTTTCTTAAGAAATGTGCAATAAATGGACATTTATAAGAATGCCCGAATAGATAAAATTTTACTTGTTCCTGGGTACTTCTTAAATCAATTTACTAATTTATAAAAGAAAAATGTATTTGTATCTACAAATGTATATGCTTTGAGTTCCTCCTAAGTGAAACCAAAATTTAAGTGGAGTGCAGATTCTTAATATTAAGTGAATTTGGAATAATAATAAACAGCAGGAAAAAGAAAGAAACAAACAAAAAACAGATGATCTTGGTTTAAGTGATGGCTCTGAAACCTAACCACTATATAACCACAGATGAAAGAGTCGTTAAATCTACTCCAATTTCAATTTCTTCAACAACAGTATGGGATTAACTACAATGCTGTGATATGTGTCAAATGTTATGGGGAATCGAAGTAACATTTGTTTTATCTTGTTTATTATACAAACGTTTTATTGAGGAAAATCATCTCATATTCAAAATCAATTTTTTGTTTGTTTGTTTGCTTTTTAAATTTTGACCCCCTTTATCCATTTCTTCCACCCCCACCCCCTACACTTCAACCCTGGAACCACCGATCTGTTCTCTGTGTCTGTGAGTTTATTTTTGTTTTTTGGGTTTCTTTTTAGATTCCCTATATAAGATACATCACACAGTACTTGTGTTTTTGTTTAACTTACTTCACTTAGCATACTGCTCTTCTGGTCGATCCATGTTGCCCAATTAGCACGATTTCATTCTTTTTTTATAGATGTATAATATCACAAATTCTTTATCCATGCATCCTTCAATAGACACTTAGGTTGTTTCCACATCTTGGCTATCGTAAATAAGTTACAATGAACATAGGGTTACATACATCTGTTTTATTTAGGTTTTTTTTTTTTTTAATAATAAATATACAGAAGTGTAATTGTTAGATCATACGGTATTTCTATTTTTATTTTTTTTTGTGGAACTTCCATACTGCTTTCCACGTTGGCTACACAAACTTAAATTAACAATAAAAGTGCACAAGAATCCTCTTTTCTCCACATCCTTGCTAACACTTGTTATCTGGTCTTTTTAATGATAGCCATTCTAACAAATGGAGGTGATTATATCATTGTGGTTTGTTTTGTATTTCCCTGATAATTAATTATGTTGAACAACTTTTTCAGGGCCTGTCAGCCATCTGCATGTCTTCTTTAGAAAAAAGTCTACTCAAGTTTTCTGCCTATTTTTTAATTAGAGTGTTTGCTTTTTGGTATTTGTATGGGTTACATTTATGAATGTTAGCTCCTTATCTGATAAATGATTTGAAAATACTTTTTTTCCATTCACTCGGTTGCCTTTTCATTTTGTTGATGGTTTCCTTTTCTCTGCAGAAGTTTTTTAGTATAACATAGTCCAACTTATTTATCTTTCCTCATGCTATGTTTACATTTGGTATCCGATTTTAAAAATCATCACAAGACTTATGTCAGAGAGCTCACTCTCTGTTTATCAGTTTTATGGTTTCAGGTTTCATGCATATGTCTTTAATCCATTTTGAGTTAATTATTGTGTATGTTGTAAGAAAGTGGTCAAGTTTCATTATTTTAGATGTGACCTTCCAGTTTTCACAACACCATTTATTGAAGAGGCTCTCCTTTCCCCATTGTATATTCTTGGTTCTTTTGTCATAAATTAATTGACCCTATATTGCTTAGACTTATTTCTGGGCTCTCTATTCTGTTCCATTGATCTATGTGTCTGTATTTATGCTAATACCATACTGTTTTAATGACTATAGCTTTGTAATATAGTTTGAAATCAGGACGTGTGATATCTGCATCTTTGTTCTTCTTTCCCAAGATTGCTTTCATTATTTAGGCTCTTTTCGTTGCTTATTATTTTTAGGATTATTTGATCTATTTCTTTGAAAAACACCATTGGAATTTTGATAAAGATTACATTGAATCTGTAGATTGCTGTGGGTGGTATGGACATTTTAACAATATTGATTTTTCCACTCCACGAGCTCAGAATATTTCCCATTAATTTGTTTCTTCTTAAATTTATAATTTATATTATTATTTTAATTAATATTATAATTTAATTAGCATAATTTACATCATGTTCATTTTTATAATTTATATTTTTTATAAATGTTATATTTGTAATTTAATTAATGTAATTTATATCAATACAACATTTTATTAAGTTAAAATTATAATTTAATTAATATCTTTGGGCCATCTAAATCAATAAACAGAAAAAAAAAGTATTTTTATCAATAGACTATAACTTAAACACTGCTTTGTACACAATAAATATAATATTTAATATTTTTACACAGAATAATTGAACTCCTTAGAGCCACAGTTTCTCAAAATTTTCTATTCTAGGTTAATTTCTGTATATGCTTCGTAAACTTATAAAAATAAAATGTATGTTTCTTCTTAAGCAAACTTGCATTTGTCTCCAAGAGTAAGACTCTGTTAAGAAAAATAAGATGGCATAGTAATTTAAAATTTTATGTTCTTCATTTTTTTCTCTTCATGTTTACATTCCAGTTCAAATCAAAGATATTTTTTTTTATCGCTGCAGACCTCATCACCTTCCTAATTTTTGTATCACACCTTTACTTTTACCATCAAACACAGGGTTCACAGTCATAAGGTTAGGGAGATACTCAGTTGTGGGACTTCCAGAATGGTAGAGTAAGGAGCTCAGTGGATGATCTCCCCAGCAAAACAATAATTTAACTGTTAACATATATAAAATACAATACTTAATGCCTCTAGAAATTGTTCTAAGAATATAAGATAAATGAAAAAACATTCAAAGAAGCCTATTAAATGTGGATATGAATAGTAAGAGTCTGCGACATTTGAGTCATCACTCTCTTTCTAGTAGAACCAGCAACTGATGCAGTGGGGCCTGGATTCTGCCCAGAGGAAAGGCAGGACATAGGACGAACTGCCCCGTAGCTTTGCCTGAGGGAACTGACTTTATCTGAAACATGGCTGCAAATCATATATCTGATAATGGACTTTATCCAGAATATATAAAGAACTCTTACAACTTAATACTAAAAAGACAAATAAACCAGGTACAATGTGGCCAAAGAATATGAGCAGACATTTCTCCAAATACACACACACACACACACACACACACACACACACATGCACACACACCTACATACACAAATTGCTATAAATGCATGAAAAGATGATCAACACCATTAGTATTAAGGCAATGTAAATCAAAACCACAATCAGATATTATTTCACATCCATTATGATGGCGATAATAAAAAAGAGAGATAGTAATTGTTGACAAGGATGTAGAAAAATAAGAATCTTCACACATTTCAGGTGAAAATTTAAAATGATGAATCAGCTGTGGAAAATAGTTTGGCAATTCCTCAAGTTGTTAAACATATAGTTACCATATGATCCAGCAATTCTATACTGTTCCTAAGGGAAATGGAAACATATGTCCACACAAAAATTTGCACATAAACTTTATAGCAACATTTTTCAGAACAGCCAACAAGTATAAAGAACTCAAATGTTATTACTGATAAGAAAAAGTAAATAAAACAATAAAACCAATGTTGTAAATCTATACAATGGACTACCATTCAGCAATATAAAGTAATGTAGTACTGATATATACCCCAACATGCATAAACCTTGAAAACACTGTATTAAATGAAAGCAGCCACTCCTAAAAGGTCATGTATTTCATGAATGTATTTATATGAAATGTCTAAAATAGGTAAATCTATAGAGATAGAATGTAGTTTAGTAGCTACCCAGGGCTACTGGGTAAAAAAGATCAGGCGTGTTTAAAGTTTCTTTGCGGGGAGATAAACCTGTTCTAAAATTAGATTGTGAAGATGGTTGCACTACCCTGAGAGCATTTAAAAAACTTGGGATTATAATTTTAAATAGCTAAACTGTTTGGTATCTGAATTATATTTTAATAAAACTACTTAAAATATTTAATCACAGGGTTAAGAATACCTGAGTTTCATAACAAGCCATTCTGACTCTAATGTAATTTATTTCTTACTGTTTTTGACCTGATATTACAATAAAATTAAAGTGTTCATGTACTTACATACAATTATCTGTACTCACCCTTACATTCTGTACCATTTTCTCCTTTCACTCTTGTGTCCTCTCACACAATAACTATCCATGTGATCAATTAGAAGAGTGGTGACTTTCTCTAACTGAAATTTTTAAAAAAGCATTTGAAAGCATATCATATAGCACAAAGTCTAGTGAAAAGTAACTGCAAGAAATGTATAAGTCCCCTGCATATGCCTTCACTTAAAAGAGTTATCACATAAATATGAATAAAGTAAATAATTATAAGATAAAGGATTTAAATACTCCATTCGGGTAGGCAGTACCTACTCCTTATATTGAAAGAAATATGAGAGTGTCCTCACTATGACTCATGCTTTACCTAGAAATGCCAGAAATACTACTATTTGTTGTTATGGCAAATGAGGGTGGGACATGAATATCGGTATTTTCTGGAATGAAATAATTGAAATTCAAGCCAGGAAAGTACATGCAAAAAGATCAGCAGAACAAGGAATTATCAGCATTGGTGTTAACTTTGGTGTTAGTTTCCTAGGGCTGCCATAATAATTTACCCCAAACTCCGTGGCTTAAGCAACATACATTTATTTTCTCATGTTTCTGGAGGCTAGATGTCTGAGATGGAGGTGTCAGCCGGTGTGTTCTCTCTCGAGGCTCTAGGGAAGGATCAATTTCAGAACTCTCTCATGGCTCCTGGCCATCGCTTTGCTTGTAGCAACATAACTCCAGCCTTTACATGGTTGTCTCCCTGTTTCTTGTTACGTCTAAATTTCTCCTTTTAACAAGGACACCAATTATGTTGTATGAGGGACTTACCTTACGACAGTATGACCTCATCTTACTTGATTACATCTGTAAAGACCCTATTTCCAAATAAGGTCACATTTTGAGGTACTGGATGTTAAGACTTCAATATGTATATTTTTGGGGTTACACAATTCAACCCATCATAGGAAACATCAATTTCTAAATTGCTACAAGGTGAAAAGTCCTTTCAGACTACTAACGTAATACAGATCTTGAATTGGGTGCAAGAGAAGTGGTTTGCGTAAGTATCAGAGAAAGGTTTCCAAAGCAAAGTTTTAAAATCATTGATGCATGAAGATGGATGGATCACAAAGAATAATGTATTCAGGTAGTAATAAATTGAATTGAATTCATGCTTATATTATTTTTTAAACACCTATATATTTAACTTTGCTTTTCAAAATGTACCTCTCCCTCCCGTCTTTATTTGAGCAAAGTACATATATGTGTATTATTAAATAAAACATAAAGTGTTTTGAGGTAGAAAATTACTTAAACTATGTGGTTATGGTAACTTTTGAAATAATAATTAAAAATGAATTTCAATTCTTAAAAAAAGAATTGTATGCAATTATTTTCCTAGGTTTGGACAAATAGCAATCTAAAATTTTAATAGTTATGTAATATACGTTTTCAGATAAGAAATATAAATCCATTTACAATAAATCATATTTTAGACAGAATGAAGATAAGACCATAGTTCGTTTTAGAGAAATTGGCTTTTGTTTTACCAGCAAAGGCAGTGTCAGTTCAGATTAAATGTGATATAAATCCAGTTATCATAGTTACCCTAGATTCTGTCTCCCTTCTAGGTTGTATAACAACACACACAACCATTTTGAAAGGGATGTGTTTTGGTCTCTACATCTTGATCTACCCAAAACATTCACTTTTTAAAAAATAAATAGTCCATTTTGAAACAAAAAGAACAAATCTCACATCATAAGAAAAGCTGCTAAAATTTGAAAGTGATACTAAGTTTAACTAAAAGGTGTGATTTCTATATATAAAAAGAACTGTATTCACTATCAAAACTACTATCATAAGGCTTTCAAATCTTTATTGTAATCTATAATTTTGATATTGAGTGAATATGTATTGAAGTATTTTCCATTTGAAATGCATTTAGAGCTAAAGCTTTACTTTGAAAAGATAAATAGACATGACTCATTTGAAAATTAACAGTGTAATCAATATGTCACAGGAAGCCCAGAAATCCAGTGTTTGTAAATGAATAAACACTGAATTTGATATTATCAGAACTTCCCTATAAATATTTTAAATTTCATAGTGTAAACTGCTTTTGCTTTTTATAATTTTGAATGTAGAGAGAAGATTTAAGAATAACACAATGAATGCTCATATGTCTTCTCCTAAAATTCATTAGCTGTTTACATTTGTTCCATTTCCTTTATAATTCCCTTTTGATAATTTACATACATCAACACTATCATCACATCAATATCAAGATTTATACAGACAGATGGAGATATATTAATTTTTCTGAAATGTTTGAAAATAATTTGAGAAATTGAGATCATCGTGTCTACATTCTTTATACGAGGTGTTGATCAAACAATACAGTGAATGTTTAAATGAAAAAAAAAATTATTACAGTAAAAGACACATAGTCAATAATCTCCCTCAAAATACTCCCCCTTGCTTCAAATAACTTATCCTATTGTTCTTGCCACTTTCTAAAGCAGTTCTGGAAGTTCTCTTTCGTGAATATCTTTAGTTGAGCTGTCATGGCTGCCTCATCCTGAAATATTTTCACTTTGGGGAAGAGCCAGAAGTCACACGGTGCCAGATCTGGTGAATAAGGTAGATGAGGATACACTAATGTTTTTATTTGACAGAAATTGCCATACCAGAAGCAATGTGTGACAGGGAGTGGTGTCATGATGGAAGATGATTTGTGGTACACTTTAAAACACACCTCTCAACTGTAGCTCACACCTGACTGACTGCACTGAACAAGTTGAAACTTGTCACAAACTGTTAGTAAGGTTGAACATGCCACTTCCCGTATTGAAGATCTTTGTCTTTCTGTTGGATGGCACTCAGGAGCAGCATTCACCATATTTTGTGATCACAACAGAAAGGCTCCATGTCCCACTCACTTTTGGTATGGCAATTTTTGTCAAATAAAAACATTACAGTGTATTTTCATCCACTTTATTCACTGGATTTGGCACCAGGTGAATTCTGTCTCTTCCCCAAAGTCAAAATGACCATGAAAAGTAAACATTTTGAATTGATTCAGGACATGAGGGCAACCACAATGGCACAATTAAAGACACTCATGAAAGAGGACTTCCAGAACTGCTTCAGAAAGTGGCAAAAATTATGGGATAAGTGTGTTTGAAGCGAGGGGGAGTATTTTGAGAGGGATTAATGGCAATGTATCTTTTACTGTAACATTTTTAAAAATTTAATCATTCACCATATTTTTTTATCATACTCATATTTCCTAAAAACAATTAATTTTTTTTAAAAAGCTCTGTTTTCAAAATTTTAAAAATCAATAAATATAACTTTGATGTAATAATATTATAGAATTCAACATTCCACATCCAGTTTGTTAAATTATCATAATAGACACAATAATTCTGAAAAACAAGAACAAAGTAGAAAGCTTATGCTACTCAATTTCATAGAAACCCATTTGCTTTTTTCAAAATTTTATTATGTTTATTGTGGTGACATCAGCTGATAAAATTATATAGGTTTCAAGTGTACAATTCTGTTGTACATCATCTATATATTGCGTGTGTGTTCATCAACCAAAGTCAAATATCTTTCCATCACCATATAAAGAGGATGCCAAAGAAAAAACATATACACATTTTAAGAAAGAAAAACTGTATTAAAATTGTAATACTCAATATATACTGATAACAAAAGATGAATACAAGTCACGTTTGACTTCTGCAATTACTAGAGGTGCTCAAAGTGGTTACCATGAGCGTTCAGACATTTATTATGGCGAACTCCTGCTTGAGCAATATTGACCAAAGTGTCCACTTGTATACATTTTTTGGCACCCCCAGTTTTTGATCCTATATACTCTTTTCTAACTCCCTTTCCCTCTGGTAGCTACCATATTGTTGTCTGTGTGTATGAGTTTCTATTTGCTTTTTCATTTGTTACTTTCAGTTTTATATCCCACATGTAAGTGAAATAATATGATTCTTGACTTTTTCCATATGACTTATTTTGCTTAGCATGATATTCTTAAGATCATTCATGTTATCACAAATTGCAGTTTTTCATCTTATCTTATGGCTGAGTAGTATTCCATGTATATACCTACCACATCTTCTCTATCCAATCATCTATTGAAGGATACTTCAGTTGTTTTCATTTCTGGGCCACCATGAATAATTCTACAGTGAACAAAGGGGTACATATATCTTTACAAATAAAGGTTTTCAATTTTTTCAGAAACCTATTTGCTTTTACTGGTGTCCTAAATAACAATTTTTGGAAGTGGACTTTTAAGGGATTGGTCCTTAGCATTTTGACGACTCTGGGGAATGGACTTTTTTGAGGTGTGGGCACAGCTCTCTAGGCATTTGGATGCCCAGGGTTCAGTGCAACATAACTGACTGAATTATACAAATGCAATACTAAATACTATAGTGCTGCTTCAGATTATGTTTCCCATAAGGATCCATTGACAAGAACCCTTGTGCAACTAATTTATTAAAAAAATACCCACAGAAGTCCCCAGTGAGAGAAGGGGAAGCAAGACAGGGGAGGATAAGGAGTCAAAAATAACTTCCAGCCCCAGTCTGATTTCGTAGTGAACTCTGCAGCATAAGTCATATCTTAGAGTTCTTCCAGCTTTTAGAAAGGGAGTTCGGATTTCTGATTCTCTTGACCAGTATGTCACTTATGACTGAGTGGTTGTAAACCTTCAGACACTTCCAGTTCTGTTCTGTTGAGGGAGAAGGGGTTCCAGGACCAAAGGGTAAACCTATGTAGATGATTGCAGGTACCAATCATTAGAAGCAAAACACACAGAACCTGTAGGTGGGATCTGCAGAGATCTGAGTGGGCAATGAGTGTCTTCTCCAGTGCCATTAGGAGACAGAGAAAGAAGGACTAAATATAAACAGTGCCTATCTTATGATGTTACTAAAATTAACACTCCCTAGTTCAATATTCACTAGGAAAATAATTTTACTTTGAAATAGCATTGTGGTGTAGTTTAATTATTATTTGTGAATTGGAGAGTAGGAATTAAATATGTTTTGTGCATTGAATATATATTACAACTTGTCACATTGTATCATTCAGTCATTCATATATATGTCACTTTCATTACTCTAACTCCGAACACTTTTTAGAATAAATAATATAGAATTGGTTTTGCCTGTTTTTATTCATGTTTTCCATGGGTATGATATTGAATAAATTAATCATACCTCCCTCTAAACCATGAATAATAAGTGATTAGTAATTTGAACATAAATGTGTATTATCCAGGAAAACTTAGAGCTGAATAGTCCGGGATCAGGCAGCTGGAAAGTCAGGAATTCTCCTTTTGGAGTGTGTGTGTGTGTGTGTGTGTGTGTGTGTGTGTGTAAGTAAAATAAAACCTTGAAAGGGGTAGAGCCTGTCATATCTATCAATAGAATATAGGTATAAGCTATTGTGTGGGTTAGGACAAAGAAGGCCTTGTTTAGATGGTACCTATATTACTGCAGGTGAAGTTATATCTTGTAAAATACTTCACCAACAATTGATCTAAGACTGGACCTCAGTATTTCATTCACCAGGTACTGATTTGGTTGACACCAGAGAGGGTTTAAATAGGTGTGGCCCATAAGATGGAACAGTCACTATGTTTCTATTGACTCTTCACAAACTGAGTTCTCAGATAAGAACAATTTAAAATGCTTAGCCTTCAAAACAATTCAAATGGATCAATGATAAATATCTGATATGATGCTTTAAGTTCAGGGTGGTGGTATGATGTTTAAATCACAGTACCCCTTAGATGAGCTGTTTCAGTACTGTCACCTTATATTAGAACATTTAAATTCTTGCAAGTATTCTAGCAAAATAAACAAGGATAGAAAAACCTGCAGCGGTGCTAAACACTCTTTTCCAGTTAGGGGATTTGCCTTCCAAGAAACCATAAATCAGTAATGCAGAAGTAATACAGACTTCTGTGTATGATTATGTAGCAATGACTAACCAGTGAGCAGCACTATGAAGAAAAATAAAGATGGGCAGGAGTAAAGCTTCAAGGCTGTTTTATAAAGGGTGGTCATAGAAGGCCTCTCTGTGGTAGTGACATTTAATAAGAGACAATAAAAGGGAAGAAATGAGTGATGTGACTATCTGGAGAAGGATGTTCCAGGCAGAGAAAACAGCTAGTGCAAAGATTCTGAAATATCAGCCTACTTGCTTTGTTTGAGGGCCAGAAAGAAGACCAATATGATTAGAGCAGAGGACAAAAGAGCTTGAGGAATATACAAGAGATCGTAGAGATAGAATATTGGTTTATGTGAAGCATACAGTGAATAGTAAGGATTTTCTATTTGAATCTGAGTGAGATAGAAGCTGCTGAAGCAGAAGCGTGATCTGATATATATTTTAAAAGATCATAGTGACAGTGGTATGGAGAGTAGATAATAGAAGAAATAGAGTGCTGATTTTATCAGAGCACCTGATCTGGTTTTGAATGCCTTCAGTATTCACTGTTGGCCTCAGGAAACTTCGTAGAGCTCTTTGAAATTCAGATACATCATTTGAGAATTTGCCAAAATATTTTGCTGTCTTCCTTTGAGGATAAATGCCAATACATGTTAAGATCACTGCATACATTATAAAGCATCACATCAATACTAATTACAGAGAAATGTAGTTAGTTCTTTATACAAAGCACTGGTGAAATTCAGGAGATAGCCACGAGATATTCACTGGGGATTGTTAGGCTTAATATAGTGACGTGCAGCTAAACACTTTACATTTATTAATATTTTCACTCAAACACAACATCATTTTGAACTGAGACATTTGAGAATTATATTTAGCAAAATGAGTCTCAACATTCATCAATTTTCTTTTCAATTTTTAGCAATTTACGAATTTGAGCTCCTGAATGTTGAGCTCCTGAATGTTTGAATTGTCAAGGACACAAGTTTAATTCTAACTAAGAAGTTTAACACATGTGTCTACCAAATTGTTAGTTTTAAACTTATTTCATTTCTTCAGTATTATCTCAGTTTTTACTGTGTTTTAAATAAAAAGTTAGACTACTTTTAGCATTTCTACTTCAAAATCATTGCCAATAACATGTACTAAAGACATGCATTATTATCTGTGCAAATACTGCCTTTTTGCTCCATTAATACTAATTTCAACATCTCCCATATAAAAAAATTGAACATGCAAGCTTAATTATAAGCATAATGTGAAAGCAAACAATAAAATATTTCAGTGTTCAAAAAGGTACCTGTCACTTTGAAGAGTCCTTGATAGACCTCTGCAGATAAGTGAAGGCCTGGCAAGAAGGGTATTGTTCAGTAAAATAAGTTATTTCACCTACAGAGACAGCATGCATTTGCCAAACAATGTAGGTGGGTTTTCTCCACTTCCTTTCATTTTAGCAATCAATCTGAGAGCTGTACTAAAAGCAGTGTAACATTCATTGTCCTCTGGCACAAAATCAGACAGCACATTTAAATTTGGCTGTGTTATAAAAATCATGTAAACAATAAGTGCCTTTACATGAAAATATGCCCAAAGTAAAATACCTTATCTAAGTTTTAGTGAATTCAAAACTTATTTTTAAATATTTTTTAAATAAAACCCTTCAACTTAATTTGGTGGGAAGAGCTTAATTTAAAAGATGCTGCATGAATCATTCACATCTGCTCATTGTTTTAGTTAAAATTTTACATAGGTTTGCTTTTTTTTTTACAAAAGTTGTACAAAATAATAGTTAACCTTTTTCCAGTGTATATTTTAGTAAATTCTGGTAAATTGTTACACACATAATCACAATTAATTCCCTAAAACTGCTTTTTCAATTTGTTCCTACTATTATACTGTAATACACATAAGAAACTGAGTCGTTAAATCTTTTTACCAAGGTCTTACAGAGAGTAAATGTGGAGCCAGGATCCAAACCCAAGAAATCTGCATGCTAACGACATATGATTAAACACTATATTATATTGCTTATGGACAATCACAGAGAATGTGAAGTAGACATCTTTATTAAATTCTTCTAATAATTAGATTTTTTTTATCGTCAAAGTGGTCTGTTTGTAAAGAAGATACAGTGTTTCACATAAAATTGGCATGATTGTGTTTTTTCTTCCAAACCCAAGGTAGGGTAAGGATATCATATAATACAATCTCTGAAAAGAATTTTGACAAATGAATTAAAAACTTTATAAAAAGGCATAACTTTTGACCCTGAAATTCATCATTTGGAAAAGTAATTATAGATTATCAATAGTCAAGGGAGTTGAGGATAGTCGGAAAATGTACATTGCCTAAGGTAAAAGGCACTAGTTTCTGTGTTGTGTGAAAAACAGTGTGGAAAACAGTCCAGGAACACAAACCCCAGGTTAGTTATGATACAAAGTTAAACTTTACTGTTAACCACCAAAACACAACGCAATTTTGGTGATACAAAATTCTTAATTAAAACGTTGTGTAAAATGTTTAGATAAAGAGAATTTGTCCTAGAAAGGAGACATAACCAGATAGCCACTTACTCTTTAGGGAAGATTTTATGACCAGACACCTAAAGCCAGAGTTTTTCCCCAGTGTTTGAAATCAAGCAGTGTAATTTTAATAGTGAACCTACTTAAGTCCCTATACCTTTTAGACCGTAAGAGTTTCATTTGTGACTGAAATTCTCACCACTAATCCACTTACTGAGCCAAAATATCACAGTTCATACACAGGAAAGGCCTTTCTGGACATGGGATAACCTGGATACTGTGATAGAATTGATCCTCCATAAATCTTTGAGACTCTGGGCTCCATTCCCACTTAGAGGCAAATAATTCAGATTCTTGCTGTCTTAGGGTTCCATGCTGCCCCCACTGTTCCACAGCACCTGCAAGAGCTGTAAGGAAGCAGAAGGGTAATCACAACTCTTCAGAATATGTACACATCTACCATTATTCTAATTTGGGGATGCTTTAACTTCTCTTATCTCAGGGGCAGCCTAACAATATTTCTAGGCATAATGTTATTCATAATGTTTTCTTGATCCACTCAGTATACAACCTTCCAGGCCATCTGAATTTGTTCTTCCCTCTATCTGGATTTTTTCATCCTTTTGATATTTAAACAGATTAATCCTTCACTTCTTTCAAGTTTTTACTTAAATATCACCTTCCTAGTACAACTTTTGTGGTGATACCGTTCGTGCTCATAAATACTTTTTGTTTTTTTCTTGAATACACAGAAAAGCATACTACCCAATCCAATGACAGTTGGACGGGACTACATGACTAATTTTGGCTGATGACTGTGAGAAGAAACAATGAGTGTCATGTCTAGGGGCAGTCATGTCACGGAGGCAGTGATATATCCATACGTAAAGTGCTCAATTGCTCATCCTCATTCCAGCTATAATCAATGACTTATTTTGTTACTATAGAGCCAGAATTTGGATCCCAATGTCACTGCTTACAAGGAAGTACAGTGAGCTGCCAGAGATGCGGAAGGAATTGTATGCGTCAAGAAGACATATTAATATGTTAAACCAATGAAATATATACTTTTTTACTGCAACTTAGCCTATCTAAGGTACTTTCCTTAAACACACACTTAAATTTTAACCATTTACCCAAACCGATTCTGATCCTCCCTTCCTTCTTCTTAATTCTGTTCATAGGACTTCTCATCTGACATCATATAAATTCAATATTATTTTTGAAAACTTCTTAGTGTCACCATCACAGACTCACTATACAATAGACACAAAAGGACAGGGATTTTTGCTGTTTTGTTCATGGCTGAATCTTAAGCACAAAGCAGGTGCTCAATTAATATTTGTAGAAAATATGTTAATCAAAAAAAATGTCTAAATTAGTTCAAGATTTAGAAAAGTGAATTTCTGCTTACATCAGTCATCTAATTTTTGGCTAATTTTTTCTCAGTGTTTATATATATTTAAGAAAAAGTAGCCATTTGCCTTTGCTATAATAAAACAGAGAGTACCAAAAAAAAAAGTGTATGCATATTTTAAGGAAGGAAAAATTTGTATTAAAATTATAATACTCAACATATACCAGTAATAAAAGATGAACACAGATCATGCGTATACATTTTTTTGGCACCCCCCAGTATGTAATGTATAATATACCTCACATTTTGAACCAAATCTGATTGATTAGATGGTGCTTATAAATCGAGAAATTTGACAGTTCTTTTTGAGTTATGCTATTGATATGGATACTAATGCAATTTAGTCTAGTCATATTAGCTAATTTTAATTCCCTTTCTTTGTATTTTATCCAAAACACATGATATTCCACATTTACTCATTTATTTGTTTTCAAATACTTAATATTGGTCCTATGATAGGCTGAAAGTCATTAGAAAAACTATTTTTCTTGAAAGCATAAAACTACTAAGTATAAAGAATTTGATGCATTTTGAAACTTCAACATCCTTCTTTCTCATGTCCTGTCTTAGAAATTTTGTGATATTCATTTTTAAATTTATCTTTAGGAGTAGATAAATTGTTTATAAGAACATCAAAACTGCCACCTAGTTAACATGCTTCTCACTTCCTGTGAGTAAAATTTTAGAATTTTTGACTATACAGTTCATTGAATTTTTATGGAAAGAAAAAAAATAAGGAAAGAGAATAAAAAGACAAATATTTCTAAATATAGAAAGAATGACAATCATAGCATTTTATCTGTAATTATTAATGTTATGGACTTCATAGAAACTGTATAGATACCATGCACTTATTTTTTATTTGCTGAACAATTTTCATTTTTAAAAATAAAACCTAATATTTGAGTGAATTACTTTCTTATATCACCTTGTTCTGAGATCTCTTTTAATCTGCATCTTGTATTTTTTCTGTCTCTCACTCTCTTTCTCTTTCTTTCTCTCTTATCTTCATCTGAGGAAATGAAGAATTTGGTAGCTATTGAAAAAATTTTACTTAACGAGATCTTCTCACTATATAGGTAAAGAGATATAGATGTAAATATATGTATAGATACATATATATGAAAATATATAAAATCTAAATTATTACTCAGTGTTTTAATATTAAAATCAATATAATTATTAGGTATTTTAACCAATGATTATATGAATCAAAGAGACAACATAAGAAAAATAGCTTCTGTACTTGATTGTCCAAAATTACTATCTATGGTCTCTCTCAAAAAAGTGAAAGGAGTACAAATATATGTTTGTTTGTTTGTTTGTTACTGTATATAGGTTAATACTTGATTACTGCATCATTGTTCTCTGTTGTTATGTATACTGAATAATAAAATATTAGGCTTCTGTAATATTAACGTAATGGAGTTGTATTGCATTTGATCAGTTCTATTCACTTTAAAAATTACACAACTTAACTATATATAATGAGCCATAAAATATATGTGGAAATGTTTATAAATATGCAATGAATAATTTGATATTTCAAAGAGATGCTTTGTCACTAGGAAAACGCACTTAAAAAAAAATGGATGTAATGTTTTCTACATCCTTTCTTCATTTACCTTAACCAAAGAAGGCCAGTAATCAAGCTTTCTGAAGCACATAACATCATCCTACTCATTCAGCCATGGAGCTGATTTCATATTATTCAGACTATAACGTTTTTCTCCATAATTTCAGTCACGATTAAATAATGTTTCTCTTTCCTTTTTTTTCCTGCTGTAGATTTTTTTTATTACCCCTCATTGTGTTTGTCTTTAATCATTTAGATTTACATTTTAAGAACGTGATAGGTGAAAATGAGAAATTGCTACATTATATAAAGGTGTAGAGAGAACCTAACTTAATATTTTAGAATAGAAAAAGTACGGGAACACCTCTGTTGTTAAAACTAACAAAGGAGGAAAATCCTACAGGTGGTTGTTAAGATGTGGGAGCTAGATTTAGGCATGATGTGTTTTAATATGGTTAGTTTTTAAAATACGAGGCGTGACAATTATAAGTTTGCGAACTCATCATAGAAAAACTGCTACATACCTCATTGCTGAATATCACTGTGGTTCCCTTTGAACTACTCCCCTTGGGAAGCTACCGTGTTTCCCTGCAAATAACCTCTAGCCAGACCATCAGCTCTAATGAGTGTTCTGGAGCAAAAATTAATATAAGACCCAGTCTTACTTTAATATAATATAAGACCGGGTATAATATAATATAATATCATATAACTGGATATAATATAATATAATATTACCAATATAATAGATATAATATAATATAATATAATATAATGCCAGGTCTTATATTAAAATAAGTCCAGGTCTTATATTAATTTTTGCTCCAAAAAATGTATTGGAGCTGATGGTCCAGTTAGGTCTTATTTTCAGGGAAACACGGTATGCACCGTGCCAGCACCTAGTCCACCCTTCAAAGCAATTTTGGAACTCTTTTTCTGGAATGGCCATCAGAGATGTCATTGTATTACCCTTGATGCCTGAATGTCATCAAATTTCTTCTTTTCAATATTTCCTTTATCTTTGGGTAAAGAAAGAAGTCACTGGGGGCCAGATCAGGTAAGTAGGGAGGGTGTTCCTATACAGTTGTATTTGTTCATTGGCTAAAAACTCCTCACAGACAGTGCCTTGTGAGCTGGTGCATTGTCGTGATGCAAGAGACATGAATTGTCAGTGAAAAGTTCAGGTCATTTTAGTCTTTTTCATGCAGCCTTTCAGCACTTCCAAATAGTAAACTTGGTTAACTCTTTGTCCAGTTGGTACAAATTCATAATGAATAATACTTCTGATATCAAAAAAAGGTTAGAACATCATTGCAAGAAGTTCACAAACTTAATTGTCAGACCTCATGTATATCATAGAACCTTTGCTATATTAAGTAATCTGTTTAATAGGAATATTATTTATTTGATTTATTAAAATTTTCATCTAAATAATGTACCTATTAATATTTTCAAGAGCAATGAGATTCTGTTTTCTCTAAAGAATGATTCAGAAAATATAATTTTTTATTTCTGTCTAATACTGTATTTTATTTCTGTATAATTCTGTCTTTAGAACTTGTTAGTATTCATGCAAAAATTAAGTAAAATAAATAAAGCAGTGTAAAATGCAAAATAGAATTTAAAATAAAACAAATGAACCAAACCATATTTCAAATAAATAACATAACCATGAAATTCATGGGCGATTACTAATCCAAGTGATTTTAATCAGCATTTGGATGATATATTTTTAGGCTAACAAAAAAGAACTCTAAAAATAGTATACTCTATAGTTATTAGGTTTATTTTTTCACAGACATATTTAGAAATTTCAAAACTACTCTTTGGGTGTTCAAGGATTGGGTGATTATGTAAATATATTGAGGATGATTGAAACTTGGTTTCTCACTGTGGAGATGGAAGTGCAAATACAATACAGGAGAGGGATAGAATGAGCTGCTGCTGTTAGTTTAGAAAGGGAGGTGTCAGTGTGAGCTCAAAGGCTTATGCAGGAACATATACTGATACATATTCAGATACAAATGTGTGTAGGCATCAGTATAGATACATATCACTTTAAATATAGATAAAACTATAAATAAATAGTTGTAAGACATCTGACAATTAAGTTTAAGAACTTGCCACCATGAGCTTACATAAGCAGCACTGTACAAACAGCACAGTAAGGTTTCATAAACTTAGTGTATCAGTTTCTCATAGCTGTGTGTGTGTGTCGATTGTGGTGGTATCTTGCTGACTGGTGTTCATTATTGTTGTGTGTTTTTGTGTGTCATAGCGAGAATGTCTGAGCTTGAATTAGAGCAACGAACTAACATTAAATTTCTTGTTAATCTTGGCAAGAATGGAAGTGAAATCGAGGGCATATTAGTTCAAGTTCATGGGGATAATGCCATGAAGAAAAAGGCAGCTACAAATGGATTAAATGTTTTTCTGAGGGGAGAAAAGGTGTCACTGATAAAGAGTGGGCAAGGCTGCCAAAACTAGCAGAACTGAGGAAAACATTGCAAAAATTCGTCAAATTGTGTGTCAAAATCATCAGCTGACTGTGAGAAGCATAGCAGACCGAGTAAACATCGATAAAGCAACAGTTAGGAAAAGCTTAACTGAAAATCTTGGCATGAAAAAGGGGTTTGTAAAAATGGTCCTAAACGAGTTCTTGCATCACGACAATGTCCCAGCTCACATGGCACTGTCTGTGAGGGAATTTTTAGCCAGTAAACAAATAACTGTATTGGAGCTCCCTCCCTACTCACCTGATCTGGCCCCCAATGACTTCTTTCTTTACCTGAAGATAAAGGTAATATCGAAATGAAGACATTTTGATAACATTCAGGACATCAAGAGTCATATGAGCTCTGATGGCCATTCTAGAAAAAAATGTTCCAAAATTGCTTTGATGGGTGGACTAGTTGCTCGCGTCAGTGCATAGCTTCCCAAGGGGAGTACTTCAAAGGTGATCATAGTGATATTCAGCAATGAGGTATGTAGCACTTTTTCTAGGATGAGTTTGTGAACTCAATTGTCCGACCTCACACCTGCTATAAAGAAATAATGAGAAAGGAAGCTCTTCCTCAGAGTAAAAAGGCAAAAAAGAAATAATAAAATTTTAAAGGAAATAATTAAATTAAGAAGTTACTATTTCAGAAACATTATTATAATAATTTTTTTATAGATTAGAATCATCATGACTACTAAACCTAGTAGGTGAAAGTTTGAAGAATAGGAGTATAGTTATATAGCATAAAATATCTTCCTAAAATATAATTATGAAATACAAAATAAACAAATAGTAATTCTCCATTAGCACTTCCCAGACCCTACTTTAGTTATGTGAATAAAAATCACATCACCAGTACGAGATCACATAAATCCCATGGATTTCCTGACATAATACATTTTTAGAAAAACGTAACATTTCTTATGTATTATTGTTGCCAAAAATGCATACCTGGTATCTAATCCTGAGGTAACTTGACCATTTCCAAATCTTTTCTCGATGTCTTAAATTATTAAACCATTCCAAAAAGTATTGTTAGAGAAAAAGAGACTATTTCATATTAACATATTTCAATGATACTCATATACATGTTTGAAACAAATATTGAATGCATATTTTATGGTGGGAGCAACAATCTGTCTCTACCTTCTACATTCTGACCAGAAATTACAGTCCATCAATTATTTTGAACTCAAATCTTTCTTGCAATATCTCATGAATGAAATAAACAGTAACTACCATGTTTCCCTGTAAATAAAACGTAGCCGGACAATCAGCTCTAATGTGTTCTTTGGAGCAAAAAATTAATATAAGACCCGGTCTTATTTTACTATAATATAAGACTGGGTCTTATATAATATAATATAATATAATATAATATAATATAATATAATATAATATAATATAATATAATATAATATAATAGCAGGTCTTATATTAAATTTTGCTCCAAAAGACACATTAGTGCTGATTGTCCAACTAGGTCTTATTTTCGGGGAAACAGGGAGTTATAGGCCATTATTATTCTTATTAACAACCTTTCCCTAGAGCTACGTACCAGCTTTATGTTATACGGTCTGCTCTATGTATAACATAAGACAACAATTTTATCCCAAAATTGCTATTTGTGTATAATAGATTACCATTTTTCTTACATGGGGCTGTTATCCCCAGGCTGCAGGACAGTAAGTATTAAGATAATGCCATATACTTTAGATGCTATTTTGTCAATAACCCATCACTGATAATATGTGTGCGAGCATAATGGGCACTGATGATGGGCTATGCAATAGTAACACAGAACATTAATATTTTTAGTGGTTTAAAAAAGCAAAAGTTTAATTTTAATGAAAAAAGCATAACTACCGTAGTGTCTTTCTTCACATTTAGTGTATTTCTTCCCTAGAATATTATAGTGTCATTTCAATAGTACTTATAATAGCTTCACGTATATCTATCAGGACACTTAACTGAAATCAATGGTCATCATCAAGTACTATTCCTTAATGCATTAAAAATAATGAAGTTTTGGAAAAAGTACAGTTGCTATTCTCTATTTGCATCATAAGAGGCATGTAAGATTAAATGTTTATAATTTTGATTAACTATTATATTTGAACATAATTTAATGTAATATTTGATTATTCAGAAGATGAGTTTTCCAGTTAGTGGATTCTAAAATGACTGCATTCATGTATATAAATCAGTCATTAGTTTGTATCAACTCAGTGAATAGGATTGATTTTTTTCCTTGTGATCAACACCCTTTTCCTTATCTTAGAGAGCAAAGCTAGTGAAGTATTTATAAATAGCAATATAAATCATATATCTTAATAATATTACTAATGAGATTTATATATCAAAGTATTCTAGATGTTACTAATAATTACTTTCACTTATTTATTAATTACTGTTTATATTCATTGGATGTATGTACAAATATTATCTTCCAGTAATGACTTAGTTTGCTAGTAGTGCCATGATAAATACCACAGACTGAGTGGCTTAAACAACAAAAATCTATTTCCTCACAATCCTGGGGCTGCAAATCCAAGTTGAAGATGTTGGCAAGGTTGGTTCTATTTTGAGGCCTTTCTCCTCGGCTTGTAGATGGACATCTTCTTACAATGTCTTCATGCGCTCTTCCCTTCCCCTGTGTATGTCTGTGTTTCAATCTCTTTTTATAGGGACACCAGTCATATTAGATTATGGCCTTCTCTAATGACCTTACTTTAATCACTTCTTGAAAGGCCTAACTTCCAAACATAGTCACATTTTCAGGCACTTGGGGTCAGACCCTTACTACAGGAATTTGGGGGGAACACAATTCAGCCCCTAACAAGTAGCCAGATATTAGGTTATTTTAACTAAAATGCACATAATAAAATTAGGCAAAGTTATATTGGGATTTTCCTTGTATTAAATAAATGCTATTGTATACAAAATTATTAAGTCATGTCCACTGTTTTGTGGTTTATAATCTGATACCAGGGTTTGTTTGGAGGAAAAGGTGTACCAAATGCCATTTATTTTGTCTACCCAGCAGGCATTACTCTTTCCTTCTTGTGTTGTAGAACTACATGGGTGACTTGTATTCTGCTCACTCATATGTTGTTTTTTTTTGTTTTGTTTTGTTTTTTTGTGGGTCTATTCCTATTAGGACCTGTCCTACTAATAATGTAAGGGGTGGGCACATGAATGAAGTGTGCCTTATTTTCTTTAATATATCAAATGGTTCACTTCTGGCACTAATTTTCTAACAGACGGACAAACAGAAAGCTTCCCTAAATATCAGTGCAGTGTTAGAGAAAGATCCTTTCATCTGCATTTGTGGAAATATGATTTATAGTTGCAGAATTTCTGACAAACATGTTTGTCCCAGTTTGGCTTCCCTGGAAGACTTTAAGATGGAAATTAGCATGAGGAAGTGAATTAGTATTTTTTTGTTATTGTTTTGTGGCTTCTGCAACAAACGAGCACAAACCATATGCTTTCAAACAACACAAATTGACGATCTCACAGTGTAGATAAAGGCCAGAGCTCTGAAATCCAGCTGTAGGTAGGGCTGTGTTTCCTCGCTAGAGATGACTAAGGGAGAATTCATTCTTTGCTGGTTCCATCGTTCGGTGGCCTTAGGCATTCCATGGCTTGTGGGCTATGATGCCATTTCAGTGCTGACCTCATTTTCAAGCTCATAGGGACAGCTGAACGTAGAATAACCTTGCAGAATTACCCAAATGTGAGATAAGAGGCCAGGGCTCTCTCCCTCTTGTCAGACAGTTATTAAGTTCAGCCTTCTCCAGGAAGTACACATATGTTGAATGAGTAATTCCAGCTGAGGCAATTCTCAATGATAGCTGAGCACGATTGGTCACTAGAACTCCCAACAGCTGGTGGAATAATCCCTTTATGTTTGATGGAGAGAATGCTAGCAGTACATCACAGTGCACACTACAATGTAATATCATGAAGAGATGTGTCAGATGTGTCTGAAAGCCAAAGAGAAACAATGTGAAAAGGAAAGATTTGCCAAGCTCTAGGTCCAAACTCACCTAAACTGATCTAGATCCTTGAAACTCTTCCTTTGATTCTAAAAACAATTTAAATTTCCTAGGAACAAAATTTTGCCTAGGGTACACATAAAATGTGTTTGTTTTTTTTCCCATTTGCAACTAGTCAAATATTATAACAATGTACAAAGATATGTACATTACAAAGTTAAGCAATAAGAATTCCACGGAATTTAAAACAAGCATTTTATTAATACAGATATCAGGAGAGTTTCAGAGGTGGTATTTCAGTTATTTCCTGAAATCCTCTGTTTGATAATATTTTCAGATTAAGAGTGCAAGTGATAAAATTCCTCAAGTTTAGCTCAAAAAGCACTGTAATCCAATGCTATTCCAACTATTTCCCTTGCATAGTAAGCATAATTAACTTACAAGTACCTGTTAAAAATCCAAATTCTTGAGCATCAAATAACATTTTTTCGTATTTTGGGCATAGGTGGGAATCTATGCTTTGAAAATCTCTCCAGGTATTTCTTGCCAGCAGTTGGTATTTTAGGTGTTTTTATGTTATTATTTTTTAATTTTATGATCCTTTAAAAGGCATGCAGTGGTATCTAATTGTGATTTATTTTGGATTTCACTCCTCGTTAATTAGGTATTATTTCATTTACTTATTTGGTAATACAGAGGGTGTCAAATAAATGTGTACACATTTTAAGAAAGGAAAAAAACTATATTAAAATTATAATAATATATATCAATAACAAAAGATGAATGCAAGTCACGTTTGACTTGTGCAATTACAAGAGGTACTCAAAGTGATCAGCATAATTTTAATACAGTTTTTTTTCCTTTCTTAAAATGTGTATAAATTTTTTTGGCACTGTCTATATCTCTTCAAATTTGTTGTCCATTTTTATGGCACTTTTAATATACTCTCGGATCAAGTCATTCATGAAATATATGATTTGCAAATATTTTCTCCCCGTCTCTGACTTTTGTCCCCCACTTTCTTAACATTGTGTTTTGAAAAACAAGAAATGCTTAATTTTGATAAAGTTCATTTTATCAAATTTTCCTTTTATGCATCATGGCTTTGTTGTCATAACTAAGAAAATTTTCCAAATATAAGGTCAAAAAAATTTCCTTCTACTTTTTCTCCTAGAGATTTTATAGTTTTACATATGGGTCTGTGATCAGTATTGAGTTAATTTTTGTCTTTGATGAGAAGTATTGATGTAGGTGATGTTGGATCTGCTAGCAGTTTCTGAGTGTGGGCGGGGATCTTGTCTCATGAAACCCAAGAATGGAAACACGGACCAGAGAGAGGCAAAAAGTTTTAAAAAGAGGACAGTTTATTAGAAGCAGGAGAAGAGGTTGCAGCTCCAGAGCAGGAGGGGGTCCCGAATGGGGGGTGACCCCTGACTGAGGCAAAAGCTCTTACTTTTATACCTTCTTCCCTTGCCTGTTTGGAGAAAGGGAGCTGTTTGGAGAAGGGAACTGGCGCCTTCTAATGAAATTCGTCTACCAGGTTTGTTCTGCTTACCCATCCTAAAGGAATTAACAAACTAACCCACTCTTTATCTATCAGATCTGCTCCATTTGTCAGGCCAAAATGAATTTTATGATTAACCTCAAGGCCTTGTTACATTATGTCCTGGAGCAAAGGAGTGATTTCAAAACCTGAAGTTTTAGGATATGGCTGTCTTTTGTTTATTCCACCAGTGACCTCCCTCTCTACCTAGGGACTTGCTAACTCTCCTGTATCGGTATGTGTTTTGGATTTTTTAGCACATGGATAATCAATTGCTCTGTAAATAATATGTTGCAAAAATGACTATGAATAGTTATTGCACATTGTCTAACATCTATTGGCCACATATGAATGGTTTTACTATCAGATACATAATTCCTTTTTAAAATGTAAAAAAAAACCAAAAAAACATTTTTAGGTCACAAGTTGTACAAAAACAAGCCACAATATAGATATATAGATTAGGCCTCCTGACCACAGTATAACGAGCAAATAAAAATTGTATTTATTGAAATTGTTTAGCCCCGATGCTTTGGTATACAGATACATCGTAGCATAATTGCCACAATCAAGTTAATTAACATTTCCATCATCTTACATAGATACCATTGTCTTTTCTTTTTACTTTTCTTTATTTGGGGGGTGGATGTGGAAACACTTAAGATCTATCTCTTAGCAAATTTTAAATATACAATATATTAATAATATTATTAACTAAAGTCACATTTCTGTACTTTGTTCTCCAGAACTTCATCTTGCATTACTGAAACTTAGTGCTCCTTGAGCAACATTTCCTTATTTCCCTTTCCTCCCAGCCCCTGACAACTACCATTCTATTCTTTGCTTCTATGAGTTTGACTCTTTCAGATTTCACATGTAAGTGATATCATACAGTACTGTCCTTCTGTGTCTGGCTTGTTTTCTTTAGCATTATGTCCTCCAGGTTCATTCATGCTGCAAAAGCAGGATTTGCTGCTTTTTAATCCTGAATAATATTCCATCATATGGACAAAGTTAAGTTTTTTCCATATCTTGGCTATATGAATAATGCTGTAATAAACATAGAAGTGCAGATATCCTTTGGTATACTCATTTAATTTCCTTTTCCTATTAAACACATATGTGGGACTACTGGATCACATAATAAATAGTTATATTTCTAGTATTTTGTGGAAACACCATACTGTTTTCTATATTGGCTATGCTAATTTACATTCCCACCAACTGTGTACCAAGGTTCTCTCTTGTCCACATCTTTGCCAGCGCTTATCCTTTGACTTTTTGAAAATAACCATCCCACCTGGTGTGAGTTGATACTTCATTGTGATTTTGATTGGCACTTGCCTGATGACTAGTGAAGTTGAACATAATTTCATATACATGCTGGACATTTGTATATCTTTTTTGGAAAAATGTCTATTCACTCATTTTGTCCATTTTTCAAATCAGGTTATTTGGAAGTTTTTTGCTATTTAATTGTATTCATTCCTTATGTATTTTGGATATTAACCCCTTATCAGATATGGCTTACAAATATTTTTTTTCCCATTACATAAGTTACTCCCATTCTGCCTTTTCACTCTGTGGTTAGTTTCATTTGCTGTGGAGAATATTTTTACGTTGATTGTCTGTTTGTGCTTTTGTCTTCTTGACATTGCCCAGACCAATGTCAAGAAGCTTTTTCCTGTTTTCTTTTGTAGTTTCATGACTTTGGGTCTCACATTTAAGTCTTCAATACTTTTTAAGTTGTTTTTTTTGTGTGGTATAGTGTGTATATATGCATATTTTTGCTTCAGGGCCCAATTTGGTTCTTCTGCATGTGGATATCCAGATTTCCCAACATCATTCATTAAAACAATATTCTTTCCCAGTGTGTGTTCTTGGAACCCTTGTAAAGATCAGTTAACTGTAGATTTCTAGATTTATTTCTGGGCTCTCTATTCTGTGTTGTTGGTTTACATGGCTGTTTTTAAGCCAGTACCATACTGTTTTGATTACTGTAGCTTTGCAATATATTTTGATATTAGTTGTGACACCTCCAACTTTGTTCTAGGTCAAGATTGCTTTTGACTATCCAAGGTCTTTTGCGGTTCCATACAAATTTAGAATTGTTTTTACTGTTTCTGTAAAGAATGTTTTTTGGTATTTTGATAGGGATTACATTGAATCTACGGATCAATTTGGGAAGTATATGCATTTTAAAAATATTAATTTTTTTTAGTTCATGAAAACTGGATATTTTGCTAATTATCTGTGTCTTTGTTGGTTTCTTTCAACAGTGTTTTACAATGTTCAGAGTACAAATCTTTCACCTATTTATTTACCTGTAAGTATTTTATTTGTTGCGTTGCAATTATAAGTGGGATTGATTTCTTGGTTTCGTATTTGGAAAGTTTGATGTTTGTGTATAGAAATGTGACTAATTTGTATATGTTGATTTTGTATCCTGTAACTTTACTGAATTGGTTTATTAGTCCACAGGTTTTTTATTGATTATTTAGGATTATTTTTGTATACGATCATGTCTTCTGTAAACAGAGATCTTCTTTCTTTTTAATGTGAATGCTTTTATTTCTTTTTTTATGTCTATCTAAAACTCCCAGTACTATGTTGAAAAGAAGTGGTGAGAGAGGGCATCCTTTCCTTGTATGGAATCGTATAGAGACAGTTTTTTTTTCCCCCCATTGGTTATGGTGTTTGTTGTGGGCTTTTCATACATAAACTTTATTGTATTGAGGTTAATTTACATACCTATTTTGTTGAGAGTTTAAATCATGAATACACACTGAACTTTGTCAAATGCTTTTTCTTCCTCTGTTGAGATGATTTTGTGGGTTTTTTCTTTCGTTTTGTTAAGTTGGTGTGGCACATTGAGTTGTGTTCATTGAACTACCCTTGTGTCCCTGGGATGAATCTTACTTGATCATGGTATAGGATATTTTTAATGTGCTGTTGATTTCAGTTTGCTAGTATTTTATTGAGGATTTTTGCATCAATGTTTATCAGGAATATTGGTCTGTAGTTTTCCTTTTTTTTTTTTTTTTTCCATGTCGTTGCCTAGTTTTGTCTCTGACTGGCTGCTGGCCTCATAAATTGAATTTGAGAGTGTTCTCCCTTTTTTCTTATTTTTGAAAGAATTTAAGACAGATTGTTATTAATTCTTTGAATATTTATAGAATTCACCTGTGAAACCATCTAACCATTTATCTAGTCCTAGACTTGTCTTTGTTGAAAGATTTTTGATTACTGATTCAAATCCTTATTTGTTATTGATCTGTTCAGACTTTCTATTTCTTCTTGATGCAATGTTGGTAGATTGTATGTTTCTAGGAATTTATCAATTACTTCTAGGTTATCCAGTTAGTTAGCATAATAATAGTTTACAGTAGTCTATTATAGTATTTTTCATAATTTCTGAGTCTTCTGTTATAATGTTTTTAATGTCTGATTTTATTTATTTGAGTCTTCTCTCTTTTTTTTCCTCAGCCTATCTAAGGGTTTGTTGATTTCATCTTCATAAAAAAACAAAACACATTCTTAGTTCTGTTGATTTATATATATATATATATATATATATATATATATATGTATATATATAAATTCTCTGTTTCATTTATTTCTTCATATATATATATATATATATATATATTTTTTTTTTTTTTCCATTTCCTCTGCTAAATTTGGACTTAGTTTGTTCTTTTTCTAAGTTAAGTTAGGTAAGGGCTTATGAATATTTATACACATAGTTTCAAAAAAATTCTTACATTTTTTTATTAAAGTATAGTTAACATACTATATTATATTAGTTTCAGGTATACAGCATAGCCATTACACATTTATACATCTTATGATGTGCTCATTCCATTAAATCTTGTAACCATTGGTTACCATGCAAACTTATCACCCTATTATTGACTATATCCCCCTTTACCTTTTTTGCTCATCCCTGCATCCCACTCCTCTCTTCCAAGTATCATTTTATTTTTTGTTTCTATGAGTCAGTTCTGTAAATATTAAACAAACAAACAAACAAACAAAAAACGCTTTGAAGTCTGTTTAAATCATGCTATTTTATTAAGTATATTTTCCCCCTTTTCCACTAACATTACAAATTTAGCCTGACTTTTCCTTTTATTAAAAATGATCTGAGCTTCTACTTTACATTCTCCCGATCACTTGACCACATAGTCAACACGCTGCTCACAAATTGTTAACCTTCTTTTGACAATCTGTTGAGTTTCTAACCTTCAACTTTAGAAAACACTTTGATAATATGATTGAATTGCTAAGAAGTAATATGTATTTATTGTATTACTTAACTTGTTTTTGTCTCTTGAAATAAAGTATATTTATCCTGTCAGTATCATAGATTCGATATTTCAAGCTATCTACAGAATTTTAAAAAATCATTTTCAATAAAAATATATAGCTTTTTTTTTTCCTTTAAAGAAAACGAGACTATATTTCATGGTAAATTTGAACAAATAATGAAAGCAGAAAAATCGTTTATTTTTTTTCTTTGTCATAAACTATAATTAAGTGATTTGAATTCTGGATAATCGATTGGAAGACTACAAGGATTATCATGCTTGAGTTTTTCGTTTTCCTCCATGAATAATTAATATTCTTGAAACAAAAAGACATTGCAACTATGATTGCAAATATTCTCTTATTGTTAAGATATCTAGTATAGCATAAATATAATGAACAAAACATGTAATTGGGTTTGAATCTTTTCTTTAATTCCTTTGTTTTATTGTACAGAAGCAAGCATTTAAATTTCCAACTAAAAGAGGAATAGCATGCATTTCTCAAATCATTTGCATGTAAAATGTAGATTTTCCTTAAAATTGAGTTATTTTGTATAAGATTTCTTGAATACTGACAGTTGTTATTCTTTTAATATTTGTATTGAAACATAATACTAAATTTTCACCTTTTACATTTGAGTTTAATTGGGTTGTTTTGTTTAATTCAATACAGCTTAGAAAGCTTAAAACAATTTTATGTAGTTAATTAGCCGAGTTGTTTAAACCACTGAACTGATATGACCAAGTTCAGGTTCATACTGAAACTGTGCCACCTGACTCCACATAAAAATAGGTTCTTTTGTGCACAAAGGAAAGATACAATGGCTTATGTACATATATTCAAAATTCATGGCAATTACTGAAAAAACAAACAAACAATAATTCCAGTGTCGTTTTTCAATGAACATGAGCAAAAAATATATTTTTTAGAGATTAAAAGCATAACGGTGACCGATTATGGCACTCTATATGTTATTGTAATATAAGAAGATAGTTAATTAACCATTTTTTCCTCTTTTTTATTTTTCCTCATTGCAAGAGGTTAGCAGGTCATTTTCTGCCACTCTTTTTTGGTAGATAGTTGAGCATGTGAGACAAATGCAGACATTTTTATTGTATTCCTAAATCTCCCTATAAGAAATCCTATTGAAGAGAGTAAGGCCAAGGCAGTTCAGGGTGTAGAAGGACGTGAAGCGTAAGAAAAGACCGATGTCTAGAAAATAACTTAATAGTTGAATACATAAGAGATGGGAAGAGCAGGTGCAAGGCTCTTTGGGAGAATCCTAATAGATTAAAACAAAACAAAACAAAACTGCAGTGAGAATGCTGCAAGAGACACCTTGGGAGACTGGGTTCTGGGTACTTGGCTCTGAGCTGGGATACTCATTTTCTTTCACTTTGCTAAACATGAGAGCAGCAGAAGGATGTCAAGAGTCTCTTGGTTTCCAGAACATACCTCTGAATATGAGTATTTGGCATTTAGGATTTGAGTCAGAAGCCCTTTATTTCATTCAAAAAATACACAAAGTACCCATTATGTGTTACTGCAGTAAGAAAAATGGTAAAAGCTTGTGCTATTGTCCTCAAAGGGGATAGATAATAAATCAATCAATACAATATGAGGTGTATTAGAAGGTGATAAGTCCAGGGAAGGAAAAAGTTAAGAGTGAAGAGTGATTTGGCGGGCAGGTGTAGAGAATTGGCATGTTTGTAGATTTATGAAAGAAAGCTTCTCTAAGGAAACATGTGAGCAAATATTTGAAGGAGGGCGATTAGGCCATCATGCAAATACCCGAGACCAGATGTTTCTAGGCACAGAGAATATCAAACACAAAGTCACTTCAGCAGCGGTTTCCTTGGTAGATTTGAGGACTACATAGGGGGCCTCGACATCAGGACCTGAGCAAGTAAGAGGGCAGTAGTAGGAGGTAAGGTTGAGCAGGTATATAGTGTGAATTTGTCTGGGTACTTACAGCCTTTCCTGCAGATTCTGTTTGAAGGAGAGAAGGATACAGTGACTGAGACTGAATTTCAAACGAGCCTAAAAGAAAGGATACTTGGGATCCGGTTGAATTAAATTTGGACCTCTAAGCTGTTGAATCTAAGATGAGGAAATCTAAGTTTTGAAGAACAAAATAAAATAGTATAGGTACTGTTAGTATCTACCGCCTATGTTCTCTTGCTGGTATACCCTTGCACACCCTTCCCAAGAAGTAACCATGTCATGATTGGGTATTTATCATTTCTTTATATTTTAAAATGTATTCACATCTTAAACAAAATATACAATTTTTCAAGTTTTGAAACTTTATTCATTCTGTAATATGATTTCAACTCTCCCTTTTGTTTGTGTGATTTAATTTATGTTGATATATGTATATGTATAATATATAAATTTTCATTGCTTCCTAGGATTCTATTTTCTGAACATACTATAGGTTATTTACCTTTACCCCTGTTGAAGGATATTAGGTTATTTCCAGTTTTCTCCAATATAAATGATGTTGATATAGACGTGTTTTGGATTTTTGTATCATCTCCTTATTCACATGTGCAAGAGATTCTCAAAGATAGATATCTAAGAACATAATTGTTGTATCATAAAGTCATACGCATTTTAAAACTTACCAAATCAAGTTATACATTTCTCTACACATGCATTGTGCCAATATACTCCATACTTCCAAACAGAGAGATCTGTTTTCTGAATCAGTCTTTCTCAATGGGTTCAGGATTACAATTGGAGCAGGACAAATTTACAATTTCTTTAGTTATGCCTTGCATAGCTGAAACATTATCACTCTTGATGCTTGCCCACCAAATGCCTACAAGGCCTTCAATAAATCATCTTGAAAACACAATACAACCCCCTCTTTCACACTTCTAAACAATTGGCAAAAAATGTTTTTTTTTAATTTTTTCTTACTTGTTTGATATCCCACATGCCTATTTAATAGGTATGTGTTATATTTTATCTGCAGTTTTTTAGTTTTATATTAGTGCAGTCTGTCCCCCTACTATCTGATTTGTCTCATGATGTGTGGGGAACGATTTTTTTTTTTTTAATATTCCCTGGTAATTCTAAATATAGTCTTCCTCTAATGAACTCCTACTTGATCAATTTACCGATCTCCTCTGCTGCTCTTTTGGCTGAGGCCATAAATATTCTTGTGCTGCCATGGGTTTTATTAGTTTTCTTTTCTCCATTCTTTAATTACCTGTGCTCAGAGTCACCAATTTTATCAAACCACTTGTGTATATAATCAACATCAAATTTCAACCAAATGCTACTTCTTTAATGTAATATCTGTAGAAAGATAATTTATTTTATGTTTGTATTATATCTTGTCCCTATTAGTAATTGTTAATTTTATGTCAAATAAACTCTCAAGTATTTTGCCAGGTATTTTTTATTTTTCATAGAGATTTAGATCAGAAGAAATAGAATAAATCCACATTCAGATTATTCAGAATGGTAATCTAATTGTTCTAAAATAGCCTTCTGAGATTTCATTCAATGGTATTGAAAGCTGTTTAAATATTCAAGACTAAAACTGACTTGGAGACAGTTGTGATAATGTAATCAGGACAGGAAATATTTTACATCTTTGTATTTCTTGGAATTTTCAAAATCCAGAAAGTTTAAACTTGGTTAACAAATAAAGAAAATGTTAAATCATTTTTGCCTGAGAAAAAGGAGACAATCCTGGAATAGGTAGGAAAGAATTCTTACCTGAAGAATTTAAGTAAATCATATTATAGGTCCAGTAAACAGAGGGAAATATTTTTAAAAAAGGAATTAGTAGAGTTGAGATTCTTAAAAATTTAAACCTGCTTTACTTTGCTTCTGATAAACATACAGAAAATCAATTCCAATGAATGAAGAGAATTAATCCTAATAACACTTTCTGAAAACCCTTATCCCCATCTGCAGAATTGTTCTAATTTTTAATGCCAATATAGTGACAGTATCTGAGATAAATATTCTATTGTGGAAAGTTCCCTGAATATTTATAGATAAGTATTAGGTAGTCTGAGTAGAGTTCTGGTTTCAGATATTCACTGTTACCGTAATCAATAGATTAGAATGGGAACTTTCTACTGAATGGCATATGCATATTTCATGTCATCATATTCTTCCCTGGGTATTAAGTGAGAGACTTTGCCAGAACATAAATTACATTTATTACTGTGATGATTGTAGATAGCTTTGAAGCCATTTGACAAATGATAGAGCCCACTTTCTTAATATGAATTAAGACCTAATCAGGTAATCCTCAGTTCTCAGTAAATAGACATTTTAGCAACAGATAGTAAATTGCAAAACAACACACACAATCAACGATATCAATAAGGAGATTTCTTTTAAAATGTCTAGAGTTTTATTTTCTCTTATTTTGTTAAAAATGTTAAGTTTATTGTTGACGTATGTTTACCTAAGTCTGTGATGACAGGGATATATGTTTTCCTGTGTATAAAACCCTTCAAATATTTTTGAATGTTAACATTTAAATAAGAAAACATTGGTACCTATGAATATAATACATTTATATTAATCATATTGCTAGTTTTAATACTAGTTTTATAAAATGCATTATAGGCACAAGTTATATATTAGTTGTTCAAATGTTCTTCACATTTCATAAGAAAGTTGATATAGGAAAACTGTAAAAGAAAGAAACTTCTTCCTTTAACAGTGATATTATCCAAAGTAGAAACTAGAAAACTTCCTCAAGGAACTGTACCGTTCTGTTTTAAATCTATGTTGTTTTTGTTTTCTCACAGTACTATTTATTTTATATTTGTTTTAGTTTCTTGTTGCTGCTCTGACAAATGATCACGAATTTAGTGGCTTAAAATAACACAAATGTATTATTTTACATACACAGTTTTATTTATGTTAAATAACATAGTTCTTGTGTTCTGATGTCTGAGATGAGTCTGATGGGGCTAAAATCAAGATGTTAGTAAGGCTGCATTCTTCCTGGAGACTCTAGTGAAGAATCTGTTTCCTCGTCTTCAGCTTTTAGAGGTTGCTTGTATTCCTTTGCTCATGTCCCCTTTCCCCATCTCCAAAGTCCATCATTCCAACTTCTGTATCATTTGTCAAATATCCTTTTTCTGACTCAAACACTCATCTTTTTCTCTTATAAACACCATTGTGATTACATTGGTCCCACTCAGATAACTCAGGATAATCTTCCCATAATCCTTAATTTAATCGCATGTGCAAAATCCCTTCTGGCATGTAGGGTAACATGTTCAAATTCTGGAGATTAGGTCATAGGTATATTGTGGGGGCTATTATTCTGTCTACCACAGTATCTGAGGTCACTTCAGCATTTCATGATGAGAGCAACATCTGTGTGTACGTGCCTGTGTATGTATGCGTGAAGCAGAAACATTATATCACATCTGTCTTTGAATAATTCAGGTGACATTCCATTGAGGTCACTAGGTATCGTTATTCATAAGCATAAGAAAGGGCTGACTTTCCTCAAAGAATTAAATTTCTAAATGTCATGCTGCAAAAGAGAGACTGGTGATTAAACAGTATTCTTTAATCTAACATATATGAATATTTTTAATGCTTTATGGCTGTGGTTCTTTTATTAATTTTAAGGAGTGAATTTTCTATACTTTTATTAAAACAGAAAACATATAGGCATTGCCATTTAATATAGTTAGGGACAAACTATTATTGCTAAAGTAGTGTTACAGTCTAAACTAGAATTTTCTTGGTTTGAATATTTGTTCTCTTGTTCTATTAGGAAACCTATATGATCCTGTTTTGGAAAACACTAACAGGCTCTAATTTTGAAAGTGGTCCCTTATTTTTATTTTTCCAAAAGCTTTGTAACTACTTAAAACATCCTGCAAAACAAACTTTGTTTGTGATATTAATCTCTGTTCTTTTAGAACTATTTCAGTTGCTTTCAAGAAGAGCTTTCAGGAAAATTAAGGAACTCCTAACAAGGTTGATTTCTAAGGCTGCCTTACTCAATGGATGTTTATATTGTGATTTTTAAAATTGAGGTAAACACCTCATTAAACTTCATTCTTCAGATATATAATGTTTTGTCTTAAGACTACTTCTCGGTTCCATGTAAATATTCCATGCATGTTTCCAAATTTGAGTGCCCAAGAGAATGTTAGCTTTTATTTTACTACAGATGGACCAGTGAGGTTTTTTTTCCCCCTTAAATGGCTATCTAAATATTAAATACTATTTTTTAAATTGCAATTCTGATGAAAATAGTTCTTTTAACTTATGGTAGTTTGGTTGATGGTATATGTTTTCTTCTTTCAATCCTGTACTTGTTTTGTTTCATTGTAATTTTGGGAAAAGAAAATATAAATCACGTTTAAAATCATATTAGTGCCAAACCAGAAAAATTAACTATTACATTAAATATTGTATCTGTAAGAATGAATAGTATACCTACATAAAAAGTCAGAAAAGAGTAATTATTATTATTTATTTTTAACGTCACATGAAAAGTGAATTAAGTAAGATTCTTGAGGAGATTAGAGGAGATGGGGCAGGATGCTGCAAGAAGTTGAATGAACTGACTTTCATATTTCTATCATAATCCTAAAATAAAGGTGTAGCAGTGGACGAAACTGCCAGGGGAATCCCTTGAAGTTGGAAGTCTTTGCAACCTTGAGCAGATGGTAGCTACAGCAAGGGTTCAGGAGTCCAGTTTGTCTCCCAGAAGCTAAGGAAATACTCGATTCCTTATAGGACCAGCACATCAACATGGGGTAATCAATACTTGTGAATGACATATACACAGATAATAATGTATTCATCATCATATCAGGTCCCCAAAATAAAAGGCTTTGTTATAATTTCTAACCAGTAATAGAGTGACTAACTGTTTAATTTTGCCCAGGACTGTTCCAGTTCTAACACTGCAAGTCATGTGTTCCAGGAAATTCCCTCAGTTCCAGACAACTCAGGGATGGTTACTCACTCTAATTTTGTATGTACAGACATATAGATATGGATATGGGTATGGATGTAAATTTAGCATAAATTTTCATCATTTGGAATTACTGAAGTCCCCGACTCATTCTCTCAAGTGTCACAAATAATTACTTGAGATTAACGATGTCTAACTCTAGGTCCAGGTTACTGAAACATACTTATACTGTTGTCACTTTGTCTAAGTGAATAAGTAATGACTTTTCTTGGCATTTGATTGCATATGGAGGTATAATATTTATATATCACAGTGCATCATTGGAGAAAAAAAAATAGGTAAGAGATTGAAAAGCTGGAAAGGATTTTTATTAGTAAGACTCTATGTACCTTGACCAATAGCAGCTATTGTGCGAACAAAACATATTATTTTCCAAGCATTTTCCTTCTGTAGCAGCATCATGCTGATTCATACCACTCTCATGGTGGAAGAAGGTGACCTGAAGGCACATTTGTGATGCATCGACTGTGTTAATTTGGAACTTATTTGCCTGGTATGCAGTAATGATATATAGTTGCAATGACTTGGAGTTCCTTAGAGATCCCTCTGTAGAAAAATGGATATCATTTGAATCTTGGATGCACTCATCCAATTTCTCTATTGTTCATTAAGCAGCACTGGTGGTGAGTTATGAGAAAAAAATCTATAAATATTAATATATTATGTCATTACAAGTTGTAGTTTCCAGCTTATTGTTCTCAAATATTTTCTGGAACTGGGATTCTAGTAAAGGTAAAGAATTGTTCAACTGTAAGAAAGTATTAGAAAAATAGATTAAGCCAAGTGATTATCACCAATAACAACAGAATTTGCTTTATAATTAATTCCATTTGTTAGCCCCGTTTCAATTAACTCCTTGCTGAAAGTACATAATAGTGTAGTGAAAATATCATAAGTTTGAGAGTCAGAGAGACACAAATTCAAGAACTAACTTTCCAGTTGAACAGTTTGGTTATTTTAGATGATTATGTCATGTCTCTAAGCATCAGCTTTCTCAATTGTAAAATATGGACAACTATTCTTAGAATTTGCTTTGAAGATTAAGTGATAATATGTATTAGGCATAAAGCATGCAGTGAATGCTCGTACTCTAACCTTCAAATATGTTAAAAACTCACTGACCAAAAGGAGAGTGATCTTTCATCACCTGCTTATTCAATATTAGGGGAATCACAACCACAGAAAATTTTCAGAGGTTGTGATTCCCTAATTTAGATGGAAATATAATTGTTTCCTCCCTTAACACCTGGGGAGATCTTGGGTGGAGGAAAGCAGGGCAGTGGAAGGCCTGTTCCGTACAACAGATGGTGGCTGCCTGTACTACCCAGTCATAACTGTCTTCCTGAATGAACGACACAGCTCCCTAGGGCTGGGATAAATGGAGTTCTATTATTTTGACAAAATTTTCCCCTAATTCTCCTGTGGTATATTGTTATAGATTGCTATGTATGCAATATGCATAAATATATCGCAAAGTCTAGAATATCACATATATAGTATAGATGTGGTATATTATAATACCTTCTCTTAAAGAATAACAGATAACCACTACTGTTGAATTCCAAGAAGCTCTCTTAGAAGTTTTCCCAAACCCGGCAAAATATCATCCCACATTCTAAAATAAAATTAGTCTGATTAAAAATTATTCAACCTATTCTAATTTTTATAAATAGAATAATACAGCACTTAAATCACTTTTTAATCTTTACAGCTCAAATTTAACCATCCATGTGATAGATATAACAAAATTTACAGGACTGTGTGAGGATCATATGAAATATTGTTATTAAAAATCATAGGAGAGTCTTGGTATAAAGAATGGTGACTCAATAGTAGCCTAACAGTATTAACACTATGAATAATATAAATAATAAATTTTCATTTTCTGTGTTTTTTTATTCATATTTTTGTAAAAATATTAAATATTTTGTTCTCTCCTCTAGAATTATTTAAAATAATATTGTTTATTCTTGATAAGTTATCTCTGTGTAGTAGTTAGATGTATTTTCACATTCCAACCCAGATCTCAAGCTTAAACTTTCTGCTTCTATGGTCATTGCTGTAAGACATTCGCGGTTTCTGGAGCTATTAAGCTGTTTTATTTGACTGTTTGTTTTTTTCCTAATCATTCTTAGGAGACAGATGTAAATATATTATCCCCAAATTCTTATGCAATTAAAGTTAGAAATCTCTAATCTTCACCAAGTTCTTACCTACATGATTTACTCAAAGGGCATATAGGTTGCATTCTGGGTAACCAAACTGACATGTATGTCCACCTCTAGGTCCGACATTTGTGTCTTTAATTCTTGCACTTTCCATTACATCTCACTTTTCAGCACCATCCTCTATGCACGGTGCTGGGACTTTTAGCACAGATGTAATTGGACCCACTGTGTACTCATAATGAAAATTTCAGAAGTGAAAAGCAATATTGGAAGAAAACTATAGATAAAACTAGAAAAATCTTTATTTGTACCTTTTCTATCTCCACATCACTGGCCATTAAAAAAACAAAAGTCCACAAGGAACAGAGTATAGTTTTATAACGATTCCTTATCTTTCACAGAGTCCCTCATTCTAATAGTGATTTATAGGGCTGACATTTCCTTCTCCTTGGCATTCCTGTTTCATTTTGCCTTAGACTTTCCATTCTTGTGGCTCTTCCATCTCCTTGGCTTCTTTTAAAAAATCTGGAAAACTATTTAAGAAAAATATAAATATTGAACGGATTCTTTTCAAGTTATCTGAATATATTAAAATAACTGTTTTCAAATAGAAAAAAAAAATACCTGGTTTGTAAATATCTTATTTTTATCTTCAACATTTCTTGGCATCCTTATATGAAAAGCAGAAAATTCCGCAGATAGTATTTCAGTATTTTCTTACATACTACATATACTACATATATAAGAACATACTACATATAAAGTTACTCTAGATCTCAGTGGTAGGTTGGTGAAAGGCCTGAGTTATTATACTCAAATTTATTAATGAAAAATATCAATATCAGATCCAAAATATTTTACACCTACTAACTTCTTAAGTTATCAGTTTTATTCTCACTTTATTATTGATTTGTATGGCAGAAACAGAGAACTTTAATTTGTAAAAATCTATAGAAATGCCACATGACTCCTCTAAATATATTCAGATTGAATAAATATTTGTATCACGTACATTTAAGCAGAAGAAATGTGGGGGGCACAGATAGAAAATGCCCAAGAAAAATTATTTCACTTTCACAATAGTTGCTCATATGGATTAAATCAATTTGCAGGACAATTTGGGGTAAAGCAGATTCCACACATTGTTTTTGCATGAAATTTCAGCAAAAGTTATGTAAGATAGCAATGTATTACTTGTGGCACAACTTCAAACTTATTCTTCCTTTTTACCAGTTCCAATTTCAAAAATTTTTCTTAAGTAGTCTAATATTCTTTTTTTCTTTGTGTATCCTATAGTAAACTGTTAAATATGACAAAATACAACTTCTTAGAGCATCCTTGATGCTTACAGAAATAATATGTATTTCATAAAAATTAGAGAACATTGACAGATTGGAACAAAACAAAGAGTTTAGGAATGTTCAATGTATGAATATTTGACAATTAAGATCGCGAACTTGCTGCAAGGATGTTGCTAACCTTTTTTTGATAGCGGAGGGATTATTGTTATGAATTTCTACCAAACTAGACAAACAGTTAACCGTGTTTACTATTTGGAAGTACTGAAAAGGCTGCATGAAAAAATTTAGACGACCTGAACTTTTCATCAACAATTTATGGTCTTGCATCGCGACAATGCACTAGTTCACATGGCACTGTGTCTATGAGGGAGTTTTTAGCCAGGAAACAAATAACTGTATTGAAATACTCTCCCTTCTCACCTGACCTGGTTCCCAATGACTTCTTTCTTTACCTGAAAATAAAGGAAATACTGAAAGGAAGACATTTTGATGACATTCAGGACATCAAGGGTAATACGACAACATCTCTGATGGCCATTCCAGAAAATGAGTTCCAAAATTGCTTTGAAGGGTGGACTAGGTGCTGATGTTGTTACATAGCTTCCCAAGGGGAGTACTTCAAAGGTGACCATAGTGATATTCAGCAATGAGTTACATAGCCCTTTTTCTAGGATGAGTTCGCAAACTTAATTGTCAGACCTCGTATATTTTTTTTTCTTTAGGTTGCTTATCTATATCAGCAAAATCAAAGTTAAGATTCATCCTTTTAAATGTCTACAATTATAATTATAAAGGCTAGGTTTTATACCCTTAACTTTATAAATGGGGAAAAAAGTTAGAAGGAGGTTAAATGATTTTTCGCAAGTATATCTAGCATGCCAGATTCAGAACTATAAATCATTTTTTTAATATTTCCTTTGTATAATGCTAAAATATGTATTTTATTATTTTGAGGGATTTAAAATAGACAGTAATTCTGAGCACATTTCTCCAGATTGATCTTGAAATTATTAGATGTTCAAATACCTAAAAAGCTAATTGATGGTTATAAGAATTGGAGTTGGAGCCCAGAATTACTTACCTTGCTTTTTGAATCTGTATTATATACCCATATCCAAAATTAGAGACATTGCAAACTTTAAAACATAAATACTATATGAGGTTCATTACTAATGAATAATATACGGAAAGGAAGAGTTCTGTTTTTCATTCATCTTAATTTAGAAAAAAGTGTACTTAGTTTAGAAATGCACGTGTATGTGTTTACATATGTGTATATGTATATATGTATATATACACACATATGCATGTGTATACATACCCACATACATATATACTTATGTACTCATATTACATATTTAAGCACATTCACATATACATTTACATTATAAATTCTATCTTATATATAATATATTTATATATGTGAATGTTTAGACTTATTTTCGGCGATTTTTAGGTGGGTAATTGGTCAATAAAATGGAGCATATAGGATTACATGAATGTTTGTGTTTATAGTATTTTTTCCTGTTTAACCCTCAATCATTATTTTATCCTCTATCCTTATCCCTAATAAAATATTCATTTGCTTACCTATGACGCCTTTATATGCAGGCTCAACAGACATGACTCAAATTAAGTTTTTCCATTAAGCAAAGTACATAGCTTTTGATTTTTATTTGTGAAATCTTTAATACAAATCATTTAGCAAAGTTGTGTGCCTCATTTTTGTATTGGATTATTGTATATTGTCTATTTTAAAGTTGTCAATTATCTTGAAATTAATCCATGTGTTTACTCAAAATTGGTTTTATTTGTAATTTGAAACAGTTATATTTATAACACAGTTATAAAGTATTTGGAATAATGTAGAATATTATTTATGCAATGATATCCTTAAAAACTATCTAAAAAATGAATAATTGACAACTGGATGTGGTGAGGGATGATCCAAAGTTATTTTAGATAGGAATTTGAATACAACAGTAATTTAAAATATACAGTATACTGGTGTTGGAAAAGGCAGTCAATAAGAACAGAAGAAAATTTCAGAAATATACTCACATATATGATAGCATTGACATCAAAACAGTGAGAAAATATGGATAGGTCAATAAATCATATGGGATTATTTGGTGCATCATTTGGTTAGCATATTTATATAAAAATACAAATATGTAGAAAAAATTATATCCTTAGATTATTACATTCACAGTACATATATTCACAGATCATAGTCTCTTGAGGTAAATACATAATATATAAATGCATTATATAAATATATGTATATATATACACACACACACACATATATGTATGTGCATATATATATAATATATATGTATATATGTATATTTATATGAATTTGTATATGTATATGTGTATGTGTGTGTATATATATAGTAGAATATTTCAATATATATTTCAATATACATATATTGAAATATGTTTATTAAACACTTCCTTTCAGTAAACTGTTCATCATAGTATAGAATAATATTTATATATGTATAAACTGAAATTCATATGGTATGATCAACCAATAAAGAGATTCAGGCTGTAACAAAGAACAAAATGCATTTATTTGAGCCAAAGGATTGCAATCCAAGAGACACATATTCAGGTAGCAACCCAAACAGTGCTTTGGAGAGGACAAAGAAAGGCAGAGTTTATAAAGGCAAAAACCACAAAGTGTACTTATTTTTATGCAAATGAGTATTGCCAGCTCAGTTAGTAGGGATTGGTTACTTCCAATAATCAAACAAGGGAGATAGAAACTACAAAGGGTTAATCCATATGTGTGTGTGTATATACAAAACAACAGTTGTTGTTCCAGGATATTTATGGCTCAGCCTTGAGCTGAGTTTAGCAATGTGTTTGGCAAACTAATAGCAGCTCTAAGAACTGAGACACAAGATGTGCTTAGGCCCCACTTCCAATAACCACTGACACTGTTTTAAGTGACTCTCTGAGCAAAGCTTATTCCATTTTATTTTTTTCCATTATCAATCTCCATGAAACATGTTATTTAGAGAAAACAGAGAGTCACAAAAATATATGTATTAGAGTTTGATTGAATTGGTATCTTTAAATGTCCATAGATGTTGATACTTTTGTGGATATCTACCAAAATATCAATGGTAGTTATTTCTAGGTGGTAGTATTTACTGTCACACTACATTCTTATTGAAATCACTTTTTGTAAAACTATTGTATTATAATAATAGCACTTCTAAGTTTCTAATTTTTTTTTCACAACTTCCAGTTATTCCCTTAGATCTTTATTGAAAATTGATTATTTTAATATGGTCTTTTAGGTTAATTTTTACATCAGTAACCTATTAATCTGAACCAAAATTAGAGTTCAAGTCTTACTCTTTGGCTTCATAACATTTCTCTGAATTATACTTAAATAAAATTTAATACATGAACATTTAAAATGAATATTTCATACAAATTAGTGTTATCAAACAATAAAGGTTAACTAAGAAAGTTCAGTCATCCAAAACCTCCCCAAATCAAAAGTCCAGGACCAGATGGCTTCACTAGTGAATTCTACCAAACATGCGAAGATGAGTTAATACCTGTCCTTCTGAAACTCTTCCAAACAGTTAAAGAAGTGGCAATACTTCCTAACTCATTTCATGAGGCAAATATTACCCTGATGCCAAAACCTCATAAGGATAGAAAGGACAAAACAAAAAAAAAAAAAACGGAAAAAAACCTTCATACCAATATCTCTGATAAACACAGATGCAAAAATCCTAAACAAGATACTACAAAATTGAATACAACAATACATTAAAAAGAGTATACTTTACATTCAAGGGGGGTTCATTCCAGGGCACAAGGATGGTTCAGCATAAGCAGATCGATCAATGTGATACACCATGTAAAAAACATAAAGGATAAAAAAAAAATCATACGATCATAGCAGTAGATGCAAAAAGAAAGTGTTTGACAATAGACAACATCCATTTATGATTAAAACATTTAATAAAATGCATATAGAAGGGAAGTACCTCAACATAACGAAGGCTATATATGACAAACCCTCAGCTATTATCATACTTAATGGTGAAAAACTGAAAGATTTTTTTTCTATGTTCAGGTACAAGACAAGGAGGCCCCCCTCACCATTGTTATTCAACATGGTATTGAAAGCCCTCACCAGAGCAATCAGGCACAAGAGAAGTGAAAGACATCCAAATTAGGAATAAAGACGTTATATTGTCACTTTTTGCAGATGACATGATTTTTACGTAGAAAACCCTAAAGACTCAACCAAAAAAACATTAGAAACAATAAATAACTGCAGTAAAGTTGCAGGATTAAAAAAAAAAAAAATCAATGTACAAAACTCCATTGTGTCCCTATATACAAATAATGAAATTTCATAAAAATATATGAAAAGAAATTCCTTTTGCAATTGCAGCAACAAATAAATAAATAAATAAAATTCCTAGGAATAACCTTAACAAAGGGTGTGAAAAACCTATACCATGAAAAACTATAAGACGTTATTAAAAGAAATTGAAGAAGACCCAAAGAAATGGAAAGATATTCCGTGTTCATGGTTTGGAAGAATCAACGTATTTAAAATGGCCGTATTTCCCAAAGCAATGTACAGATTTAATGCAATCCCCTTCAAAATCCCAATGGCATTTTTTAAAGAACTAGATTAAATAATAGATTAACAAATAATAATAGATTATAATAATATAACAATTAATTAAATAAGTAAATAGTAGATTAATAAATAGATTTAAAAATCATTAGATTTGTATGGAATCACAAAAGACTCCGAATAGCAAAAGCAACCCTGAGAAAAAAGAACAAGGATGGAATTATCATACTCCCTGACTTCAATTTTTTCTACAAAATGACAATAATCAAGACAACATGGTATTGGCAGATAAACACAGAGACCAACGGCATAAGATTGAGAACCTCAAAATAAACCCACACTTATATCGACAAAAGAGCCAAAAACATGATAGAGGAAAGAAACCCTCATAAGTAAATGGTGCTGGGAACATTGAAAAGTCACATGCAAAAGAATAAAATTAGACTGTTGTCACTGTATACCAAAATCAACACAGAATGCATCAAAGACCTAAACATAGTACCTGAAGTAATCAACTGCACAGAAGAAAGCATAGGTACTAAACTTACAGACCTTGAGTTCAGAGAGTATTTTATGTATTTGATCTCAAATGCAAGAGAAGTAAAAGCAAAATAATTGAATATGACTATATCAAACTAAAAAGCTTCTGCACAGCAAAAGAAACCATCAACAAAACAAAGAGGCAACCAACCGAATGGGAAGAGATATTTGCAAACAACACCTCTGATAAGGTGCTAATATCCAAAACGTATAAAGAATTCATACAACTCAACAAAAACAGAAACAAAAACAATCCAAATAAAAAATGAGCAGAGGACCTGAGAAGACACTTCTCCCAAGAAGACATATAATTGACCAGCAGATATGTGAAAAAAATGCTCAACTGCACTACCCATTAGGGGAATGCACATTAAAACCAAAAGGAGATACCACCTCACACCTGTTAGAATGGCTATTATCAAAAAGGCAAGTAATAACAAGCATTGGAAAGGTTGTGGGGAAAAGGAAACCACATACACTGCTGGTAGGGATATAAATTTATATTGTCACTGTGGAAAACAGTATAGAGTTTCCTCAAAAAATTAAAAATAGAATTACCATATGACTCAGCAATCCCTCTTCTGAATATCTACTCAAAAAATTTGAAAACATGTATCCATAACAATATATGTATCCCTATGTTCACTGCAGACATGAAAACCACCAAAGTGTCCTTTGATAGATGATTGCATAAAGAAGATGTGGCGCATATGTACGATGGAATGTTACTTAGCCATGAGAAAAGATGAAATAGTGCCATTTGCAACAACATTGGTGGATCTTGAGATTATCATGCTAAGCAAAATAAGTCAGGCAGAAAAAGTGGAGAACCATATGATTTCACTCATATGTGGGATATAAAACTGAAAGCGACAAATGAACAAGAGAAGCAAGCAAAAAAATCATAGACACATATAACAATACAACAGTTTAGTAGTTACCCGAGGGTAAAGGGAAAGGGAGATAAGTAAAGGGATTAAATATATGGTGATGGTAGAAGAATTGACTCTGGTTGGTGAGCACACAATGCAATATACAGATGATGTATTATAGAATTGTACACTTGAAACCTATATAATATTTTTAACTAATGTCATCCCATCCCAATAAATTTAATTAAAAATAAATAAGTCAGTACAGAAGTTTGAGCATTGCCTGATTGTTTATTCAGCATTTCAAGAAGAGTTACTAAATAATAAAATGGGGAGTATTGGGAATCAGCAAAGCCATTATTACAATATCCACCAATAATTCTTCTCACTTTTCTTTTTACTTTTGCTTCTTATAGAAGCTATTTAGACAAGAGTTAAATTCAACGTGAACCTTTCCCCAAAAAAAGTAGAAAATAATGCGTAATTGGATATATTTTAGGCATCAGATTTTTTTGAATTTGAACAGAACTGGAATATATTTATCATTGTCACTTCATGAGAGTACAATTAATTAGAAGACTTTAGTTTCTGTAAAGCAGTTTGATCTTTTGAGAAAAGGTATGCTTTAGTTGGGATGTATTTGAGGTGACCTCAATTTTGTAATTGCCTTTGTATTCCTTTATTGCCCTGGTATTTTATATCATAAATAAAATTAAAAACCTATAAAGATGTGGTTCTTCAAGAGTTTTTCTATATAAATATACTATTTGTATATATTATATAAAAACATATATTATACACAGTAATCACATTGATAAAAATTAATTAAAACTAGAACCTGTGTTCAGGCCATCCTTGTGGCAGCCTGTGCCTGGGAGCCTGAATCAGGCAAGATGATTTAATCCCTCCTGGCCTCTATTCTAATCTCAAGTAAACCATTTATACATTTACCCTGAGCTTTTGGCCATTTTGTAAGCTTGTAAAATTTAACATGGCTAATACTGAATTACACTTCTTTCCCATAAACTAGCTTCCCCTCTAACTTTTTTGTTTGTTTCTGTTCTTCCATATTCCTATTTATCCAACATCAATAGTTTGTTTTTTTTTTTTTGATGCCTTTCCTTCTTTCTCATATCCAATCTGTTGGCAAGCTCTGTGCAGTGCTCTTTTAGAGCTTTCATTTTGATCCTTTCACTTGTCATTTGTACTGTTTACACTGTTGTCTAGGCACTCACTCACGAGTTCCTGGAATACAAACAAAGTCTTCTAATGGACCTCCCAGAACACCTTTTCCCCATCTTCCAGTCTGTCTTGCATATCAGCCTCAGATTGACATTCCAGAAATGCTGTTTTGATAGATGCACTTCCCAGTTTCTTCCAAGGCATCCTCACTGACTTTGAGATAAAGTCCAAAATATTCAGCTATCACCCAAGACCCTCTTTCCAATCTTTTGACTAACCCCTGTAGTCAGTTATAGACTATCTGATTGATATATATATATATATATATATATATATATATATATATATATATATTTTTTTTTTTTTTTTTCTTTTTAAGTCTGATATCTTGTTACTACTCCAAATGCAGCTGTTGGCTTTCTTTCTTCTCACGTTTATTCTTACCATTTTCACTTCATGGCAACATGAAGTTAGTGACATCTATCCCTAACACCATCTACAGAAAGCCTGTAACACACACTCTGGATGTCACTTCAGTTTTTAATTCTTTCTGGTATCCACAGCTCATGTACCATTGTTTGAATTGTTCTTTTTAATATTTAGATTTTGGAGTATGGGATGTGAGGGTGTATATATTTTATCTATCCTACAAAATTTTAGGAGGTATGAATTGTTTCCTGGTTATGTATTAATATCCCCCAGTAGCTACTCCCCAGTAGCATGTAGTCATTCAAAACATTTGCATACGTGTCAAAGAAAAATTATGAGGAACTATTAAGGCCAAGATATAAAGAAAAATAAGTGTTATATACTAAATTTGTAGGAACTTCTTCATGAATAAAATATATATATATACACACACACATATATATGTATATATATAATTTATTCATATATATATATATATATATATACACACACAAAAAGTTATAAAACAAATGATAAAAACAATTATAAATAGTATCTCTAATGAATTAAATGAACTGGCCAAGCGTCTGTATATGCAGTCTGACAAGTTCGCGGACAAATCATAGAAAAAGTGCTACGTACCTCATTGCTGAATATCACTAAGGTCACATTTGAAGTACTTCCCTTGGGAAGCTATGCACTGACTCCAGTGCCTAGTCCTCCCTTCAAAGCAATTTGGAACTCTTTTTTTCTGAATGGTGATCAGACCTGTCGTCACGTTACCCTTGATGTCCTTCCTGAATGTCATCAAAATGTCTTCCTTTCAATATTTCCTTTATCTTTGGGAAAATAAAGAAGTCATTGGGGACCAGATCAGGTGAGTAGGGATGGTATTCTAATGCAGTTATTTGTTTACTGGATAAAAAATCCTTCATAGACAGTGCCGTGTGAGCTGGTACATTGTTGTGATGCAAGGACCATGAATTGGCGAAAAGTTCAGATCACCTAACTTTTTCACGCAGCCTTTTCAGCACTTCCAAATCTTAAACTTGGTTAACTGGTTGTCCAGTTGGTACAAATTCATAATTATAATCCCTCTGATATCAAAAAAGGTTACCAACATCGTTTTGACTCTTTATTTGGACTGACAGAACTTTTTTGTTTGTGGAGAATTGGCTGACTTCCATTGTGCACTTTGACACTTTGTTTCAGGGTCTTATTGATATGCCCATGTTTCATCACCAGTGATAACATGGCCTAAAACATTGTCTTGCCTCTGCAAAAGATCTTGGAAAACTTCGACTCTCCTTGCTTTTGTTCATTGGTGAGCTCCTTTGGGACCATTTTTGCACACACCTTTCTAATGCCAACATTTTTAGTTAAAATTTTCCTGTTTGTCTATGAATGTTTACTTGGTCTGCTATGCTGCTCACGGTCAGCTGATGATGTTGACGCACAATTCGACAAAATTTTGCAATGTTTTTTATCAGTTCTGCTCATTACTGGCTGCCCTGATCTCTCTTCATCGGTGAAGCATTCTCTTCCCTCTGAAAAACATTTAATCCATTTGTACACTGCCGTTTTCTTCCTGGCCTTATCCCCATTAACTTCGCCTAACATGTCCCTGATTTCACTCCCACTCTTTCCAAGTTTAACAAGAAATTTCATGTTTGTTCATTGCTCTAATTCAAGTTCAGATATTCTTATGATGGCATACAAAAACACACAACAACAATAATGAATGACACTCAGCAGGACACTGCCACACATCAACATGAACACAGCTTGAGACACTGATATACTAAGGTTATGAAAACTTGCAGAGCTCTTTGTACAGTGCTGTCAATGTAATCACATGGTGGCAAGTTTGCCAACTTAAGTGGCATTCCTTGTATTTTAAAACTGAGTATCATTAATTACTTCGTTGAGAATGTGGTATAAAAATTGCATATAATACAAAGCTATAGGTGTTGTTACCCTTTTTAGTTGTATTCAAAATTAAAATAATTCTTTTCTGTTTTATTGTGGCAGTATTATGTATCAAAAAGAAAGAACTAGGGGAAAAGTTATAAGTAAGAAAATTATTTTATCTTCACATCCTTGCCCTATAAAACCAATTCCCAGGGATACTTGTTATGAGTTTTGATGATGATTATCCTTCTAAATATCTATTGTTATTTAAAATGTGTATGCTCATATAATAGCTAGTTTTAGATAATTTCAACTTACCTATATATTATGAACATATTTCTATGTGAATGTACATTATTAAAATATTTGCATACTATATCACTATATGTCAATACAAAAATATTCTTGAAAATTTTTAGAATTCACTTATTTTAATTTCAAAATATAAATTTTTACCTTGGCTATTAGTCAAAAACCAACAGAAGGTGTCTCCTTGGGGGAATACTAAGTATTTTCAGTATTTTCAGTATGTATTATACACACACAAACACACACACACACACACACACATTTTTTCTTTGAATCATGTGTATGCAAGGGAGTTATGAGTCACAACTCTGATGAAGAAGTAAAATCTCCTTTTTAAAATTTACTGTTTCTCTCTATTGAGTGGTCAGATAGAGAATATTTTCATGTTCGGAGAATATTTTTGTTTTGTATAAAACCATATTTTCTGTTCCTAATATATAACTCTATTACTCTTAGTGGAAAAAAAATAATTTGGAACTCAGAGAATATGCCCATATAGTATTCATATTGAATCTTCTGTATTCTAGAACAAGATTGAGCAAATTATTATTTCTTAATATTTATATTTAAATATGTAAACCAAAATGCATTAAATAGAATGAATTTGAAAGAAATTGACTAATATAGAAATGGAAACAAAATGTGCATATGTAATTGCTATTGTCCATAAAAGCTGCATTGTCTGAAAGTCAGTTGTGTCTGAGATTCAAGGGAAGCTAACAGAGACTTAAGTCATTTCATTTGTTATCAATAACTATGTATATTTATATAAATGCTTTTTAAATGCTCATAACAAAGCAAAGCAATTTAGCCAATTTTCTCCATTTTAGAAGCAGAAAATTAATTTATTTTAATTATTAACTTCTTATGTTTGTGGTACAAGCTGAAAAATAATACTAATTAAATTAGTTTAGTATTTAGTGAGCATAACAAGACAATAGAAGAGGAAATTATTCCTATGCAGGATGAGACACATATGGAAAATTACTGTGAAACACAAATTTGAAACATTATAAATCATTTTAAAGGATTTGTTTTTCAAGCTACATAGATACCATGGTAGAGAACCAGAAAATATGAATGGGATCAGACTTACACATATAATTATAAATGTACATATACATATATACATATAAACATACTTCTATATATACTAGCTATATATACTAGCTATATATTAATAGTGAATATAACCTCTGAAAATTAAACAAAAAAACAAAAATACCTAAAAATTTTTATATAAAGAGCAAGACTGAAACTTCAACTCTAACAAAGCTTTTCTTCTTTTTGGACACTCTTTCCTGTTTTCTTCAATGTTTCCAACTCATTCAAAAATTTCATATTCCATTGTTGTTTTACAATGTATTGTGAAATATTTTTGAAATATGTTATAAACTTAAAATTCATTGTTATCCGGCGAAATTAAAGTTTGTTTGAAGCTGTGTATAGTGTTAAGAACTATAATCACAGAATTGTAAAATTTTACATGCTTTAGAGTTACCTAGTCCAGAATGTCATATTTAAATTACATGTGATATCTTTAATCTTGAATATAAAAAGGTGCATCAGGCAAAGTTCATTCAAGAGTCCGAAACATACGTTACCTGAACAGGGAAAATTTAATATAAAGAATTATTAGCTGGTAATGGGATTAACAATTAAGCTAGAGAGAACGCTAAAGAATATAGGAATAGTAGATGTGGGCAGCAGCCATTGTCTCTAGGATTGAGGGGAATACTGAAAAAAAAGAAGAAGAAGAAGAAAAAAAGAGGCTACACACACACACACACACACACACACACACACACACACACACACACACTTTAGAGGGTGGAGCTCTGGTTCATATGCTGCATGGTGGAGAGTTTTTACAGGTGCCTCATGTCAGGGTTAACATGCAAGAAACCTCCAGGAGGCTTAGTGGTAAAACTTCCTGAGAAACACCCACAAGGCTGCCAGTGAGATTTAGTGGGAAGCTACCAGATAAATGTCACACTATGAAAAAACAGCAAAGCATTTGAACACCAGAAGCCCCTTTCTTTTGAAGTGTCCCTCCACTGCCCTCTACCGACAGAACTTAACATTGTGGCAGCTAGGAAACGAAAAGGATTTTTTCAAGGGTTTAGTATTGCAAAGCAAGGAAAAGAAGGTTGGATTTGGAGCTGAGGGGCAGTTGATAAGACGTAAAGGATGGAAAATAAGCAGTTTATTAGAGTGTGTTTGAAGAAATACGATAGCACTTTTGTTTCTTTTTGTGTGGTTGGTTCTTGTATGGCGGCATTTGCTTTGGGCTTTAATGTGTTATTCCTGGGCTCTCATTTAAAGGAATCTTCAATGTGTGAAGAATAGTAAATTCTTGGCAATACATTTGTTTTCAATGAAAATAATTACTTTTCTCTATGAATATATACACTTTCGGGTTACACTACACTTTATCACATGCTTCTGAAATATGTATAGCATGCAATACTAGTCTTACTTTCTTGATGAAGGAAACATAGTTTGTGGAGATAAAATAACCATCTAGAGTCTTAGAGCAAATTTGGAGCGGAATTAATACTTTAGGAACACCAAAAATTACTCTCTGATTACAAGGTCCTTGCTGTATCTCTTGACCAAGATCATTTTCTGTTTGTTTGTTTGTTTGTTTCGTCCATGAAGCTTCTGATGCTCAAAAAATTTCTCATGCTCAACCGAAGAGAGAGATATATTAGTATCAGCTAGCTGACTCCTTGTTTATGTTATTTTTTTTCAGTGTATCTTCAATTCCACAAATTGTTATTGGTGTTTGTTACATAAATAAGACAAAAAAAGAGGGGATTAAAAGGACCGATATGAATATGATCTTCACAATTTTTTTTAAAATAGATGGCTTCTCACAACCATTAATGGGCTAATTTGTGTTTTGTATCTGTAAAAGTTGCAAAGTTCACATTTCTATGAAAAGATATCCATTGGAGCGAGGTTTGAGCTTTTTTAAACCATATCTGACCTAACCTGCTTGATAGTAATAGTAAGCAGTGAAATGAAAAGCATTATCTCCAAATAGAAGTTGCTGAAATATTTATTTTGTTTGATTCAGAATGAAATAAGATCTACTAGTGTTGATTGCTGGCTACCCGTAGTATTCAACTCCATGTTTATAGTTCTTCAAAATATTTACTGCAAGGACCATGAAATGAAAAGAGCGTGCCATCTTAAAAGAAAAACAAAACAAAACTTAAGTTCACTACAAAATAATACAAAACAAAATTGAGTGAAGCATAGATTAACCATGGAATGCACAACAAAGAAAAATGTGCATTGGAATTTGTGGCAACAGTTATAGTGGGGGCACTCATCCAATTTCTCTTAGCAGCTCTGTTCTTTTTGCTAGTAAGGGGTTTATGTTATTCATATGTGTTGCTTTCTTTCAGAATTATTCTATCAATTATTTATTTCCATCATTTGTCTCATTTATAAAACTCATTCTGCCATGTTATTATAACTTGTTCAGTCATTGGGTTTTCTTTTAATGGAAACAGAACTTGGAGTTGATTTTATTTAAGGATAATTATATATTTAAATTACATATTTAGCTTCACATTTTCTATCAAACTTCTTATCCTGACGTTCCATATTCAAACCCCATATAAATCTCCCTTATTTCCTATTATCGTTAAGTATAGGTACTAAAATCTAGCAAAGAAGACCTTTTTTCTTTTATTAAATATTTTTCATCCACATGGTTTAGATACACTGTTCTCTTCATCTGGAATAATCTTACCTCAATACATTATATGGTTGGAGCCATATCATTTTTTAAGTTTCAGATTAAATATTATCTTCCAGAAAGTAGTTCCTTTCTTTCCAGTAGAGATGGAAAACAAAACAAAACAAAAAACACACAATCACCTCAAACTTGGACTATTGTCTCATTCTTGCTAACAGCGTCAATTTCATTTAAATCAAAAGTATTCTCTCTTTCATTTCAAATACTGCAGTTTTGATAGCAGTGGAAAATACTGAAGTAGTGATTTATTACTGTGGGGTCTTAAAAGGTCCTATTACATTGAAAAACATACTGTATCAAAAGTAGAATCTAACATAGTGGAGAAAATGTGGTTCACAGACATATCTACATACAGAGATGTTTTGACATGAGTTTTGTATTTTCAATATAGTTAAATCAGTGATTGGTAGAAAGAGATGTAACATTATGCAATTAACTTGCTCTGTGCCCTTTAAAAAAGGTTACAAAAATTTGCTGATTTGAGCATATTCAAATACTCAAGTATTCTTCTCTCTCTGTTTCGTCAATAGCAATTTTTTGCAAAGTTGTCACTATTTCCTAAAATTTCTCTTATTCATCTTATTAAAAAATGAGTTGTATAAATAATTTCAGTAGCTCAGCTATTTGGGACTCATTAATTTCTAGCCCCTCCTTATTAATTAGCAGCCTGATTTTGTATAATTGCTTATCCTGATGAATTAAAAACAATTCACATTTTTAAAACTATTCTGCCTACACAAAACCTTTTGGTCTTTTTATTTATTTTGTCCCTGGAAGCTTTTCCATCTATTTTCTTTTGCTGTTGTGAAGAATGCAGTCTTTTTTTAACCTTAAACATTTTTAAGTCCTTAGTAAAATTATCTTTTTATTTATAGCAGCAACCTAGTAGCAACTGGGAAAAATAATGAAGGATAGGGGTTTGTGTGTTCTTTTAATAGATAGTTCATTAATAATTAGGGGTTGTGTGCACTGATTCAATGTGCAGATTTATTGTTAAAACTAAAAAAATGACCAGATTTATTATTAAAACTGAAAAAAAAATTAATTAAAAAAATAAAATAAAGGGAAGAAAAGAAACAAAAAACAAAGACACAAATGGAACAAAGGAAAAGTATTTGTAGGTCTAATCTATGTTTATGGTTGGTTCAATCTGTATTAAATAAATCAACAGCTAGATAAAGAAACAAATAAGTAACTGTTGACTGTTTGATTCTCTCTCTCAAGAATTTATGAGTTACTGAGTACAAGGGTGAGCTACAATATACCCTAATGTACCCACTTTATAAAGAATGGTTCTATTAGGTCTTCCATAACAATAAGTTTGGTTTCTAGTCAATTATGAAATAAATAGAGTAAGTTTTGAATGTTTAATTGCTGTTATTTGGGATGATTATGTCTTGGGTCACATTTTTAGGATTTTTTTTTCTTCTTAAAGAAAATAATTGAGAAACTCTAGTGATAGTACTTCCTTCTGCTCTATGAATACTTGTTAGCTACATTTGGTGAGGCAATAAAAAAATAGTGTCCAGATTTTAATTATACATGTTAATTTCATAAATTTATGACTGAACTTATTAACATACAAGTCCCAACTGAGCTCTGAGAATAAAAACTATCTTAATGCGTGCTATTGTGTGATTCTGTGACTGGATTGATTTGATTTTAATTTATCATCATTTTGCCTTCTTGATGATAACTGTCATTCATATACTTTTATGGAATATCTACTGTAAAATACATTATGGTAACTTTTTTATTATTATTTTGGGATTTTATTAGTGTATTCTTGTGTTTTCATTTAACATACAGTAAAAGTGACATTTTGGGGAGAATCACACAGCTACATGACCCTTAACCACCATCAGTATAAAAAAAACATAACTGTTCCATCACCCCATAAAACTTCACATGCTACCCTTGCTTTGTCACACTGTTCCCCACCTCTGACAGCTGCTGCTGTTTTCTCTGGCACTATAGTTCTGTCTTAACAAGAAAGTTATATAAATGGAATTATTCAGTAAATACCTTTTGCAAATGGCTCCTTTCACTCATAATGGCTCCTTGCAGATGGCTGTCCTCTTGCTACTTCTTCATACGGTCATCACTCTGTGTACCTGTGCCCTTGATGTCTCTCTCTGTATGACTTATCTTCTGTTATGAGGACAGTGGGTTGAATTAGGGCCCACCCTAATAGCCTCATCTTCACTTAATTATCTTTTCAAAGGTCCTCTCCCTAAATGTTCTGAGGTACAGGAGATTAGCACTTTAACGTATGAATCTGGGAGGGAGACACAATTCAACCCATATCAGAAGGCACAAGACCTACATATATACTATTGTACATACTAATATATTACTTGGAAATTTTGAAATATTTGCTTATTTTACATTTGACCAAAGCCATTAAGGAAAATAGTTTGCTGAGTTTCTCTATGATGACAACCCCAGCATCATAAAAGGGTGTTTTATTCTGTTATTAGTTAACAGTGCAGAGGATAAACAAATAACATTAGCTGTAAATATAAAGTTATATTTTTAAAAGTGAAAATCCAGATGTATTTTTACATAGCAATTTAACATCTGCAATTTGGCTCATCAGTCAAAATCTTTCAACATTCTGCTCTTATTCTCAAACTTTAAATCTATGAATAATTGAAAATTCACTCTATTTAAATTGATGTGTTTTATAAATGGGATAGAAAGATTAGAAATGTATTTAACAACTGGTGAACATTTCAGATTAAGCTATGGATCTTCTATAAAATGTTTCACAAGGTCATTTTTTCCCTGAGTGTATTAATTTAATTTAGAAAATTTTAATGATAAAATTAAAACTGAAAGATGAAGTAGATCAAACAACCCTAGTTGACAGTGTGAAAATTATTAATCTATGGTTTTGTTTATAAGAATCTCCTGCAAAAATACTAATCTGCATGTTCATGGCTAAGATCCCAACATAGTGTTTCACTCATTTGCTTTAATGTTCTATGGTGGCATATATTGATTCAGGCTCTAGAACAATAGCACAAATAATTATATACACATTGAACATTAACTCACACTGACTCTTGCTAAACTAGTCCCTTATCCACTAACGAGGTCATCATTAGTCAAACAAAATTAAAGCAACTGTTTTTTACAGATGAAAATCTATTGTATATATGCATGTAATCTATATGCAACTGTACTGTTGTGAAATTTGGCAGTGTGCGCGTATAACCACAGAAATACCCTAAACTGGTATAATGGAGACTCACAGGCCTAACAGAGCAGCTGCAGGTGTGAGGATATTGCCTCCTGATTAGCACAGCAAACAATGGACGGCCTTTGACATAGACATTTAGTAGTAAAACAAAGAACAATCATCCTTAAGAGAGTCATCCTTGAGCATGGACCAACTCCATGGTTTCTCCTCCCTGGGTAGAGTTTCCAAATTGCAATTCAGGGAAATAGAGCCTAAATGGAGAGGGGCTGGAATTTGTGGAACCAGGTCCGGAGATGAGGGAACAAGGGGACCGCAAAGAAAGAGCCCTGGTTATCTGCTTAGGGGTACACCTCAAGTGCTTGCCTGAATCTGAACTGCACATTTATCAGGGCCAACTCTAAAAGAAACAATAAAAGATAGCTGTTGGCACATTAGACATGAACAAATATTTCAGAGGCAATAAAATGTTGAAGAGACACTGGAGTTGTGACCTAGCTAGAGTGGTTCATTTTCTAAAATAATTTATTATTTAAAAACTTAATCATAATTAGTTTACTAAGAATGTAAAAAGCAATAAAATATATTTTGAGACGATTGGAGAACATTAAATATTTACTATATTAGTTGTTTGGGAATCATTGGTAACAATATTAAGTGAGATAATTGTACTGTGGTTGTTAAAATGCCCTTATTTAATAAAGTATGTGCAGAAGCACTTATGAGAAATATGACATGATTAGGTGTTCTAAAAAAATATAGTACAGCGACATAGAAAGAAAGGAAATAAGAGAAGAAGGATAAACAATGCTAGAAAAGAAGAAAGGAGGGAAAAAAGGGAAGAATAGTAGTTTAGTAACTTAAAACAACAGCGTATTGATTTTGCTCACAATTTTGTAGATCAGCTGTGTTGCTCATCTAGTCAGGACCAACTAAGCTTTTATTTGCTGGGCCCTCTGGTATGTCCTTGGTTGGCTGGATTCACCTGACGGCTGTATGGTCTAGGATGGTTTGACTTGTTCTGAAAGCCCGCAGGCTGTTGTACTTGATTTGGCTGTATTTAACCTCTCACCTTCCATCAGTCTAGCTCAGTTTTTTCAAGGGTGATTTCACAGTTCTAAGTGCAGCAAAAGAAGACAAACTCCAATATACAAGTTCTTTTAGACTCTGCTTGATTTATGTTTGCTAATATCCCACTGGGCAAAGCAAGTCACTGGCCAAGGTCAGATTCAAGGTGTGGAGAAATAAACTTTGCCTCTTGATAGGAGGAGTTGCAAAATCACACTGCAAAATGGAGTACATAAAGGGTTGGGAAGAGCATGTAGCCATTTTACAATTAAAAGAAAAAGTAGAGGAAGGAAGGGAGGGAAGGAGGGAGTAAAAAAATAAGGAATCAAGTATGTGTGGCAGAATGTTGATAGCTTTTGAATTTTGGTGTTGGAATGGGGTGTATTCTTCTCCCTTTTTTGCATATTTTGAAAACATTTTAAAATATAGAAGTCTAAAAAAAGACTTGTTAAACAGAGAAGTAATCCAACAACCATTTGATTTTACTCAGAAATTTTTGTTGATTTTTGTCAATTGATCAGAAAATAGAGAAGTGTTAAAAATGAGCACATCGAAATACATTTAAACTTGCATTTTAATATATCATTTTTATATCTTATATATCATGAATATTGCCATAACAGCAAGAAAGAGATCAATTGACTAAAATATTTTCCAAACGAGCTGCCTCTATAATGTTTCTATAGACTTCATAAACTAAGTATCTAATTGAGAGATACATTTTGGTAGTAAAATAAGAATCCAAGGAATATTTGTATGACTTAACATCAAAATTTTTAGAAGCACATTAAGGGTAGAGAAGTGTCGCTGCATTTGACATCTTACTTATGCACCTGATAGCAAAGAGAGAATGATGTTCTTTTTGGTACAAGCTGTTGATCCTAGAAAAATGAACTGTCAGAAGCAGAGAAATCTGTCAGCTGAAAAGAAACATTAAAATGGAATGACTCAGGAAGTTATATATCATAATATAGACTGCTTTTGAAAATTAATATTACTAGGTAAAATAACTTGTTGATTTAACTGAAGTAATTATGTGGTTAAATTGGGAATCATTGCAATAATTATAATTAATTAATTAATATACTATAATGGGGTTTTGAAAAGTATTCCAATATTCTACTGTAGTTCAATATCTTAATATTTAAATTGCTAAATAGTTTATCTCACGATAGGCTTCATATTTTGTGTTTCTTGGACTAGACAGAACAGGGGGCTTTTGATTTCATTTGCCCGTTTTGCTCTTTTCAAGTGCCTAACTTCTTCAGCTCCTGAGACACGTATATAAGGCATAAAGAAAAGTGGGAATCTCACCACCAAATCATTCCTTAGGTCCTGATGGCCCAAGCCAGGATGACTCCTGTTATAGTCTTTTTAAGTGTATTTAGTTGTAATCATTCCTGAAAAATAGTAAACATTATATCTACTCCATCTTCTCAGAAGTGGAAGACTGTCCTATTGTTTTTAATCATTGTTACTTACCAAAGAGAAAAGAGTAAGAACTATAGTGATTTCAAGTGTCAGTGAAACTTCTGTTTAAGATCCACTCTCTTTAATTACATATGTGTTTCACACAACCTATTCCAAAATTTAAAATCTGCACTGGACAGAGATAGACAGCATTGTGATTATAACTTGAATAGTGCTATATCATCCTAATTTTCTTTAATTAGGTTTGTCAATAAAACATAGCAAACATATAAAATATTTCATTATCAAATAGTAGTTAATGAGAAGTCTACAGAATCCCTTTTTAGTGAAAGCTAGCTAACTGAAATCATGTGATGACTACGTTTTTCCCCTCATTCTGATCTTTCCATTGTTGATTTTGTTGTAATTTTCTTCAACTGAACTCACTATAGTTCTCAGTGCCAGAAATAGCAGTCGGTTTCAGTTGTCAATAATAAGGCAGTGATGGCCCTTAATCTATTATCTGGGGCCTTTTATATTTCATAGAGAAGCAAACAAAAACAAACAGTTATCAAATTCATTTTAAAATATATATACATATATAATATTTTATTATATAAATTTTTTTTTGTATATATGTATATATAATATAGCTTGTCCCAGATGGGTTCAGGCCAGGGAGAACTAAAAAAAAAATTGTTTAGAATTCTGGAAGTATTAAATGAAACATACTTTGTGTTTATGAACTATATAACCAATTGATAAATCTCAGGGAGATTGAAAAGCCATATTTTAACTTCAGAGGAATGAACAAAGATGAAGGCATTTACTATGGTTTTAAGAACACCAGCCAGGCAATTTCTCAGTAGGAAACCTTGGAAGTCAATAAAAGCAAATTAACCACTGAAATGACTTTCTGTGGTAATTTGGGGAATGCTAGTTTTAACTTCAACTCTAGAAATGAAGCTCTTTTATAATCAACAACAACAAAACATTTTTACACATACTGCACACACACACAGATGGGAAGGAAGATACACAAATATAGCACATTTTTCCATGTGTGAAAATGATTTCCTTGTATCAGAAATCTAAATAAAACCATGATTTAAATAGACTTCCCATTTTTCTATAATTATATTTGGTAAAAGTTACTAACATGAATATAATATTTGTTTCTACATGGCTAAGAGTAATAAAAAAGTAAAAATAAATATAGTGTGTTTTTTTAATGATAAATCTCACCAGGGGAATGTATGCCCACTTCTTATATATCAGTGCACTTGAAGATATCACAGAAGTCTGTCTTAAATTGTACTTTAAGTTTGATTATTTTTAACTTTTTAAATATTTTATCTTTATACTATAAGCATGATTCAAGAAACTAATATGCTTCCATATTTATTTGTTTAGTTTTTTACTTATTATTTTATTTTTTATTAAATTTATTGGGGTGACATTGGGTAGTAAAATTATGTAGGTTTCAAGTGTACAATTCTTTAATATATCATCTATAAATCACACTATATGTTCACTGAGAATCAGTTCTCCTTCCATCACCATATATTTGACCCTCCTTTCCCCCTTCTACTATCCCCCACGTCTTACCTTCTGGTAACCACTAAATTGTTGTCTATGTCTATGAGTTTTTATTTATTTGTTTGTGTTGTTTGTATGTTGCTTTCAGTTTTCTATCCCACATATGAGTGGAATCATACAGTTCTCGAATTTTTTTCTGTCTGACTTATTTTGATTAGCATGATAATCTCATGATCCATCCATGTTGTCACGAATGGCAGCATTTCATCTTTTTGTATGGCTGAGTAATAGTCCATTGTATAAATGTACCACATCTCCTTTATCCAATCATCTATGTAAGGACACTTTGGTTGTTTCCATGTCTTGGACACTGTTAATAACGTTGAAATTAACATACAGGTGCATGCATATTTACAAATATTTTCAGAATTTTGGGGTACATACCCAGTAGAGGGTATTCTGGGTCATATGGTAATTATTTTCTTAGCTTCTTTAGGAACCTCCATCCTGTTTTCCACAGTGGATGTACCAATTTATATCCCAACCAGAAATGCATGTGAGTTCCTTTTTCTCCACAATCTCTCCAACACTTGTTATTATCTGTCTTGTTGATAATAGCCATTCTAACAGATTGTATCTCATTGTGGTTTTGACATGCATTTCCTTAATAGCTAGTAAAGTGGAGCATTTTTTTCATATATTTGTTGGCTGTTTGTATGTCTTTTTGAGAGAAGTATCTATTTAGGTCCTCTGCTGATTTTTTAATTGGATTGTCTGTTTTTTGTGGTTGTTGAGTTGTATGAGTTCATTTATATTTTGGATATTAGGCCCTTATCAAAGGTGCTGTTTGTAAACATCTTCTCCCATTTGATTGGTTGCTTCTTGGTTTGCTTGAAAGTTCATTTTGCTGTACAGAAGCTTTTTAGTTTGGTATCGTCCCATTCAATTATTTTTTATTTTACTTCCTTTTCTTTTGAGGCCAGATTTATAAAATCCTCTCTGAACCAAATGAAACCCAAAGTCAGCAAAAGGAAGGAAATAATACAAATGAGAGCATAATTAAATGAGATAGATCATAAAAATATAATAGAAAAAAATAATGCAACAAACAGCTGATTCTTTGAAAATATTGATAAAACTGACAAACTCCTGTCTAGACTCACTAAGGAAAAAAGAGAAAAGGCACAAATAAACAAAATCAGAAATGAAAGAGAAGAAGTTATGACGAATACCACAGAAATGAAAGGATCATACAAGAATAGTATACTAGGGGAAGAGGGAAGGGAGTGGAGTGGAGACGCAGCCCGCATCTGTGGCTGTGGGGATGCGGCCCGCATCTGCGATGGTGGAAATGCCAACGGCATCCGCAGCTGTAGAAAGGCAGGGGATCCCAGGACAGAACAGAAAACACAAAAGCCAGGAGGTGGGCTCTTTCCCTGCATCTCACAGCTGATCTCTTCTGCCGAGGGGGCAGCCAATGGGCCCTAGGTCGGACAAAGAACACAAACTCCATACCTGGGCTCCTCCCTCCATTCTTCTAATCCTACTCCTGCCCTTCCAGAGATTTAAACTGGCCCCTGAACTGAGAAGTAGTGTCAGATTACAGAGGAGCCTTAGTGCTCAGGCTCTGGGAAGACCAGCGTGCAGCTCTGACACAGGGAAGAGGCTGGGAAGAGTGTGATTTTTGCTGGGCTAGGAGAGAAGAGACTTCTCCACCCCAAGCGACCACCTTTTCTGGCCTGCAGGAGGAATGTGACATGGCTGGGCTGGGAGAGAGAAGACCCCTCCATCCCCAACACCCACCCTTTCTGGCCTGCCTAGGGCAGGGCAATTACAACTGCGGAGGCAAACCCAGGTATCAACAGTAGGCAGCAGATGCAGCTCTGGGCTTTCAGCAGCTCTGAAATCTCCCGCTCGCCACACACACACACACACACACACACACGGAAAAAGTGCCCTAAGACTCAGGAGAACTGCACACAGGGCTGGTGGTGCTACTCTCAGTGGGCATAGGTGCAGGCAAGGGCAGAAACTGCACTGACATTGTAGAAACTATCACCCAGACCCCTCAGCCGCATGCATCTAAATCTGCAGTCCAACATCACTCTGGGCACCAGGTGATTGGCTCTGCCTGCACAATACACAAAGGACTCTTTGGTACGGCAGAGGACAACCTGGAGATTACTTGGTGGGCTTAAGCCAAGGCTGGCGTTGCTTTTTTTGTTTGTTTGTTTTTTGTTTTTGTTTTTTGTTTTGCTTTGTTTTGTTTTGTCTTTATATTTTTGATATCTTTGCCTGTGTTGAGTGTGGGTAGTCGGTTGTTTTTACATTTGAATGTATTTGATTTTTCCTTTATGTTTTTGTTGTTGTTGTGCTTGGTGGTTTGCTTTTTTCTGAAATTGCCCTACCAGGGCCCAGCTTAAGAGGCACAAGATTCAACACATCCAGAGGCCAACTCCAGACCAAACCAGAGTACTACCAGGTTTGACCTACAAGTGACACACCCAGAGGGAATTCTCTACAGGCACAAGAGCCCATAGAGACCAAACCACATTTAAGAGGTCAACCCTTACGCAACAGAACACCCTGCAGTGGGCAGAGCCAAGTCTCACAACTAGTCAGCCTTGGAGTTAACCCCACCTACTCACAAGTGAAAAGCGATTAAAGATCTTCTTTAACAGGACAATATACACAACGCAAGTCACCTTTGGAGCACACCCAGAGGAGAAGAACGAAATAGTAAATGTCAAATATAAAAGACACATACTACATAAGATAACCCAGCAAGAGCTAAGAACTCTAGGGGATCTACCTAATACATCGAAGCAAACACAGATAGTCAGCCAGAATGGGGAAACAAAGAAACATGTCCCAAATAAAAGAACAGAGGAAACCTCCAGAAATGGAACCAAATGAAACAGAGGTTCATTTTAAAGACATTATTAAAGACAGAGTTCATTATTAAAGACAGAGTTCAGAACACTGATGATAAGAATGTTTAAGGAGCTTAGAGAAAACATAAAGAAGGATAGAGAAATCATAATGAACAACCAGTTAGAAATAAAGAACACAATTACTGAAATAAAGAACTCACTTGAAGGAATTAACAGCAGGTTAGATGAAGCAGAAGATCGAAAAAGCGACTTAGAAGACAAGTTAGCAGAGATCACCCAAACAGAACAACAGAAAGAAAAAAAGAATAAAAAACAATGAAGATGGTTTAAGAGACCTCTGGGATAACATCAAGTGCAACAACATGTGCATCATAGGAATACCGGAAGGTGAAGAGAGGAAGCAAGGGATTGAGAACATATTTGAAGTAATAATGTCCTAAAGTTCCCTAACCTGATGAAGGAAACCAGCATATAGGCCAGGAAGTGCAGAGAGTTCCAACCAGGGTAAACACAAACAGGTCCACACCAAGACACATTATAGTTAAAATGGCAAAGGTTAAAGACAAAGAGAGAATCCTAAAAGCAGCAAGAGAAAGACAGAGGGTTACATACAAGGGAACTCCCATAAGACTATCAAATGACTTTTCTACAGAAACATTGAAGGCCAGGAGGGAATGGCAGGAGATATCAAAGTCATGGAAAACAAAGGCCTACAACCTACATTGCTTTATCCAGCAAGGCTATCATTTAAAGTTGATGGAGAGATAAAGAGCTTCCCAGAAAAGAATAAGCTAAAGGAATTTATTACCACCAAGCCAGCATTGCAAGAAATACTAAAAGGACTTCTGTAAATAGAAGAAAGATCAAAACAATCTAACTACAAATTTAAAAATGGCAATAACTATGTACCTATCAATAATCACTTTAAACAGATTAAATGTAAACAGATTAAATGCTCCAATCAGGAGACATAAGGTGGCTGAGTGGATAAGAAAGCAAGACCCTTGTATATGCTGTATACAAGAGACTCACCCCAGATCAAAAGACACACACAGGCTGAAAGTGAAGGGTTGGAGTAAGATATTTCATGCAAATGGAAATGAGAAAAAAGCTGGAGTTGCAATACTTATATCTGACAACATAGACTTTAAAATGAAGAACATATTAAAAGACAAAGATGGGCACTATATAATAATAAAGCGATCCATCCGACAAGAGGACATAACGCTAGTAATGCTCCCGACATAGGAGCACCTAAATATATGAAACAGATATTGACTGACATAAAGACAGAGATCAACAGTAGCAGTATCATAGTAGGGGACTTCAACACACCTCTGACAACAAGGGACAGGTCTTCCAGACAGAAAGTCAATATGGAAACAATGGCCTTAAATGACACATTGGACCACTTGGATTTAATCGATATTTTCAGAGCATTTCACCCCAATGCTACAGAATACACGTTCTTCTCAAGCAGACATGGGACATTTTCCAAGATAGACCATATGTTAGGCCACAAAACAAGTCTTGATAAATTTAAGAAAATTGAAATCATACAAATTGTCTTCTCTGAACACAGAGCTATGAAATTAGAAAAGAACTACAGGAAAAAAAACTGGAAGACACACCAATTCATGGAGGCTGAATAACTTATTAGTAAATAATGAATGGGTCAAGCAGGAGATCAAGGAAGAAATCAAAAGATATCTTGAGAAAAACAAAAATTAAAACACGAAGACCCAAAATCTATGGGATGCTGCAAAAGCAGTCCTAAGAGGGAAATTCATAGCATTGCAGGCCTACCTAAAGAAACAAGAAAAATCACTAATCAGCAGTTTATCTTCACACGTAAGGGATCTGGAAAAAAAACAGCAAAATTAGCCCAAAGGGAGTACAAGGAAGGAGATAATAAAGATCAGAGCAGAAATAAATGAAAAAGAAACCAGAAAAACAATACAAAAGATCAATGAATCCAAGAGTTGGTTCTTAGAGAAGATAAACAAAATTGACAAACCTTTAGCCAGACTCATTAAAAAAAAGAGAGCGAGGACCCAAATTAATAAAATCAGAAATGAAAGAGAAGTGACAACAGACATCGCAGAAATACAAAAAAAAATTAAGAAGCTACTATGAACATCTATATGCCAACAAATTGACTATCTGGAAGAAATGGACAATTTTCTAGAGTCATACAACCTTCCAAGGCTAACTCAAGAAGAAACAGAAAACCTGAATAGACTGATTACCACCGGAGAAATTGAATCAGTAATCAACAATCTCCCAACAAACAAAAGTCCTGGACCAGATGGCTTTACAGGCGAATTTTACAAAACGTTCAGAAAAGAATTATCACCTATTCTCCTCAAGCTCTTCCAAAAAATCCAGAAGGAGGGAAGACTCTCAAACACTTTTTATGAAGCCACTATCACCCTGATCCCAAAATCAGACAAAGACACCACAAAAAAAGAAAACTACAGGCCGGCATATCTAATGAACATAGATGCAAAAATTCTCAACAAAATATTAGCGAACAGAATTCAGCAATACATTAAAAAGATCATACACCATGATCAAGTGAGATTCATCCCTGGTATGCAAGGGTGGTTCAACATCCGCAAATCAATTAATGTGATACAGCACGTTAACAAAATGAAAAGTAAAAATCACATGATCGTATCGATAGATGCAGAAAAAGCATTTGATAAAATCCAGCAACCATTTATGATAAAAACCCTTAAGAAAGTGGGAATAGAGGGATCATATCTCAACATAATAAAGGCCATATATGATAAACCCACAGCTAACATCATACTCAATGGGGAAAAGCTAAAACTATTCCCCCTAAGATCAGGAACAAGGCAAGGTTGCCCACTTTCTCCACTTCTATTCAACATAATGCTGGAAGTTCTAGCCACAGCAATCAGACAAGAAAAATGTATAAAAGGCATACAGATTGGTAAGGAAGAAGTAAAATTGTCATTATATGCAGATGACATGATACTATACAGAAAGAACCCTAAAACTCCATCAAGAAACTATTAGAGCTGATAGATGAATTTAGTAAAGTAGCAGGATACAAAATTAATATTTAGAAATCAGGTGCATTTGTATATACCAATAATAAAACATCAGAAGGAGAAATTAAAAAAAAAATCCCATTTACAATTGCTTCAAAGACTATAAAATACCTGGGAATAAATTTAACCAAAGAAGTAAAAGACCTGTACTCAGAAAATTATAAGACACTGAACAAAGAAATGAAAGAAGATACAAATAGATGGAAACACATACCATGTTCATGGATAGGAAGAATTAATATAGTTAAAATGTCCATACTGCCTAAGGCAATATACATATTCAATGAAATTCCTATCAAACTGCCAACGACGTTTTTCACAGAAATAGAACATATAATTCTAAAATTCATATGGGACTATAAAAGACCCCGGATAGCCTCAGCAATCTTGAGAAATAAGAACAACGTGGGAGGTATAACAATACCTGACATCAAATTATACTACAAGGCTACAGTAATCAAAACAGCATGGTACTGGCATAAAAACAGACACATAGATCAATGGAACAGAATAGAGAGTCCAGAAATAAATCCATGCCTATATGGCCATTTAATCTACGACATTGGAAGCAAGAATGTACGGTGGGGTAAAGACAGTCTATTCAATAAATGGTGCTGGGAGACCTGGACAGACACATGCAAAAAAATTAAGCTGGACCTCATTACACCATATAGAAAAATAAATTCAAAATGGCTTAATGACTTAAATTTAAGATCTGAAACCATAAAATTCCTAGAAGAAAATATAGGAAGAAACTTCACAGACATTACCCAGAGTAAGATTTTTACTGATATATCTCCTCGTGCAATGGAGGTGAGAGAAAAAATAAACATGTGGGATTACATCAAACTAAAAAGTTTTTCACAGCAAAGGAAACCATCAATAAAACAAAAAGGGACCCTACTGAATGGGAGAAGATATTTGTCAATGATATATCTAATAAGGGGTTAATATCACAAATTTATAAAAAACTCACTCAACGCAACTCCAAAAAAGCAAACAACCCAATTAAAAAATGGGCAGAGGACATGAAGAAACATTTTTCTAAAAAGGACATACAGATGGAAAACAGACATATGAAAAAATGCTCAAACTCACTAATCATTAGAGAAATGCAAATAAAAACCACAATGAGATACCACCTCCCCCAGTCAAAATGGCTATCATAAATAAATCAACAAACAATTTTAAGTGTTGGCGCAGATGTGGAGAAAAGGGAACCCTTGTGCACTGTTGGTGGGATTGCAGATTGGTGCAGCCACTATGGAAAACAGTATGGAGGTATCTCAAAAATCTGAAAATGGAACTACCTTATGATCCAGCGATTCCACTCCTAGGTATCTATCCAGAGAAATCCAAAACTCTAATTCAAAAAACTTTGCGCGCTCCTATGTTTATTGCAGCACTATACACAATAGCCAAGACATGGAAACAACTGAAATGCCCATCGGTAGACGACTGGGTTAAGAAACTGTGGTACATTTATACAATGGAGTTTTACGCAGCCATAAAGAAGAAAGAAATCTTACCATTCACAACAACATGGATGGACCTAGAGAACATTAAGTTAAGTGAAATAAGTCAGACAGAGAAAGACAGATACCATATGATCTCACTTATATGTGGAATCTAAAGAAAAGAATAAGTCAATGAACTAATCAGAAACTGTTTTGGAGACATAGAGGAAAAACTGAGGGTTGCTAGATGGGCGGGGGGAGTGGGGGTAAGGGGGAAGGTGAGGGGATTAGAAAACATTCAGTAACCACAAGATGGCCACGGGGTTCTGAAAATTAATTTGGGGAATGTAATCAATAATGTCGTAAAGATTTTGTAGGGTATCCAATGGACACTTATCTCATTAGGGAGACCACCTCAGGGGTGATGTAGATGCCTGATCACTGCATTGTACACCTGAAGCTGAAGCTGAACAATAATGAATGTCAACTACAAGTTTGTATGTATTTGTAAGTGTGTGTGTGTGTGTGTGTGTGTGTGTGTGTGTGTGTGTATGTATTTACAAGAAGCGGAGTACAGCATTAGGAATAGAGACAGTGGAAATGTAATGGCTCTGTGCGATATCAGAGAGTTAGTGGATGGGGGGAAGGGGGTTCACACAATGTGAGGGATATAAAAGATAAACGTCTAAGTATTACTTTGTCTTGTGCACCTGAAACTAATAAAAATAGAGAATACTACACAAGACTATACGCCACCAAATTCAATAACCTCGAAGAAATAAAAAAAGTTATTAGAAATATACATCCTCCCTAGACTGAATCATGAAGAACAGGAAAATGTAAATACACCAATCAACAGTAAGGAAATTGAAACTGTCATCCAAAACCTCCCCAAAAGCAAAAGTACAGGACTAGATGGTTTCACTAGTGAATTCTACCAAACATTCAAAGATAATTTAATATATGTCCTCCTCAAACTCTTCCAAAAAGTTGAACAAGAGACAATACTTCCTAAATCATTTAATGAGGTCAACATTACCCTGATACAAAAACCTGGTAAGAATAACACAAAAAAAAGAAAACTACAGACCAATATCTCTGATAAATGCAGATGCAAAAATCCTAAACAAAATACTACAAAATTGAATACAACAATACATTAAATAAATTATACATCACGATCAAGTGGGGTTCAGTCCATGGGCACAAGGATGGTTGAACATACGCAAATCAATCAATATGACACAACACATAAAAAAAAAAAGGTAGAAAAATTATATGATCATATCAATAGGTACACAAAAAGCATTTGACAACATACAAAATCAATTTATGATTAAAACACTTAATAAAGTGGGTATAGAAGGAAAGTACCTCAACATAAGAAAGTCCATATGTGACACATCGTCAGCTAATATTGTACTTAATAGTGAAAAACTCAAAGTTTTTCCTCTATGATCAGATAAAAGACAAGGCTGCCCCTTCTCACCTCTTATTTAACATAGTATTGGAAGTCCTAGCCAGAGCGATCAGGCAAGAGAAAGAAATAAAAGTCATCCAAGTTAGGAATGAAGAAGTTAAATTGTCACTGTTTTGCAGATGACATGACTCTTTATGTGGAAATCCCAAAGGATTCCACCAAAAATGGATTAGAAATACAGTTAATTTGAAAGATATGAAATCAATGTACACAAATCCATTGTGTTCCTAAACACTAATAATGAAAATTTAGAAAAATAAATGAAAAGAAACATATTCTTTTGCACTTGCAATAAAAGAATAAAATTTCTAGGAATAAACTTAAAGAATGCGAAGAACCTATCCATTAAAAACTATTAAGACATTATTAAAAGAAATTGAAAAAAACACAAAGAAATAGAAAGATATTTTGTATTCATGGATTGGAAGACACAACATTGTTAAAATGGACATATTAACCTAAGCAGTATACAGATTTAATGCAGTCCCCATCAAGATCACAATTGCATTTTTTTAAAAGAAATAGAACATAAAATCATCAGCTTTGTATAGAATCATTAAAAATGCTTTGATACTTAATCATTGTATATTCATACCAAATCATCCCCATTTATACCACATTTATACCAAATATATCCGCATTTATAAAATGATATTTAATCATTGCATATTTATACCACAATCATCTCCATTTATACCAAAAATACAGACCTATACAATATATCTCAAAATGATATTTTAAGTTTTATTTAGTTGAATGAGAATTTGACTTTTGGGGTTAAATATTCAAATTTAGATTAAAGCATAGATTTCTACACAAACTCACTATGCATTTAACATTAAATACCCACTTACTAATAAATAACAACAAGCATTGGGGTGTTGAGAGATAATAGAAGGTGCCAATGCATCTTTGTTTTTTATTTTAAACAAAAAAGCAAGTTTAAAACATATTCTCAGAAAAGTTCACAAATAATTTAGACTAATAAATATTCCTTTCAACATTTATAATTCTTATGAAGTATGAAATGGAAAGATGTGAAGAAGAAAACATTTGTACTAAGATATATTAAATGTTTTAATCTCTGCCAGCCTCATTTCCTCAAGCAGTGGCTAATTTATAATGTATCATTTATTTTTAAAAAATTAAGCAAATGTTTGAGAATCCAAAAATGGAATTATTAAGTTAACAGCATGGCAAAACTTGGATCTGGAACCTGACAGAAATTATATCAAATCCCAGCTCCTTGTCTTACAAACTCTGAGACTATAAACAGAGTACTTATCCTTCATCAAACTATGGTATCTCATATATAAATTGGGACGCATAATAGCTGAGGATAAACATGATAATTTTTTTTTTAATTTTATTTTTAAAATTTATTGGGGTGACAATTGTTAGTAAAATTACATAGATTTCAGGTGTGCAATTCTGTATCACATCATCCATAAATCACACTGTGTGTTCACCACCCAGAGTCAGCTCCCCTTCCATCACCATACATTTGATCCCCCTCACCCTCATCCCCCACCCCCCAACCCCCTTACCCTCTGGTAACCACCAGATTACGTTCCCCAGATTAATTTTCAAACCCGTGGCCATCCTGTGGTCACCGACTGCCCTCCAATCCCCTCACCCTCCCCCCCACCCCCCACCCCTCCCGCCCATCTAGCAACCCTCAGTTTTTCCTCTTTGTCTCCAAAACTGTTTCTGATTAGTTCATTCACTTATTCTTTTCTTTAGATTCCGCAAATAAGTGAGATCATATGGTACTTATCTTTCTCTGTCTGACTTATTTCACTTAACATAATGTTCTCTAGGTCCATCCATGTTGTTGCAAATGGTAAGATTTCTTTCTTCTTTATGGCTGCATAATACTCCATTGTATAAATGTACCACAGTTTCTTAATCCAGTCATCTACCGATGGGCATTTTGGTTGTTTCCATGTGATATATTATATGACACATCAATACATATAAATAAGCCAAAATATGTTTATTGTCTGTTATCATTATCCTTAATAGATCTGATAATTATCATTGCAGTATTCTACATCTGTTCTTAAATTATCTGTAGTTGCATTCTGTAATTTAGAGTTAGATTGGAAAAGTCAAATAAAATAGAAGAGAAGCTAAACCAAAATCACGGAATATATCGTTAAGGTTGTTTAATGTAATTCCCACTGAAATTATATAGCTTCATTAGGGTAAGAATAATACAATGCAGAATTTAAAAAAAAAATGATTGAATATCTTCACTTAGAAATATAGAGATCTAGCAATATCTTTAACATGTCAGTTTATGTTATTCCTCAATATACAGCTGAAGTTGATCCATTCATATACTTTTATCATCATTGTTTATCATTATGCACTTGAATTAGCTGCCCAACAATATCAAAGCACCAAAATATAAGTTTATTTTCTCTCCAAATTAATACAAATAAAGGGTTAATGAACACACACACACACACACACACAGCTTTTTAGGTAAGAAAAGAAGTTCTATAATACTTGTGTGAATTTAAAATATCATCTGACCACTCTAGTTGTTTCAAAATATCTAGAAGTAGAAAAAAAATAAAGTTTGCATTGTAAATTTGTTAGCATCATTAGTTTAAAAAATAAGAACAGAGGGAAAATGTTTGATGCAGAGTTGCATAAGTTGAAGAATAAATGCTTTATCATAGACTTACACATATGTGTCTCATGACCAAATGGAGAATAAAGACTTAACGGAGATTTTTTTTTGGTATTTTTCATATATAACAATTATGAAAATAACTATCTATTCTTCTAAGACAGTCCTGGATGTATACATGTTATTTTTTATGTGATTCCCAAAAGGCATAAACACAGAGATTAGAGTAATACTGGCTTATTCTCTTACATTGTAGTTCCCTCCATCTAACCACATTATTTATCTGATATAATTTCAGTAGGATTACTGATATAAATTCAGTAGGATTCAGTAGGATTAAACAACCTTAACAATATATTCTATGATTTTGGTTTAGCTTCTCTTCTGTGTAATTTAACTTTTCCAATCTAACTTGAAATTACAGAATGCAACTATAGATGATTTAAGAACAGAAGTAAAATACTTCAATGATAATTATCAGATCTATTATAGATAATGATAATAACTAACAAATATAATTTGAGTTATTTCTATGCATCAATGTCTCATATAAAATGCCAAGGTATTACAACTGAAATATTAACTAACATAATGAGTTTCCTCACATCTTCACTAAGTGGCAATTGCATCATGAAAAGAATCAAGTGAATTTTTAAAATATTATATATTTTAAAAGAGGTTTTTTCCATGAATATACATATTTTTAATATTAGAGAGTGTGATTCTTAGTCAAATGCAACAATCAAAGCTTTCTGCCCAACAAAATATACTTAAAGTGGAATAAATTTATTTTTAGACTGAATGCTTGAAAAAATGTACGTATACATATGTGTAAACTGAATTGACTTCTTCAGGATGAATTAAAGGTCTTTATCTCAAGTCAAATGCTTTGAATGCAGTTAGGAGAGCAAGACAGAAGAAAATGAGTATCAGGATGCCAGATGACAAATGAATTTGTCTAAAAAGGGTCAAAAATATTGAAAAAGCGTATACTTGCAGGGCTTTGTGGTCTATATTAGTGTTCTGTACAATTTGAGTTAAAATATATCTTAAAACTGAAGAATTTTTCTGAAGCACATAGCAAAAAGGGAAGGGTGGAAAGGGGTGGATGGAAGGAGAAATGGGAGGCAAAATAGTGGATACAGGAATACTTCACAATGATCTAAAAATTATTGAAAATTTGATCTTACAGTGTTGGTTGACAATAGCATCCCCGTAAGGACAAGCAGGAAAGTGAAAGAACACAGGAGGAGGGAAGAAATTCAAGGTAGGAGAAAGTACAATAATGCTTTGTTTTCTGATTTTTGGGTTGGTATGCGATTGAGGAAACTGAGAGAGAAGAACCAACACAAAGTGTTTGTTTGTTTGTTTGTTTTTTTGTTCGCTTCTAGCTAATGTGTTACTGGTGCTTTCCGTTTCCATTACTTAGGGCTAGTATTTTCCATATTGTAGCACTTTAGAATCACACAGTTCCTTTAAAAGTATCTAAACTGAAACATATATGAAGCTATTTAAACAAAAATCTGTGGGGGCGGGGAATATTTAGGCACTGGTTTTTGTTACCGTTATTTTAAAGCTCCGTAATTACTGTAATGTGCAGCCGATTTCAAAACTTAGAACCTAGGCTAGGGTAAGGATTGGACTAAAATCATCCAATGAAGCTAAGCTTGTTTGTAGGGTTTTAAATGAGGTCAATCACTAAACATGAAGGAATGATGGAAAAGCAAACTAGATAGAAGAGTTCACAGCTAAATAACAATGGTAGAATCTAAGAGATTAAAAGATATCACATGTTTAAATGCCGTAGGCCCATTGTGTAGACAAGAAGGCTGACATAATAACTAGTGACACTTGTTTATCTCCTATGGATTAAAAAAGCAGTTTTGTGTGTGTGTTTTTTTTCTTCCCTATTTTATACCTTTCTTGTTCCTTGCTGTTGCTTTTGACCAGTGATTATCCCCCAGTCTCCTTAAAATGGTTTAGCACATTTGAAGTTAATGCCTTCCAACTACAGTAACTCTTGCCAGCAAATGGATCATGCATATCTTTCTTCTATAAATTCTATCTTAATTTCTGGAGATATTAATAGTTCAGCCATTCCTGTTTTTTCCATTTCCTTGACACTTGCCTCTAACTACAAACTCAACCTTTCATCCCAGAGTCCAACCCTATACTGTAATTCTTAGCAACAATTATACACTATATTCACCTAGGTTGCTTTTCAAACATCATATAAGTAAAACAGAATACCCCAGTTCACCTCAAGCATTTTACCTGTGTCTGCATCCATGAGTCCGTCTTCTCTTCTACTGAAATATTTTCCTTGTTCAGACCATTATTAAATCCTACCTTTGACCTGGAGCTCTATCACTACTTACTCAAGAACACAAATTATAGTAATATTCCTTATAAATATATCCTGCATCATCAGTTTTCCCTTTTTACTGGATCCTGTTCATAAGCATGCTAGGTTTCCAAATTGTATGTTTGGCACAGATCAAGCAAAGAGTGTTGCATAACAGATCAGATCCTATACATACTAGACGTGTCAATGATAGAAACTAAGTATTTTGATCACCAGCTATACTCTGTGACTTGGTAGATCTTCATTATTTTACTCATGTATTTATATTTTATAAAGTTTCAAAGAGAATTTTTACCATACAGAATTGAATATAAATATAACAGAATTTTTTAAAGCCAACTTTGCCTTGCCTAAATTAAAGTATATCTTAAATTCAGTTCTTCCTCTATTAACATTAAATTAATAATAATAAGATTTTAGTTTTCATTGATTTTGTACTTATACAAAGGCACATTGTAAACACAGTGTTTTTGCTATGTACTATATTTCAAATAATATTTGCATTTATTTAACTCTTAGGTTACTACTTATGGCCATACAAAGTATTTAGGGTTTGGTAAAACGAAGCCATTTATTTGTCACAGAAACAACACTTTGCTATACTTATAGTGAAGTTTATTATTTTGTTTCTCCCCTGCCTGAAAAGTAGAAATGTCTATGAAACTTTTATTTTTACTAAAAATTAAAATTGTGGAGCAGTATCAGAGGTAACACAATAGCAATTCTATTTAAAAATTTCTAAGGTAACTTTATTTAGACTGTGTTCTGAATACCTCTATAGTTGATATTTTAAAAGATCAAATGTTTTTGACATACATTAATCCCAGTGGCTTCATGAACCAAAACATTTTTTTTCTGAATTTTTATAGAACAAAATGAGAATAGAAAAAAAAATCACAATTTTATTTAAAAAAAAGAATGAAGCTCCAATGACACAAAATCCGGATTAATTTTTGTAAAGTTATGACTTAAATTTGAAGTTTATCATAAGCCTTTCTGAAAACTTTCATTTGGGATAATTTGTCATTTTAAATATTCAAAGCACAGTGTAAGAAAAGTCATAATGTATTTAAAATGTTATATTTTACGTTAATTTTAGTTTTTCTTTAAAAATACCTGACAATAAAAGGAAAATGAGATGGAATTATTGTAGTATTGGTTTCATAACCATGTAACTCTAGATTTAAATTCCTGTTTCAATTATTGAAAATTTGGACACTTTACTTACTTTCTCACTGCTGCTTTTTTTTTCTTTTTTTTTTAACTGTAAAATGGGTATGCAATGTTTCTCATAAGATTCTGTTGTAAACCAAAGTTTAAAAATATAATAAAAGTACTTAGCTCAATAACTGACACATAAAGAAAACTTCATGAGGGTGGAAGTTAAACAGTTTTTAATTCAACAGCTTCATATAAAATTTCATGCGTTCAGTGAATGCATAATCATGTAACCTTGTAGTGTCTGTTTTTTTTTCCTTGTATGTAATCACCCAAAGTATTTCAAAGTGTTATCTTGCTAAAGTGCAGAGACTTTAGCCAGCATTCTTTTAATAACAATAAAAGAAAGATCTTTACTGCCTCTTGGGCTTTAGTACCTTTCACAGAGTGCTTCAGTGATCTCACAAGGAAAGCCCAATGGTGATATGGCTTTTCTGTTTGAATGAATGGGAAACCACGAGAATCGACAGGATTTGTTGCAGTGTTTCCCTTCAACATTTTGTTAACGTTTTTATATAGTTTATTGATTGTGAAAACAAGTAAGGCAGGGAATAAGGAATAAAAATGTACTTCTTGATTTGTGTCTAGGAACAAACTGCGTTTAACACAAGTCCAGGTACGTGCTTAGAGTATCAGTTTAAACATACCTCTCTATATAAAGCAAATCCATAATAAAGAAAATAAAAATGCACTTTAAATTTCTGAATTTGATGAAAAATGTATCATAGTATGACTTTGGAATATTTATTTGGGTGAAATGTGATGAAACATTCATGCAGAAATGTAGATAAAAACACATATTCAAAATATAAAAGATTTCTGAGATATGTAAGAAATTTTACTATATCACAGATTTTATTTTACTTAGAAGGCTGATGGAAAATAGAGGAAAACAAAATTAATGATAATATTAACTGAGGAGAAAAATAGTTCAAAATGAAGTCACATTTATTACCTCACTGAACCTGAGTTCTACATCTTGTTAAAAACGATCATAAATGTGCTAAGCACAAATATGAAAATGCCTAAAGTCTAGCCTGAGCTAATGATAAACTTCATATTTACAGGAAAATCCAATAAAGTACTTAAAAAAATAACAAGAATTAAGTATTGTTCTCATTTTTCTTTTATCAAGAAAACCATACAATACTATTTCCTAATGAAATTGTATTTACTATCTTCATATTTATTTTGGCCCGACACATTAATAAAGATATAACAAAAGAAAAGATAATCCTAAACTGCTAGAGAAAAAGAGGAAGCATAATGCACAACGGTTGATTGCTATAAAAGCATAACTACTATCTTCATCAGGAGAAATAAATATTTGTTAAATTCACGAGAAATAGAAAGTTGATTTCCTGTTTAAGGAATAGAAGATTCCAAAACTAAAATAAACTGAATATCTGATGAAAATAATAATGTTACAGTGAAGGTTATTACTGATATATTAACTCTTATGTTATGAATCTATAGAATATGAATGAGCCATTTGTGTACCACCATAGCTGATGCCCTTAACAATGATTCAAAGACATCCAGAAAAAAATTAATTATATACCATATACTAAAAAAGTTATCTTCCATTATTATATAACTCCACATAGTCATTGTCAATGGCTTCAGCATAGCTTTCTTAGTCCATCTGTTTAATAAATCTGATCTCCCACATTGCAAGAAATATCCACTCCTGAAATACCTTGTCCAGTTTTACAAGAATTACCCACATAATCTCACTGCCAGATGATGATATTGCATGTTTTTCTTTGCTAAGGAAAATTCTTAAGTGTGTTTTATAGTTTCCCTGAGTTCTAGTTGTCCAAAATGTCCCCTTATTTCATAATATATCTTTTTTTTTTTTAAATTTATTTATCTCCTTTGTCTACTGCCACAATTCCCCACATCCTACTAGTAGTTCTTTCTAGGATTACCTCATGCACTGCTTGTCTAGTATTTCCTTAGTCAGGGTCTGCTACTGGGGAACCCAGAGGAAGACACATGGGTTCCAATTAAGTGTATAAAAGAAAATCTACAGTATGGCAGCAAAAGTCAAGTTATCTCTGAATATATTTTTTAAAATATTGGTCTTTAATCTTTGTTGAGCCAAGCAAAGATTTGTCATCTTCCATGAGTTATCATAGTGAATATAAAGAAAATATAAAGTCCTTAAAATGTCAAAGGAAATGAAACATTAAAATATAATTTAAAATTACATTTACCATTTTTTGGTACTAGATATCTATATTACAAAATCTCTTGCTAAATAAGCAAAATCTTTAAATTTGCTGCTGATGGCTGCTGGGAATCATTTACATAAAACTATGTAACTTGTATGCTGTCAAAATTAGCTTTAACAGCAAACTGAGAGAGGAAGCATCGGGGCTTAAAACCACCATCAGAATCTGTGTGTGTGTTATAATTGAACTCCCTGGTTTCATTTAGTCAGTGTGTTATGCTGGTGATTGGCCTGCCTTCGATGATGACCTCAGCATGTTTGTTTTCAAATCTTTAACCCAGAATTATGAATCGAATGGGATACTTCTGTAAATTGTTTTACTATGAACAAATCTGTAATTCAGGCTGGTAGAAGTTTAAAATTAAATTGCCAATGCTATCTGTGGGTTTCTAAATAGAAAAGGAGCACACATAAAGTATTTAGGAGCTTAGTGAATATGGTGGTATATATTTTTGTAAACTTTTAAGTTAGACTAGTTTTATATTTACAGAAAATTGTGAAGAAAGTAGAGAGAGTTCCTATGTGCCCAACACCCATTTCCCCCTATTGTTAACAGTTTACATTATATAGTGTATTCATCACTACCAGTAACCTGGTAATGACGCATTACTTTTAAAAAGTTCCCCACATATTTCAGATTTTCTTAGATTTTACATCATGTCATTTTAATGTTCCAGGATTCCATCCAGGATACTCCATTACATTTAGTTATGATGTCTCCTTAGGCTCTTTCTTCTTGGCTGTGGCAGTTATTCAGATATTCCTTATTTTTGGTGACTGTGAGGGTTTTAAGGACTGCTGGTCAGAAATTTTGTGGTATTTGTCTGATGATTAGACTTTTCTAAGGTTGTTCTCATGATTAGACTGGAAATTTGAGTTATGAGGACAAAGACCACAGAGATAAAGTGCAATTCTTATCATAGTATATCAAGTGTACATTCTACCAGCTCAACATTACTACTGATCTAAACTTTGATCACCTGGCAGAGGCAGTATTTGTCAGGTTTCACATTCATGTTACTTATCCATATACTATAATGACCTGATACCTTGTTATTTAATTTACCTTAAATAAATTAAGAAAATATTTTATTTTTCCTTAATTTATTATTTTTCTGACACTCTTCTTTTTATAGTTCCAAGTTTCTGACCTATACAATTTTCCATCTGAACTTTTAACATTTTTCTTTTTTTTTTTTTTTTTTTGGTTTTTGCAGGGAAGCTCTGGCAATGAATTCCCTCAGTTTTTGGTTGTTTATGGTAGTTTATATTTCTGATTCACTTTTGAAGGATAATATCATTTACTATAGAATTTTGCAATGGTGTTATTTTCTCTTCAATGCTTTAAATATTTTTCTCTACTCTTTTCTTGCTTCATGTAATTTCTATCTTTGTTTCTCTAGATCAGGGGTGTCCAAACTTTTTTCAACGGTTTTCACCAAGGGCCGTATGCGGTGAAATACACAAACAACTGGGCCACTCCCTGGAGGAGAAGTATGTATTGCCTCACCTGGTTTATTTAAGTAAACTAAATATATTGTTGGAATTTGCTGCAGGCCAATTAACAATGGATTGCGAGCCGCAGTTGGCCCTCAGGTCTCAGTTTGGACATCCCTGCTCTAGATGGTGTTCTTTCATTTGGCTTCTTTCAAGAAATTTCCCTGTGTGTGTGTCTGTGTGTGGTGGTGTTGTTGTTGTTTTTGTTTCTTTTGTTTTATTTTTTGCAATTTGAATATGATATGCCTGAGTGTTTTGTTGTTGTCATTTTCTGGGTTTTTATTTGTTTTTGGTTTGGTTCCTAGTTCTGTGGTTTTGGTTCCTAGTTTCTGTAGCTTTGTTTTGGTTTGGTTCCTAGTTCTGTTGTTTTATGTCTGTCATTAATTGTGGAAAGTTCTCTACACTGATGCTTCAATTATTTATTCTGCTCCATTCTTTCTTTTTTTGTAATCACAATTTATGTTATACCTTTTGAAATTGTTACTAGCCCAAGTAGATTTAGGCTAGTCACTTAATAATTATGATTGTAAGTTTTCTTGACTTTAGGGGAAAAAAAAAATTGAACTTGCCTGATACATGATATACTCCAAGCACACATTCCTTTGATTTATAAATGAATAAAAACTTGATACATTGTAGTCTAAATCTAGCAGTCTGTAAATCTAATTGTTTATATCTTCTGGTTTTGTTTATATGTTTATAATATTTTTCAATATCCATCATTCCTCCATTTTAAAAAAAAATCTTATAATTCTATTTAACCTCAGGATAATCACTGTTAGTTTCTTTTTTCCTCAAATGTAAATGCTGAAGATGTGTTTAGAAAAAGCCTAACAGTGTTACTGAAGATGTAGTTTGGGTTTTTGTTTTTATTTTCATGACTGATCATGTAGTAAACAATATTAAGACAGTAAACCTTGCAAACATTTGTTACGAAAAGTGAATTTTCCAATATATGTCCAAATATCATTTACTTCAAACTTAAAAATAAAAGTCATTAATGCTTACAGATAGTAGAGATGAAAAAAGGAGCAGTATTATATGTGTCATTTTAAACATCAAATATAATATGCTTGCCTTAACAGTGACAAAAACTAGGAACTGCATTTGATAGCCCTGAGATTAATTTTGAAAAGCTTAGGTACTGAAAAGTGATGTACCACTGTGACTTCAGGGCAATTTGGAGGTTAGGAATATGAGTCAGTAATTAAAAGCAAAGCCTGGAAGTTCTCTATAAATAATAGCAAAATAAATTACAATATTCTATCAATACTAGTATGTGACATAATTCTCTACAGCTAGTGAATTTGGCACTAACTCTCATTAAAATGTAGTGAGTGTGCTAATAAAATCACAGCTAATAATAAATCATTCAAGGCTACACAAGTTATGGTATTCATTGTTTTTCTCCAGGTGGTTTCTTGATGAATTAATAAAATTAAAAGCTTGATTTTTCTTATTTCTTAAATTTGGTCAGAGGCAATATTAAAATAAGAGTTAGAAATATTTATATCCTTCAGTGCAAGGTTAAATGTGGGCTATCTTATACATCATCAGGGTACCACTGGGATAACTGGAACCTTGGTTCAAACGGTAACCCATAGCCTTATGAGCTCGTGGAAAATATACGGATGTTCTACCCCACCCCAAAGAGAAAAACTTGGACATGATAGAGATTACCCATAACCCCCTTCATCACTCAAGCTTCTGCTATGACTGAGTCACTATGAATAGAGGAAACTACTGGTTTAAAAAACTGATTTCACTATTTTATAACTTGTCACAAAACAAATATTTACTTATGTTCACCATTAGGAAAATTATGTTATTTGAAAATTGACTAATGTCAAGAGTTTGGCCGAGGATTCATCTAAGAGAAAAAGTGTTTCTTTGTTATAGTAAATAAAAAATGTATTAATGGCATTACTGATAATGCAACACAAGCCACGTGGTGCTACATAACAAATTTAAACAATAAAAAATAATTGATCATATAGCAAATTGGTAGTTTATGTCTGTTTGATTTGAAATCTATATAAACTTGTAATTACAAATGTGAAGGATAGTTATTTTAATAAGTAAGTTGTTAATTTGCTGTTTGGTCTATTCACCCAAAGACCTAAATTATATACATGCATATATAATATAATAATAATAATAATAATAATAATAATAATAATAATAATAAAGCAGACAGGTTGCTGTGACTCTAAAATTGTAATATTTTCTCCTAAATCTATTTAAGCTCAGATTATTATTTTTCAACCTAGTAGGCAAAATTATAATCCATTCTTCTTTTCAAATTTCTGTTTTAACAGGTTACATATACATTAAAACACACACACACACATACACACACAGACTTGTCCTCAATCTCATTCATTCCAGTGTTTATCATTCATCTCTCATATATTATTCACTTTGCTTTGCACAGATGATAATTTTGTACTTGTTTTTAACTACCATTTTCCTTGAGTCAGTTTTTACAATAATAATTTTAAAGGTAACTGTAAACAAGAGATAAAATATGAATTCTCACAATATGCCCTATTTAAAAAGTATTTATTGAAAAAGAAAGTAATTAAAAATAAAACTGTACCAACAGCAACACTCCAGCATCTTACCAAATTATTTTCTACAGTTTATAGTTGGGGAAATAATAAAAAGTCTCATGATTTTGGTAATTGATAGCAAAGATATTATCAAAATGTAAGGGGATACATATATTTTTGGCAATTCTGTCTCATACTATATGTGGATTTCTTTCTGCTCCTCTTCATTTCTCCTTTATCATAAATTCTGATTATGCTACTTTATATCACTGGAAACCCCCCTCCCCGTTTATTACATTTATAACTACAGTGTTTTGGTATTAGATTAGGTTATTGTGCCCTTGGTCATTCAAGTAGGTTCATGTGGTTCTTGGGAATACAATAGAAAATACGAAATGCCCATCTGTTTTCCTTTACTTCTTACTAGATGCACTTCATTTGGCATCCCAGATGTCTCTACAAGATCTATAATCCTTTTGGCTGTCAGAGTTTTTGCCATGTATATTATCCCACAGGGAAATATTGCAATTCGTGTGTTTTATTTTTCTTTGTATTTATTTACTACTTCTTCAGCTTAGTTTGTCAACTAACATTCAGCACCATGTATCATAGGAAGAAGGGCATCTACATTAAACAGCAGCTTTCATTCTAGGGGGAAAACATCGATAGCTGGAGTCATAATCAAGTTGCTCTTTTTTTTTCCCAATTCTGTTTTTTATTAAAAGTATGTATTCAATTGCATGGAACAGTGGCCTAAAATCAGTGGCCCTTTATCCAAGTTATAATTTTGTCACAAGCTTGCTGTATGATATTGGACAATGTCATTAACCTCAGTAAATTTCTAATTTCTCATCCATAAAATTAAAGGGCTAATATGGTGGGCAGAAAATATATATACTTTTTGTTGGTTTAGATAATCCTCTTACTGTAGGAAATACACTTTAAATTGAAAATGTATTTGCTTAAATACAGTAATAAGAATCAATCAATCAAAAACACATATTTAATAAAATATTTTATACCCAGTGTTGTATTACTGAAGCTACAGGAGTAACACAAGATGTATCTTGAATACCTCAAAGAACAGAAAATCTCACGAACAAAAGAAATCAACCAAATGGTAGTAAAAGATCAACCTAATGTTAGTAAAAGATCATGGATATTAATTGATGAAAGATACCATACCACAATTGTAAATATCAGGTATTTAGAAAAAGAGTGAGTGATGATGGCTGGGATAATCTAAGAAATAACTCAGAAAATTTATTACTTTAAGATAGACTCAAAGCACGTGAAAGAACTTAATAAGTGACACAGAGATTACAATTCGTGTGTGTGTGTGTGTGTGTGTGTGTGTATGTGTGTGTGTGTGTGTGGTTTATATTGGAACCATAATAGGGAATGGCTATTGACTGGATCAATGTGTTTATTTTTTCCATTTTCAATTTCGTTTTAGTTTTAGCCATTCATGTACCTTCTCACATTTACATTTTCCTGATTAATGAGGTTAATTAGGGTTGATTGTTTATAGTTACTTTCATATTTTCTTCTATGAAGTGGCCATTCAATTCTTGCCCATTTTTCTATTGTGTGTACTCTTGTCTACCCACAAAATATATTAGTATTTCAAACATGATGTAAGTCATATTTATCAGACCTTCAGTTTCTTATTTGAATTTCAATCTTAGTTTTTATTTTCCGATTCGATGTTTTCACATGCTTTAAAGAGCCAGACTGCTTATTTCCTTGATATGGATGAGAAAAACTGATATCCATCATAATAGTGTATTACATGATGATTAGTGTAATTATTTTCAAGCAGTTGTAATTGATGGTAGTCGGATTTCATTGGTAAGAAAAATGTTCCATTTGTTTTATTTATTACTAGACCTTTGAAGGAAAACTGTTTAACCATTATACAATTTTAGTACTACAAATGAATTAGCTTAACTTCCCCTTGAAAATGAAAGCCCTACTCCATACCTTTCTGTGCCTACAGCACACTAAAGAATCTTCTTCCATCACGTTTTCCCTGCCCCTGAGTCGGTATTATATGTCTTGCAATCCAGGACAATCCTTTCCTTTGTGTAAGCAGCAGTATCAAGGATTTATGGCAGCTACTCCCTCCTGCTAGTGAGTGGAGAATAAGACTCAATGTGTTTTAAAATCAAGTATAAATCAAAGTTGGTGAAAGGCAAACTGGAAAAAATGTCACACTCCTATAAAAACATCCAAATATTTGTGAGGATTCCTCTTTATATCTTCACCAGATGTTGAAGAGCAGAAATGAGAAGAAAGAAAATTGCAATTCATAATTTCAACTGACTTCATAGATCTCATCATTAGTGACAGCTGAGGAAGGTGAATGCATTTTGATGTGATTTGGAACAAATCAACCTTTTTCTCTCTCAGAATATTTTTCTTTAAATGAAAAAAAAAAGTAACTTTTTTCAAAAGAAAGGCAGTTGTGTGGAAAGTATATGAGCTTTGATGTCTGAGGCTTATATACAAATTCCAGATCTCATCACATACTTAACTTATGAAAATTAGTACAAATTACTCAGTTTCTCAGAATCAGGGCCCCCATCTCTGTCTCTTGGGTATTACTATATAGTCATGAATCACTTAATGACAGGGAGATGTTCTGAGAAATGCATCATTTGGCAATGTTGTCATTGTGTAAACATCTTAGAGAATATTTATGCAAACCTAGATGGTATACCCTGCTACACACCTACTCATAGGCTATATGAGATAACCTATCCGTAGGTTACAAAAGTATACAGCACGTTACTGTACTGGATACTGTAGGTAATTGTAACACAATAATAAGTCTCTCTGTATCTAAATGTATCTAAACAAAGAAAAGGTACTATAAAAATATAGTATAAAAGATAAAAAATGGTATATCTGCATAGGGCACTTACCATGAATGGAGATTGCAGGACTGGAAATCGCTCTGGGTGGGTGAATGAGTGAGTGGTGAGTGAGTGTGAAGGCCTAGGACACTATTGTACACTGCTGTAGACTTTATCATGGTATATTAGGCTACATTAAATTTATGAAAAATATTTTTTCTTCAATAGTAAATTAACCTTAGCTTATTGTAACATTTTTGCTTTATAAACTTTTTTAAAATTAAATTTATTGGGGTGACATTGGTTAATAAAATTATATAGGTCTCAAGCATACATTTCTATAATACATTATCTACATATTACATTGTGTATTCACCAACCAAAGTGAATTCTCCTTCCATCACCATGTATTTGACCCCCTTGATCCTCTTTACCACCTCCTCTTCCCCCTTGTCATCTGGTAGCCACTAAACTGTTGTCTGTGTCTGAGTTTTTGCTTGTTTGTTTGTTGCTTTCAGTTTTATATCCCACATATGGGTGAAATGTTCTCAACTTTTTCCATCTGACTTATTTTGCTTAGCATTAAGATCCATCCCTGTTATCACAAATAACAGTGTTTCATCTTTTCTTAGGGCCGAGTAATATTTCATTGTATGTATGTACCACAAATTGTTTTATCCAATCATCTATTGAAGGACTCTTTGCTTGTATAAACTTTTTAATTTTTAACATTTCGACCCCTTTGTAATAACATTAATAAACACATTGCACAACTATACAAAAATATTTTTTATTCATATACTTACTCAGTAAGATTTTTTCTATATTTAAATTGTATTTACTTATTTATTTGACTTTTTGTTTTGTTTTGTTTTGTTTTTGTTTTTTGTTTTGTTAACAACTTTTACACACGCACATACATTAGCCCAGGCCTGCACAGGATCAGGATAATCAACATCAATGTCTTTCACCTCCACATCTTGTCCCCCTGGGAAGTCGTCAGGGGCACTAACACACATGGAGCTGTCATCTCCTATGATAACAACGCCTTCTTCTGGAATAGCTCCTGAAGGACCTACCTGAGGCTCTTCTTGAGGTGGTGTCACTCTTTTCAGAAATAGGTCCATGGCGGTTTGCTTGGTTTCTTTCTTTCTTTCATTATAAATTTGCTTTTCAGTAGATAATGGACTATGAGCATTCCTCTCTATTATTGAGGTTTTTGGGGTTAGATTCCACGTTTTCAACCTTTTAAGGAGCTTGCTTGTTGAAGTCTTTAAAAGTTTCTGCTAAACACTTCACTGTGAATTTTGGGGGGTTCTTCTAGTTCTTCTCCTGCAGTTTCCTTTTCTCTCACATTTCTTTCAGCTTTGTGTTCCTGTTCCACTTCCAGTGATTCCTCATTAGTCAGTTCCTCAGGAACCACCTCCAGGAACTCCTCCATGTCATCCTTATTCATACCCACGTTCAAGTCATATTCCATCTCTACTACAACCTTGTTGGTTTTTGCAAGCTCCTCATACTTAGCAAACCCTTTAAAGTCATGGGTGAACCACTTGGATGTCTTCTGCCAAATGCCATCCATTCACTTGTTGGTGACACCCAAGCTGGGTTTGTAGATGCAGTCATAGATGTTGTAATTCTTACACATTTGTATCAGTGTTTTCTGAGTATCTTCTTCAGTTGCAGCAATAGGCTCATCAAAGATCCTCCTTAGGTAGTAGGCCTCAAGAGCTGCTATAACACTTTGGTACATCAGTTGAATCAAAGAGTTGGTGCTTGGAGGGAGAAAAAACCACTTTGATATAGTGATAAAGACCATCAACAAAAGGAGGATGTGTGGGAGTATTATCAACAAAAAGCAATATCTCGAAAGGTATGCTATTCTACAAACAGCACTTTTCAATTTCCGGGAATAACAATTCAAGAGACCATCTAGAAGGACGATCTGGGTCATCCATGACTTCTCATTGCTCCTGTCATACACTCACAGTGCATGGGCATCGATATGCTTGAGGGCCTTGTGGTTCTCACTGTGCCGGATCACAAAGGGTTTCAATTTTTATCCTGCAACATTGCCTCCAAGTGAGACTGTTATCCTGTCCTTAAATTCCATCAAACTTGTCATTGACTTGACCTCCAATTTGGGTGAAACTCCTTTCAGTGATCTGTTTCCAGAACAAGGGGCTTTCATCCATATTGCGTATTTTCTATGGCAACTAATTTTTTTCTCAAAACTCAGCTTATCTGGAGTTTCCAAAACTTCTTCATTTTCCTTCCCATCAACACTTGCAGACTCACCATTCACTTTCACATTATGTAATGAATAATGATTCTTGAATTGTTTAAACTAACCAGAGCTAGCAGTAAATATAGTTCAAATAAATAAAGTTCCAACATTCCAATACCACTAATACTCGGTCCTTTTCTTTGAACAAATTTTGGCCATGATTGTCATAGTGCTGAGAGGAATACATTTCTGTGTCTGGTCTTCAATGCATGTTATTGGAAGTTTCTCTGTGTTTGATATAGGCCCTCCTCAAATTTTGTTACTCCACGGTTGACCAAAACATCATTATGCAGCACCTATGTGGTACAACAGTGGTTCCATAAGATTGGAATGGAACTGAAAGAATTCCTATCACCTGGTGACATCATAGACATCATAACGTGGTAGAGCAATGCTGTACTCATGTGATGCTGATGTAAACAATCCTACTGCACTGTCAGCTGTATAAACATAAAGCACCTACAACCTGCACAGTGTGTAATACTTGATGGTAATAAACAAACGTGCACTTGATTTACGTATTGACTAAACTATACAGTTGACCCTTCAACAACCCGGGCTTGAACTGTGTGGACCCACTTATACACGGATTTTTATTATCAGTTGACTCCAGCAGTTCAATTGACCCTCCAAGTCAAACCCTTGTTGTTCAAGGGTTTACTCTGCAGTTAGGAATCCTCATATAGGAGGAACAACTGTAGTTATATGCAAATTTTTGATTGCATGGGACATCAGTGCCCCTAATCCCCCACTTGTAAAAAGGCCAGCTGTACTTTTTATAATTATGTTAGAGTGCATTCTTTTTACTCATAGAAAAAAAAAGTTTGTTATAAAATAGTATGCCATGTTACACCAGCCACAGCCTCATATATCTCAGTTTTCTGCATATCGTGATTGCATCATTTTCTCTTGTGCGTGATTAAATCTCGTGTTCTTTGGTACAGTAACACGCTGTATAATTTTGTAGCCTGGGAGCAATAGGCTATCCCATATCACCTAGGTGTGTCATGGCTATACCACCGAGGTTTGTGTACATGCACTCCATGATGTTCACACATGGATGAAATCACCAGATGACACATTTCTTAGAATGCATCCCCATTGTTAAATGGTCCATGACTGTACATCTAAGCATTTCCATTATGGAGAAAAAAGTTCCAATATTCTAATACCACGAAAGCCGTCACAATTTCTTTCAGAAGCTATAAAATCATAAGCATTTGATTTTTTGAAGGAATAACACCAAGAAGAAACATTAGTTCTGAACAGTGAACTATACAGGGCAGCGAGGGAGAAAGATCTACATTTTCTCTGCCTAAGTTCTCTATTATTAGAGATTCCAACATAGTTCCTCTTATGAAATGCATGCATTTGTGAAGAGATTAGGGTTCAATATGTACACTTACTTCCAAACTGAATTTCCTCTTTATGTTTTTCATGATGCCCAGATTCCTATCCTAGGGAGTAATGTAATGTTAAATCACTTCTCTGCTCTTACTGGATAAGAGTTCAGTGTTCTATTAAGTGGCTTTATGGTAGGTTGTGTTAAGTTCCTAAGACATTTTATCTGGCAAGGAATGTGGTATGTAATTGTAAATGATAGCAAATATTAAGGAACTACGATAATTGGTGTTTTGAAATATCAGATATTCAGTACTATTTTTAGTTATATTTCTGTATAATATTTGTAGTATTTTCTACTATATTGAACACAATTAATAATGATTAATAATGTTGAATTCGGAAGATGCCTCTTAAACAGAATTCAATTTTTTGAAATTTTAATAAATCCTATGATTGTATCTGTATTTCTACCTTTTAAGGTGAAATGTGCAATTCAATCAAGCTGCAAGTATTCACTAATTAGAGGATTCACCTAAAAAACATCATTTTCATCTAACTTTTCCAAATGTTTAACAGTGGAAAGCAATGTTGCAGGAAAGCCATAATGATGACAGCTTGCAATAAAGTGCAATATCGTAGACTATCTAATATTTTCATTTTTGTTCTCTATTTTTTTTAAAAAATAGTTTAATTATTTCATATTCCAGTGAATATCTCCTTTCCTTGGCTCCTTAAAATTGAAATTTTTGATATTTTGAATATTTCTCTGTTATTTCTTGACACTTCCAGTCATCCATCAGAGTCCGTTAGAGCAGATATTATCAGTAGATTGAATGAGTCAAATAACTAATTTTTAAATTAAAAAATATGACTTAATATCCTAAAAATATCAAGGTTTGTATTAAACTTGTAATGTAGAGCATATATTATTTAAATGAGCATACTCAGATGAGTTGGCAGGAGGCCTAGAATAGCAAATGAGGTAGTGGTAAATCTTGAGAACTAAATACTTTCTTTAGATATTAAGGATTCATATAACTGAGCATTTTCAAATGTCCACATTTGTCTATAAAACTTTTCTTTAACGAAAGAATACATTTTTCTCAAGCCAACTTTAAATACATAGAGAACTCCAATTCTGTTAACCAAGAAAGCCACTGTCTAGGTCTTTTACCATCTTATTAATTTAAAGTTGTACCATTAAACAAATTTATATCTATTTACAAACTATAGGCATATGTTAAATTATATTCAATTACTTTTAAGAAGCCTATCTACCCTCTGCTACGGCTCTGTCCAAATTTGTGTTGGTTTCATTCTTATTATTATGGTTGCTTTATTAATGTTCATTATGATGCAAAGTATTAGGTTGTTGCAAAAGTAATTGTGGTTTTTGCAATTATTTGTAACCTTTAAACCGTAATTACTTTTGCACCAACCTAATAGTACTAAATATCAACTAAGATAAACACAATGATCGCACCAGCTTATTGCCTTGAGAAATATTACAAACTATGAGTCAAAGAAGGGGATCCCAGCTGGAGCCACCTGGCAGACTCCCTGAATTGAATAGTTGAGAGTTTAGAGAAACCAAGGAGGGTAGAATTTGTAGGGCAAGAGCTTCACAGAGAGAGGACACTAGACAATGGTGGCAGGACGCTCACTTATCCAGAAATTACTGATAGCTCCGGATTTGAGGAGACTTTCCAAATTCAGGAAAAAAGAAGCACCTAAGAGAATTAGGGGAATCAGTATTTATGTGCATAGAGTACCGGTAATAATGGTAATTGGCAGCAGCCAGACTGGAAATTTTCATAATTCATGGAGCATCCCATAGAATACGCAGAAGATCCCCCCTCCCCTTGGGAGTGTAGAATAATTAGCTCTTTATTAAAAGTTTCTTATGTCCTCCTAACAAATTTTAAAATCAAGACCCACAAGTATCAGTTTTTAAGTAGGGAAACTGTCTCACAGAACAAAACTCAAAAATATGTATAGGAGTACAAACTATTCGGTTAGAATATAATTAAGAATTTGGGCATGAAACAAAAAATTACTAGGCATGCAGAAACAGGAAAATATGAATGAAAACACATGTAATAAAAGTTATAGGCTATTGTTAAAGCAGTACTTATGAATTTTATGACATTAAATGTCTTTATTTAAAAGGGCAGAAAGAAAAGAATGGTCTCAAAGCAATGAACTCAGCTTCTCTTTAAGCAAGCTATTAAAAAAAGACAGCAAAATAAACCCAAAATAGTCAAAATAAATGAAGCAATGTGGATCAGAACAGAAATTAGTGAACTAGAAAATAGAGAAAAATTGGTAAAATCAAAAGTTTGTTATTTGAGATAAAAAATATTGATAAACCTATGATCCGAGTAATACAAATTGAGAAAGAAACACACACACAAAAATAATATAAGGAATGAGACAGATGAAGTCATTACAGACACTACAAATATGGAAACGGAATGGGAATATTACATGAGATATTATAATTTTGCATAATATGGATATCACGCAAATAAATTCTACACCTTAATTAAATGGACATAACACTTGAAGAACACAAGCTATCAAACCTCATTACAAATTTGAATTAATCTACATGTGTTGTCAAATAAAAGCATATCTGAATCTAGGGATTTTATTTTTTTCAAGAGAAAGCCTTTGCAATAGGTAGAATACTTTGCAATTGGTAAAATGCAAACATCCTAAAATCAAACAAGAAAAGGCTATTTTTATTACAGGTAAAGAGGGGTAAGTAAAGACAAGCAGGAGCTTTTAAGGGGAAGTTTGGCAACAAGAAAAAATGCCTAATGAGGTCATATAGGAAAATTGTTTCACTCTAGTCAGCTGCTTCTCAGGATATGCTGATAAGGCGATAAAAGGGTGTCATTCACACTTTATAGCTTGCTCAAATGCTATAAAGAATAAAAGTTCAGAGTCCTGAAAGGAGAAAAGACAAGCCAAATTTAATTAAGACAAAGCAAACAGTAAGAAAGTACAACTGTGAGCAGTTGGACATAACGGGGGGAAAAATGAACTTGTAGTGAACTATCGTTTCACAAAGAAAACTCCAGGTTCAGATGGCTTCACTGGTAAATTCTTCCAGATATTTATGACAGAAATATCACCAATGATGGACATTTTTTTCTGGAAAATTAAAGAAGATAGAATACTTCCCAACTCATTCTGCGGGGCTGTTTTATGAATTATTATTCTAAAAAAAAATTCAGACAAGGACATTAAAAGAAAAGAAATATGCAATCCAAAATCTCTCATGAATATAGGTGCACAACTCTCTAAAACAATTTTAGGAAATCAAATACAAGATCATATAAAAGTAATAATACTTTATGACCAAGTGATCTTTAATCCCAGAATGCAAGGTTGATTTAACATCCAAAACTCAATTGATGTTAGAGCAACAGAAGCTCTCATTTATTGCTGGTGGGACTGCAAAATGTTCAAGCTACTTGGGGAGACAATTTGACAGTTTCTTACAAAGATAAACATTGTCCTACCATATGACCAAGCAATTACATTAGAAGATATGTACCAAACTGGAATGAAAACTTATATCTACACAAAGCATTCACATGAATGCTTTATTCTTAATCAACAAAAAATTCAAGAAACTAAGATATCCTTCAATAGGGTAATGGATAAGCAAACTGTAGTAAATCCTTATAATGAAATACTACTCAGCAATAGAAAGAATGAACTATTAAGCCATGCAAAACCATCAATGAAATTTGAAAGCATGTAGCTATTTGAAAGAAACAAGTCTGAAAAGTCTATGTAATATGTGATTTAAATGATATGACATTCTGGAAAAGACAAAAATATAGAGGTGTTAAACAGATCACTGTGAACCAGGCAGTTGAGGGTTGAACAGTGAAGCACAGGAAAGTGAAAATATTTCAATTCTCTTGATACTCTAATGTAGGCATACCTCAGAGATATCACAAGTCATGTTCCAGACCACTGCAATAAAGTGAGTATCACAGTAAAGTGAGTCGCACAAATTTTTTGGTTTCCTAGTGCATGTAAGTTATGTTTACACTATTCTGTAGTCTGTTAAATGTGCAATAGCATTACGTCTGAAAAGAAAAAAGCACTTTCTCAATATCAGCAAAACAATTACAATAGTAACATTAAAGATTGATCACAGATAACCATAACATAATAATGAAAAAGCTTTCAATATTGTAAGAATTACCAAAATATGATACAGAGACATGAAATGAGCAAATGCTGTTGGAATGTTGGGAAAACATCACCAATAGACTTGCTTGATGCAGGGTTGCTGGAAAGGTTCAATTAAAAAAACACATATTTGGAAAACACAGTAAAATGAGGTATACTTGTAGTGCTTACATCACACTATTCACTTGGACAACCCCAGAGATCATTACAGCTAAAAAAAAAAAAAAAGAAACAAAAGTTAACCTTAACGTATGAAAATTATATAAATCATTTAAGGAGTAATGGAAATCCCTGCATGCAATGAAAACTGTAACAAAAGAAACTAATTGTATTAAAAATATATGAAGTAAAGAAAGAGATTGATGTAAATACTGTGAGCTAAGTTACTTTGGAAAGGAGTCCAGTCTGGGAGATTAAAGATAGAAGAAACTATACATAAATATTATACATTAGTTGATTAAATTATTTATTTGTTTCCTATGGAGGTAAAAGTTAACAATTCTCAAACTGCTATACATGTATAATTAGGAAAGGGAGGAAGCAGAATGATCTTTGTGGTAAGGATTAGATATCAACGTAAGGGCATGTTTGGCTACCATAAATACAGATGAACAGATGGAGAGAGAGAGTTAGATGGAGAGAGAGAGAGAGAGAGATAAATAAATAGATAGATAGAGAGATACGTATACACGACTTAGTATACACATGTACATATCCTTGTTGGGTCAGCTGAAATGACCTTGAAGTAATGATACTCCTGTATCAGTGAACACAAGTGGCACACACATATTGGTTTCTAATACTATTTATTTCTAATAACAGGAACCAGGGCTCCTTGAAAAATGTCTGATTTCAGGATCGAAACAAATTATAGAATTCTCCTTTAATTGATCTATAGATTCAATATAACCCTAATCAATATTAAACAGACTTTTTGGTGATATTGGCAAGCTGATTCTAAATTCATATTGCAAGGATAAGTTGCTATAGCCAAAGCAATATTTTAAAAGAAGTACAAAATTAAAGGGGGTACTACCTTTCTTCAAGGTTTATTTCAAGATTCATTACAGAAATCCAAATAATGTGCTATTGGCATAAAATAGATAAATATATTAATAGAATACAATAGAGATTCCAATATTTAATGTATACACAACTGTTTTTTGACAAAAATGCAAGGCATTTCATAAAAAAAAAAAAAAAAAAAAACAGATAGCCTTTAAATAAATGGTTTTCTACAGTTGACTAACTTTTTATAAAAGAAAATGAACTTTGATCTGTTTCTCACATCATATCCAAAAATTAATTTCTTAATTCCATTAACAAAACTATCCTGCCTATCTCCAATGTTTATCACAGTGCTTTGCCTGGGATAGATGAATAATAATATTTCCCCAACACTGACCAAAAAAATATTCCCCTTTGAGAAAATGTGCCTGATATCTTGAGAATTTCTTTTGTCTTATTTGTATGCTTTGCTTATGTTTACTTAAGATCTCGAGGTGCACCTTTCTCTAGACTTTAAAAGCCAGGGGAACCAGCAGTTCAGTCATTCTTTTGAACCTATAGCCATGGAGCCTAAAGAATTTGCTTAAACTGTGATAGTGTGATATATGATGAGTTGCTCAAAAGAATCATCATGTGTTATTTGCTGTTAAATCATGCCATTTTCCTAGGTTTCAATGTGATGCGGTTTCAAAATGGCTTTTTCAAATGTGTAGGGTATCAGATGAGGTATCCGTATCTTTGTTTATAAGCATGAAATATTTAGGATTGTGCCCATGTGTAATTGACTGACAATTAAATTTAAATTTAAGTAATGGGCATTTGATATTTGTTTTCTCCATGCTCATATATTACTATATTCATCTGCATTATCTTCATTAGGTTTATTTTCATGCCTATCACTGTGAAAAATTAAGTCTGCAAGTTTGTTTTCTTTAAAGGTTGTGCCGCTTTTATCTGTAAAAATTCTTGAAGTGATTGAATATATAGTACAGAACAATTTCTCCCTTTGTAGAAAATGTATTTTGAACATAAGAGTAAATGTATTCTTAGGAAGAAATATATTAAATGCATAAGTCTCTGGATACATTTATATATGGAAAGTGACAAGGTTATTTAGATATATGGGTAAATTGCTCTATATTAACAAACATGTAATCCATCAGAAACTATATATTTTATTTGAAAAATTCATTTTAACCCACACCATATGAAATGTCTGACCTATCATATCATCTATTTTTATGCCGCTCTTTTAAGGATCACCAAGGCACTAGAATTACTAAAATATTAGGTTTCTAATTCAAAAAAAATTCTATGAGCCATAAAGAACTGATTGTGTCTACAGTGTTGAACATGTTTTCAACCCCAAACTGGAAATGCAAAGAGCATGCATATCTGCCCCTTCAGGTGGTAAAAGAGTTGTTTTCAGAGCATTTATTTATTCATTTACCACATCTTTAACAAATACTTTTTTTGTACATATAAAAAATGCTTCACACACTGGAATAGCTTTGCCCTTAAAGTGTTCATAGGGTAACAAAATATACATGGGATGCTTTATAATTCACAAATAAATTTTACATGCATTTTCAGTTTTATTGTCAATTACACAGTGGTTTTTGTCTCTAGAAATAATAGGGCTGAAAACTATCATATTTTAATGAGAAGTAACTTAAACAATATAAATATGGAGCCCCTAAAATTCAATATAGAACTCTAGTAGGTTAAACAATACTAAAGGAGTTATTATCTTTGACAACTAACTAACCAAGTCTTGAAGTAGTGCCCTATTTAGGAAGAATGACCTATCTATCTATTTATGGCAGCATGGTAGAGAAAAGAATTTATAGAACATTTTATTGAAGCTTCAATTAGTATTTTCCAACCTGTTCTCAAGGAGGGGAGTCGAACAGTTTCAAATGTCCCTTCTTCCTTACTCAAAATGTTCTCTTCCCTCAATTTCTTATGATGATCAGAAGGTCTCGATTCTCTATCCCAGTGGTACCCAAATGGCTGTTCATGCCTGTAAAACCGGTCCCCTGGACAGCATTTCTCTTCTTGCCCTCCCATTGGCCTTTTAAAGATCTTTTTCTTCCAATTTCTCACACTCAGACTCTTCTTGTCATGTTAGTCTTTCAGCTCCATCAGATTTATTAAATGCTGGAGTGCAAAATAAGAAAGAGAGAGCGTGGCTTTCACAGTTTTCTACCCACAACATGTACCAACTGAAAGATAATTAGATATTTCACACTGCTCATGTTAGAATATCTGTGGGCATCTTTTGTTCTCTATCATGCTAAAAGAGTATTCATCAGTTAATGTTTAATCGTTTACATAGAAATTACTTGCTCAATTAAAACCGCAAAAGGCAGAAAATAGTAGAAAACAAAAATACAAACAGCAAGAGCAACGAAGCAAAAACAGTATCAAAATGGTTGATATCAATACAAATGTATCAATAATCAATATAAAGGTTAACAGTCTACAAACAGCAATGAAAAGACAGAGATCACCAGAATGGATCAAATAACAAAACCCAACTATATGTTCTATAGAAGAAATTCACTTTAAATATAAAGACACATATAGATTAAAAGCAAAGAGATGCAAATGTATTTCCTACCACAATTTGGACTATGTCAAGAAGTTTAATCTGTCTCTAGTTAATGTATTATTTTTCCTAAACACCCATGTTTCAATAATTATATGGGAAGGCAAGATGAGGGAATTTTTATTCCTAATTGTTTGAATGTTTAGAATAATGCTATATTTAAATAGTCCATTTAAGTAGTTTTTATTAAAGAAAAATACTTTATTTTTTTCTTGTGCATTCATTTGCTGTGCTTCTTTTAAGGGCATACAATAGAGTTTTAAACATCATCATTCAAAACGCTAGCCACTTGGTCCTTAGTTTCTAATTAATTTTAACCAGCACAGTTTGTTGGTTTCTTTTGTTTGTTTGTTTGTTTGTATTTTTAAATTAAATTTATTGTGGTGACATTAGTTTTTTTAAACTATCTAGGTTTCAAGTGTACATGTCTGTAATATATCATCTACATTGCGTGTTCACCACCCAGAGTCAGTTCTCCTTCCAGTAGGCTGGTTAATAATACCAGATTTGGAAATCAGTTGTCCTTACAGCAGGATTTGGTGTGGTCCTCATCAAATATGTTCTGATTTTAATCTTTTTGCTTGGACAGTGCCCGGTAGCAAATTGGAATGATTCAGAATCACACTAGCTTCCACTGGTTGAATATTCCTAACTTTTTAATCACATCTTTCAAAAAGCCTGTTGGCCCAGGGTTTCACTCACAACTTTTCCCGCAGATCTATTCATCCTGCCACACCTGGCGTATGGCAAGCCCATCAGCTCTTATCTCAATGTCCATAGCCCACCACTGTCTGACTCACAGAGCCTACTTCTGTCGCTGTGCTCCAGGGGAACAGAACAGAACATCCTCTCTTTGCCCTCACACTACTCCCACTTACCCAGTGACCTGACCTTCTCAACACCCTGAAGTGACTTACGTTGACATTTTATTTCTTTTCTTTCCTCCCTCTCATAAAAATAGTTCTCCCACACTCGAGAGTAGGTGATGAATAGCTTATCCTATATCCTAGTTCCTTCCTTCCTGATTTTAGCTTATGTATGCTATCTAAATATTAGGTGGATCCTCTTATTGAAAAACTCCAGGTTTGCTTGTCAATAAGTCAATAGTCAGTGGTTTGCAAAACTAGGAATGTGTTTCGTAATCCTATTTTCAATCTCAAAAAGTGAATATCAGTTACATATTTATCTCTGCACTACTTCTGGAATAAATTATATTATTCCATACATGTTATCATTATTCTCAACCCTCAGTCCATTCCAGATATATGGATTCTAGGGTACATTACCAAGTATATATACATGTATATAAAGTTACATAGGTTAGTAAATTTACATAGGTTTCAGGTATACACTTCTGTAATACATCATCTGTATATAGCATGGTGTGTTCACTACAGAGTCAGTTCTCCTTCCATCACCATATATTTAATTATATCTATCTATCTATCTATCTATCATCTATCTATCTAATTTTCATCAAAACTTGATTTGAATTCATCACCCAACATATCTCAACCTTGGTTTCAGTGATTATCATTGTAGATTGAGGTGTACTGCCTATTTTACTAGGGTCTTCTCCATTTCTCAGTAACATAGTTCATGTTTTCATGGGGATTCTACATGCTTTATTTTGTTACTTTCTATATCAGATCTTGCAGAAATTCTTTCAGGTTGCTGAATGGTATTCTTTCTTGGTGTTCTTTATAGATGCAATTTCCCCCACCATAGTTTTGCATTCATTTGATCATGCTAAAAGTGGGATAAAGGATTTTGAACTTTAACTTTGTGGAGGAAGGAATTTTGAATCATGAAGAAATAGCCTGGCTCTTTGGGAAGCAGTGATATTTCTTTAAGGCAACAAAGATACAGTAATAGCAGTCTTAAATAACCAGTGTTTCAGAAAGTACTTGTTAGACTGGATATCCAGTTAAGTTTTCACTTGCATTGCTAAGAAATTTTATACTATTCAATTTCAAGTAAATTTTAAGTGTAATGGTAATCATTTATTTTTCCCCTTAAGTTAACAGTTTTTCCTATAAAAGTGGCATACATGGGCTTATATAATTTCCAAAAACCACCTATGTTTGCAAAGACTTAATGTATTAAAATAAAAGAGCCTAACATGAACTATAGAATTTGAAACAAAACATGTATGAGGTCAGACATGCCCACTTAAACACCTCAAAAAGTGGCTGAAACTACTAATACTACCTAAAATATGTTATTGAATAATTATTATGTCTACAAATGCCATAATTTTTATTCATTATTATCCCTAATAAATTTCATGGAGAGACTAGAAAAAGATCGAAAACAGTATAATGTGAAAACAATTTGCACATTCTTAAATATTTCATTAGTGGCTTTATCCTCCAATGCCTGTTATGTGATACCAAAAATTAAACACATTTCCCTTTTTATTTTTAGTGATGTATACATATAACATTTTTACAATATAAGGTATATGTGAATGACTAAAGCTAGATGAAAATTAATGAAATTAAAATAATACACAATTTTTAAAATATAAGAATCAGTGAATAAAAGAGATAACTATCAAAAGATAGTCCCTACACATGAGATTAAATAGGTGCCTGACACTATAGTTGAATGACAGCATCCTATAATTATTTCCTTAACAAAATGTTTTTTTCTGTTTGTTTGTTTTTTTTTGTCCAATTGGTCTTTCCTCAATTTATACCAGAATTAACTTAAATCTTACCTCCTATTAAAAATCTTTCCTCCTGTTAAAAAAACAGGATTCATGAGAAGTACTTTTTTGAATGTCATTTTTTTCCTCATCAAGAGTGTTTTGATTCAAAAAAATCTCCGAGAATACTAGAAACATGAGCCAATCTAGAAAAAGTGTCACCTACAGAGGAAGGGGTGAATATAAAATGCAAGGTATGGGATATGGTTTAATGGTTAAACTTATGGTCCTCAACTTCAGAGACCCTGAAATTAAATGCAGATTTTCTAACTGTGGGCTAGGTGATAATACTGAATCTCTGATTTATCATCAGTAAGAAGAAAAAAAATAATGATTTTTATCTCATAAGATTTTTGGAAATTAAAGGGGATTGTGCTGGTTAAGTACGTGGTACCTGGTGACACACACAGTTATATCAAAACATTTATCACACCTGAGCACAGTGACATTTTTTCTCATATTCTGTGTTTCCTCACAAACTTAATTCTTGATTTTTACGTAGATATGGCATTTTTCCCCCAAAGGGAAAATTCAATATATCCAAAGAAACAGATATTTGTTTTTCACTTATTTTACTTCTTTTTGTCTAAAGAGGCATTATTTTTGAAACTTTTATAATCTCATAGAGTCTATTATATTTCTTTGGAACCCTAGTTTGCTTTATCTTTGTTGATGTAATTCTAAATATCATGGGACTAACAAACACAGTTTGAAACTAAACAGTAAAAGTATGATGAGCCTAAAGCATTGCTAAGGGAAAAACTAATGACTTAAATATACATGTTTTTGAAAAGAAGAAAACTTAAAATTAGTGATTTAAACTTTTATGTCAAAAAATTAGGAAAAGCAAAGTAAATTAAAACCAAAAACCTAAATTAAATAATAAAGATAGCAGATACAATTAAAATTGAAAGCAAGTGACATATCCAGAAAATAAAGACAAAGAGTTATTTTTTTGGAAACAAAAATAACACTGTATGTCTATTTAATAGACCACACCGTTCTCCTAAAGTTGAACATATAAATAACTTATGACCAAACATTTCCACACCTACATGTTTATCAATTAAAAAATATGTAAAAAAATATTCATAGAACTTTACTCATATTATACAAAATCTAGAAACATTCAAAATGACCACCAGTATAAAAATGGATAGATTATTATAAGACATTAATGAAATGGAATACTTCACAGCTTTTTTTTTTTTAAGATGAATGATTTCTGTGGGCAACAATATGGATGATCTCATATAAGTTGTATGAACAAAAGAAATCAGACACATATTAGATCGTGATAAATGGTATATAATAATCCCCCCTATACATAGTTTCACTTTCTGCTGTTTCAGTTACCCAGCTCAACCGAGGTCCCAAAATATTAAATAAAAAATTCCAAAACTGAACAATTTGTAAATTTTAAATCGCATGCCATTCTGAATAGCATGATGAAATCTCATGACATCTTGCTCCGTCTTGCTCTGGCTGTGAATCATGGATTTGTCGAGCATTAACACACTGTTAGTGCTCCTTGCCCATTAGCCACTTAGTATCTGACTGGGTTATCGGAACAACTGAGGCAGTATTGCAGTATTTGTATTCAAGTAACTCTTATTTTACTTAATTATGTCACATTCACCTCACTTCATTTCATCACATAGACATTATATCATCTCACATTATCACAAGAAGAAGGGGGAGTGCACCCTGTGTTTATTGCAGCATCATTAATGGTAGCCAACTAAGGAAACAACCAGACTGCCCTTCAATAGATGGCTGGATAAAGAAGATGTGGTACATATATATAATGGAATATTACTCAGCCATAAGAAAATATGAAATACTGCCATTTGTGAAAACATGGATGGATCTTGAGATTATCATGCTAAGCAAAATAAGTCAGACAGAAAAAGCTTAGAACTGTATGATTTCACTCATACGTGCCATATAAAACTGAAAGCAACAAACGAACAAGACAAAAAACAAAATCTCATAGACACAGATAACAGTTTAGTATTTAGCAGACGGTAAGGGTGGTGGGGAGTGTTAAAAGAGGGTAAAGGGGGTCAAGTATACGGTGATGGGAAGAGAATTGACTCTGGGTGGTGAACACACAATGCAATATATAGATGATGTATTATAGAATTGTACACTTGAAACCTATATAATTATACTAACCAATGTCACTCCAATAAATTTAATACTGGGTCTTATATTAATTTTTGCTCCAAAAGATGCATTAGAGCTGATTGTCTGGCTAGGTCTTATTTTCGGGGAAGCATGGTATATACAATGTGAGAGTGGTAGTAGATTGGGGAAGGAGGGTTAGCACTTTGTGAGGGTGTAAATGTCTAACTATTACATTGTTTTGTACACCTGAAACTAATTTAAAAAAAAGCAAATAAATAAATAAACAAATAAGAATAGGTTAAAGTAGTTGACAGAAATCAGAATAGTGATAACCTCTGAGGAAGTATTAATAAGCAGGGGCAATAAGGACATTCTGCGGAGCTAGAGATGTTCCATATCTATGCTGTGGTTGCTTTGTGGGTTTCTGTGATGTGTGCATATTTATTACAGTACCATAGACATGACTGACTGAAAAAGCCACTAAGGTCAGAAAACTCACATGATAAAAATTGAAAATTGCTATGAGACAAAACATATATAAATATGCATTAAATATATGAAAAGATGTTCACATTTACTATTAAAGAAAAATACGTGGTAAATGTGGTATTTTTATTTATAAAGTGTATTTAAAAATATCCAATGTATTTTAGGGAATTCAAACCACCTGGGGTAGTATTGGTAGAATTATAAATCAATATTTTTCTCTAGAGGTCATGCTGATATTATGAATGAAAAATAAACTGTGTGTATTTTTAAAAATGAAATATCACTTCTACATATTTATCCTAAGGCAATAATGAAAATATTGTGACCATGTTCATTGTAAAGTGATTATGTTAATTAATTAGATTAATGGTAAAAACAGAGAATTTCATTAAAATATGCATTTGGATTACAAGTAGGATCTTATGTAAAATAAATAAAAATGCCTGTTGCAACTGAGAAAAAAAAGTTTTGGTTCAGTTGTTGTTAAGACATTTATTCCATCTGTTTCTCCTATTTCTTTGTAACTGTGAGATGAGAGAAAGCAGGCAGGGGGTAATATAAGTATCTCTGTTTTGCTTCTTATCTATGCTAATGTTCCAATTCTAACATATGCTTTTAACCACCTTCTCTTGTAAACCTCAGTAGTTAATAATTCCTTTTTCCAAATGTGGGCCATTATTATAAATCTAGTCGTTTATAGTAAGAAGAAGTAAAGACACTATCAGATTTCTTAATAAGGCTTCATGGCTGGATGGCAAATTATAATTTTGAAGGCATTTAAAATCAATATTACTTTTACATTAAATACGCATTTTACAAAATTGTTTACGTATATGTATTTATGTGCAGTATTAGCTTCAACTTATATCTCCCCTATACACTTAATACGTAATTCAAACATTCTTTATGTTCTAGAGAAAATAAAAGGCTAATCATAAAATGGTATAAAAGTAGTTACTTAAAATTTAATTTTTTCTAAGAATATTAAAGATGTCAACAACATTAAACCATGTTTTGAATTAGCTTAAACTCAGATACCGTATTTCTAATTGTGAGAAAGCTTGATTCAGGGAGATTTTATCTGGAATAAATACTTCATAACAAAATTACTAAGTATTAGTTATAGTATTAAACATAATGATAAGACAGGTAATTAGGCAAGTTATAGTATCTGGGTAAAGGGAAATACAATGGGCATCCCCCTAAAACTTAATAAGAAAAGATAAATTTCATACATTTTCTTGATAATATCACATTTAGTCATATATTTTCTTGGGGGGTTAATTTTCTAACTATTACTGTTTTGCAAATATTCAAATCTTAGGAAGAAAATTATCAAAAATGAGATTAAGTTTATACTACTATTAAAAAATTAAAACCAAACACATGTCTTCCATATTTCTTTACATCTTTCTGTCTTCCAGGAACTGAATATTTAGTCAGTATAACATAAATATTTCATACTCTCAACATAGGTTTTGACAATGCTATTACAAATCAACTACAAATTTCTATAAATTTGCCACTCTGAGACAACCACATTTATGTAATATAATTTTGGTTGAAACACTGATTCTTATTTACCTACATGTACAGATATAACACTATTTGTTGAATGTCTACAGTTGCTCATCTGGCTGCTTGGGATATAACAGTAAACAAAACAAAACAAAAATCCCTTCTTTTAGAATTATAGTGACAATAAATAAATAATGAATAATCACATTTTATAAGCAAGTAAATGCAGAATGCGTTGGAAGGAGATGTGCAAAGGAAGCAGGAAAAGAGGAGTTGGTAGTGATAACAGAGTGAGGAGCTGTGGACATATTAAATAGTAGTGAGAGGACATTATACTGAGAAAGAGAGATTTGAGCAAAGCCTTGAAAGGGGCAAGAGAGATAGCTATTTGGATATCTGGGGGGAAATGTTGCAGACTGAGGGAGTAAACAGAGTAAACTCTGTCAGTAAGGATCAGTGATGTTTGCAAAGACAATAAGGAGACCCATGAGACTTGAGGGGAATTCATAAGTGAGAAGGAAAATAGTAGGAGAGGTGGTAACTGGGAACTAGATCATGTGGGGCCCTCAACATTTACTCTGAGTAAATGGGAAGCCATTGCATGATTTTGAGAAGAGGGGTGCGAGATAATCTGGGTTTTCATTTGAATGGCTTACTCTGATAGTTGTGTTAGAAATTAATTAAAGGTTAATTAATTTCCTTTTAAAGGTTAATTAACTCCTTCCTAAAGGGGAGTTATGACGTTGAGGGATGATGATGGTTCAGACCAGGGTGGGGCATGGAGACAGGGAGCACTGAAATGATTTTAGATAGCAAACACACACATTTTTAAATTGACAAAGGAGGCATGATGTGTGTGTGTGTGTGTGTGTGTGTGTGTGTGTATATATGTATATGTATGTGTGTATATATATATATATATATATATATATATATATATATATATATATCTCCAGAACATTTCTCTTCAACTATAATTAACATTTTCATATAATTAAATGTTTTCTATGTCATTTTAAGATTTCCATCCCATCCTATTACCTAATATTTTAAACATTAGATGTTTCTTATGTTTAGCTGTTCAGTTAAAATTCTCAACATATCTATGGATCTTTGCTAGGAAGACATTATTAGAAGGAAATTTGCTGGTTCAACCATTTGCACAATATGAATGGTTTAATTTTTTTTCCCAAAGAGCCTCACAAATAATATAAAAACTGAATTCTTATGATAAATATTTGTGTAATAGAGCTGACCAGATGGAGGAAAGAATTAGTGACATCAAAAATAGAAATCTGGAAATGACAGAGATGAAAGAAGAGTGAGACTTGAGAGTTCAAAGAAATGAAAAAGCTCTACAAGAACTTTCTGACTATCAGAAAGAGCAACATAGGAATAAGGAGAAGAAAGAGAGACGGTAACAAAGAGTATATTCAAACAAATAGTTGAGAAGAACTTCCCAAACTTGTGCAAAAACTGGATCCTTGAATCCAAGAAGCAAATATTACCTCAGTCCCAACAGGCCTTCTCCAATGCACATTGTATTGAAGCTGTCAAAAATTAAAGGCAAAAAAAGAATTTTCAAGGAAGCCATGGAAAATAACATGGTAACCTACAAAGGAAAGCCCCTTAGATTACCATCACATTTTTCAGCAGAAACTCTACAAGCCCAGGAGGGAGTGGACTCAAATATTCAAACTATTGAAAGAAATAAATTATGAGCCAAGAATAATATATCCAGCAAAGATATCCTTTAGATGTGAAGGAAGAATAAATACCTTTCCAGACAAACAGAAGCTAAGGAATTTTCTAACACACGACCTGCACTATAAGAAATGATAAATGAGGCTATTTGACGTGAAACAAAAAATCAAAAGAATACAAAATCATGAGTGGTATTATTAGCAGACAGACAGAAGCAGAAAATGGTAACCCCTACACAAAATAAGGCACTGTACACTTAAACATAACATAGAGGGGAAAAAAAAGAGGAAAAGAAGAAAAAGACAACTTGCTACTGCAATGAAGAAATCAAGTAGGGATAAGAAATAAGTAGGGATAATTTGTGACAATAAAAATATAAAAGGGGAGAGAGTAAAGGTCTGAACTGGCAAAGCAGAATGGAGAAAGGAAGCATGCTGAAGAAAAAAATAATATTGTAAATATGAAACTTTCCTTTTCATAAACTTAATGATAACCACTCAAAAAAAAATCCAGAAATGAAATATATAACATAAAAAAAAGAAGAAACAGAAGGAAAAATCAGAATACCACCACACTGAAATAACAGACAGCAACAAAAAGGCAAAGAAACAATGGAGACACTGACCTACCAGAAAACAAAAGATAAAGTGATTGGAAATCCTCATATATCAATAATCACCCTAAATGTAAATAGACTGAACTTACCAACAGAAAGGCACAAAGTAGCAGATAGGATCAAGAAACTAAACCCAACCATATGCTGTCTCCAAGAGACACATCTCAGCTACAAGGACAAGCATAGACTGAAAGTGAAAGGGTGAAAATTGATACTCCAAGCAAATAGTATTCAGAGAAAAATAGTCATACTGATATCAGATGAAATGGACTTCAGGATAAAAAATGTAACACATGACAAAGATGGGTGTTTTATAATGATAAAAGGGACTATACAACAAGAAGACATACCAGTCATCAATATTTATGCCCCAAGTTAGGAAGCACTGAAATATACAAAGCGACTACTAACAGAACTAAAGGGAGAAATTAACCAAGACATAATTGTAATAGGGGGACATAAATACATTATTGACCACTGTGGATAGATCATCCAAATAGAAAACAAAAATGGAAATATCAGCCCTAAATGGCACATTAGACAAAAAGGATATAATTGACATGTATAGATCACTTCATTCTAGAACATCAGACTATATATTCTTTTCTAGTGTACATGGAACATTCTCAAGGCTAGACCTTTTATTGGGACATAAGACTAGCCACCACAAATTTAAGAAGATTAAAAGCATACCAGGCTTATTCTCTGATCACAAGGCTTTGAAACTGGATATCACTGCAAAGAGATAGTAGAAAAAAACACAAATATGTGGAGATTAAACAATATGCTTTTAAAGAACGACTGGGTCAAAGAAGAAATATGATAGATCAGAAGACACGTAGAAACAAATGAGAATGAAAATACATCCTATCAAAATTATCGGGATGCAGCAAAAGCAGTAATAAGAGGGAAATTTATATAATTGCAGGCCTATCTCAAGAAAGAAGAGAAATATTTCATAATGCTCAATATTTTGCAAACTCCTTAACACTCATTGTTTGGAGGGGTTAATATCTTCCACCAATTGATAGACAGTTGAAAATATTGAGAATACTATCTCAGTTTTGTGATTGACTCCTTAAGAGGTAGAATATTATTCATTTTTCTTGGTTCTCTCTCTCCTTTTCCCTCTCTCTGTGTTTCTCAATATATAAATTTACTAGGATTTTTTTTTTTTAAGATAGTACAAAGAAGAACTAAGAATCTGAAATTCAAGAAACGACAGAAATGGGAGGGAAAAAAAAGGAATGTATTTCTCCCAGTAGTTAATAGCAAATTAAATTACCAGAGTGTAAGAAAAAACAACTAAGGTAAACAGATTTCAAAATTAATTAGGCAACCGCTGCAGTAAAAACACAAATCCTGACACCACACAATTGCTACTCTACCTTAACTAGAATAGAACTGTGGAGAGTTTCCTGGCCTCCTCCTGTTCTAACATTTCCTCAGCTTCCTATACCAATTTAATATTATTTTATAGCAAAACGCTATCTCAGCAGCATATCATGTATTTCCAGGGCAGCATCAAGCTTTAAAAAAATAAGGAAAACATTCATTATATGTGTAGGTGCAAATCCATTATTACTGAGTCAAATTAAAAGATGGACGTACTGTAATTTTCTGACACAGTAGGAGCACTGTAAAAAATAATGTCTCTTGAAGTGGCATTTTCCTTTCTCTGTTATTGGCCATAAAGTATACTTTCTAATTAAATCTTTTAAATACTTTAATTACTGAAATAAAAAAAGGACCTGTGTCAAAATTAGTCCCATGTACACTGACTAGTCATTGATGTGAGGTCATGAATTTATTTAGCAGAAGTAAAGATAAGGTTTAGTAGTTGAAATCTTAAAATATGGAGAAAAATCTTCTATTTATGATTGTTGGAATTTAGCTAGCCTTGTATTATCATTGGCTTATAAGGGCTTTTTTTTTTTCAAATAAGAATAATAATCTAAACTGAGGTTTCTGGAAAATAAATATTCATTGATAGGAAGAGTAAGAGGAATTCTTGTTCTAGGGAAGAAATAGTCATTTACCTGGCTGAAATATACCACTTGATACTCTACTCTGTGACGTACCTGGTAATCTTTGGGAAGATTTTTTCTGTTGCAAAAAGTATGAGTTGCTATTAATAGGTCCCACATACTTTAAAAATATATTATAGGATTAGATCTGCCTGAGATAGATGTCTCTACATTGTTCACAGTATTGAGCTGGTTAATCAGACAGAGGGAAAGAACAACATCACCAGACACAAAAGGTCTTTCTTCTTTTACAAGTAGAAATAATCAATTACTACACCCCTTTGCTAGAAGCTCGGAATACACTCTCCATATCCATATAAGCATTATAATCAGAAAACTGCATGATTCTAAGAAGAAATTTCCATGACATTTTCATAATATTCCATATATAAATTGAACTCTTATTTTATTTAAATTTATTATAACACCATTTGACTCTCACCCTGTTATGTATGAAGTTCTCTTTTGAAGTTCCTACCGAGCCCTCATCTTTACCTAAACTCAGCTTTTATATCTTTGTTATTACATACAATGTTTATGATCATGTCTCCATTGTGTAATTTATTTAATGTCATAGAGTATAATGCCCACAATGCTCCTTTCTCTCTTTCTAGAATCATTCTCAAAGTAAACACACAGAATAATTATCATTGTAGCAGGAAAAAAAAAAACTTACATATTTACAGTTCAAAAAAAATAGTGCAAACATATCCAAAAGGATATTGCCTTGCTCATAAAGTACCTTTTTTTTTTTGTCTTTTCTTATTGTATTGTTTTGTGTTTGGTGGTAGAGAGATGAGTTTTAATACAGTTACAACTAGTGTCAATAATATTTTAGTTCCCATGTTCCTTGCAACAGAAATGTGTGTGTATATGTGTTCATGCATAATAACAGGGTGGTATGAAATGTAAGAGGGGAGATAGCTAGAATGCTTTGTGCAATAAATTGTTTTTAGATATAATATTTATGTTGTTGAAAAACAGCAATACCATTCTTCCCCATCTCCACCTCTCTCCAATATACTTTTTTTTTTAGAATAGTTACATATTTACAGGAAAATTGTAAAGATGTTACAGACAGTTCCACAATACTCACCCAGTTTCCTTATACTATTAACATTATGTGTGATAAGATATATTTCTCACAATTAATGGTCAATATTGATACGTTATAACTAATCAAAATCTATACTTTATTCAAATTTCCTTAGTTTTTATTTTTTCTGTTCCAGCATCTCATCCAGGATACCACATTACATTCAGTCATAATGTTTCTTCGGCTGTTTATGGCTTTGATAATTTCCCAGAAATTCCTTGGTATTGATGACCTTGATAGTTTTGAGGAGTTCTGCTCAGGGATTTTGTAGAACGTCTGTCAACTAAGATTTGTCTGATGCTTTTCTAATGATTAGACTGAGTTTATGTGTTTTAGACAGGAAGACCGCAAAGGTCAAGCGCATCACTCATCACTTAATATTAAAGATATATGTTATCAAAATGATCTATTACTGCTGATGTTAACCTTGATCACCTCGCTGAGGTGGTATTTTTCAGTTTTGGTACTGTAAATTTACTGTTTTGTCACCCATTCTGTACTGAAGTCTTTGGAAGGATATTAGTAAGTGCAGTCCACACTTGAGGAGTAGAGAGTTAGCTCCACCTCATTGAGGGTGATGTAGCTACATAAATTATTTGCCAATTTTCTACACAGTATTTTTTCTATTCACCCCATTTATTCATTTATTTAAATATTTATTCACATTAACATGGGCTAAAGGAAATTTATTTTGGATTTTGGATTATAATCCAGTACTGCTTTATTTATTTTGTTGCTCGCATTGGGAGCTTTTTCAGTTGGCTCCTGTCGTGTGTTCCATTAACATGTCTCCATCAATGTGAGCTTTTTTTGTTGGTTTTTTGTTTGTTTTTGCTTTTTTGGTTTCAGTGTTTTTATGGTGTGGGGGAGAGGATGGAGACTTTATATTCCTGTACCACAAGATGCTGCAGGTTCATTGTGTGTATCTCTTACCCAAACATGGAATCGGCCATTTTACCAAGTAATCCTGATTTCTCTTACTGGAAAAATGATATTAGAAACTAAGATCTGAGTGGTAGGTGTGCTCTTTGATACCATGATTATTTCTAGGTTCTCTAAGGTGACAAAGAAGGAAAATACATGTGTGTATACTACACCATGTATATACACATATCTATAAATATCCCTATATGTTAACAGCTACATATATTATACTAAACATTCTGATATCTCTAATTCTAACACGTAAGTACATGGATCATGCAAGCCTTTTCCCCTTTCTGGTCTACAACTTCTCACTTTAATAATTAGAAAACTGGCATTGGCAATTGCCATTATTTACATTACTGTTCAATTCCAATAGACATGTATGAGGTCTGACAGTTATGTTCCCGAACTTGTTGCAACTATGTTGCTAACATTTTTGATATCAGAGGGATTACTTATTATGAATTTGTACCAATTGGACAAGCAGTTAACCAAGTTTACTGTTTGGAAGTGCTGAAAAAGTTAGACGATCTGACTTTTGGCTAACAATTCATGGCTCTTGTATCATGACAAGGCAGCAGCTCACATGGAACTGCCTGTGAGGGAGTTTTTAGCCAGTAAACAAATAACTGTATTGGAAAACCCTCCCTACTCACCTGATCTGGCCCCTAATAACTTATTTATTTATTTATTTACCCTAAGATACAAGAAATATTGAAAGGAAGACATTTTAATAATATTCAGGACATCAAGGATAATGCAACAGCTCTGATGGCCATTCCAGAAAAAAGAGTTCCAAAATTGCTTTGAAGGGTGGATTAGGCACTAGTGTCAGTACATAGCCTCCAAAGGGGAGTACTTTGAAGGTGACCATAGTGCTATTCAGCAATGAGGTATGCAGCACTTTTTCTAGGATGTGTTCGCAAACTTAATCGTCTTACCTCATATAGTGATTTCAGAAACTTAAACATGTTCTCTTGTGGGAAATATTAATAACTACAATACAGTATATAGTTTATTTTACCCTGAGTCGTATGGATTGCACTCATGTTCAAAGTTACTTAGTTCTGCACCTTGTGTCCCCAGCCCCTTCAGTGAGATTGTTTCATAGATTTTTAATACAGTTAGATATTTTAATAATATTTGTCTTTCCATCTTGAGATTCACACATCTTCTAAAAGGCTTATAAATATGTGCATTAAGGTCCAGTCCCTGTACATTACTGGGTACATACTTCTTAATCTCCTTCCCAATATACAGAATCAAATTGCATTAATTCCACCCCTATTAGGAACTACCGTAGCCCGTAACAGAAGGTCTCATTGGGCTCTTCCACCTAGCTTCCTGACTCTACCAGTGAAAAGTTTTAAGGCTTTGGTTTGTTTGACGTCACTTTCCTTTTATTCCTCAAAGGGCGACCTACAAAAACTTGGGTAGATGAGTTTTCCCCTTTTCATTCCGCTTCATAACTTCCAAACCCCTCTTTGATTCAAAGTCTGCATGTATTTCAATTAACATCCTTTAACTTGATGAATATCATAGAAGAATAAAAATTTCCACTTTACAATTCCGTATCACAAAGTTTCATTACGGAAAGATTTCTGGATTTAAATCTTGTGTGTATCTGTGGGTGTGTTGTGTGCTAATATGTAACACATGAGACTTAGAGTTATTTTACCTATAATTATGTAAAGTAGGCATTATGAATTAAAAAATCAAACAAATATTCACTAATTATTTATGTTTGTATTTAAACTATAATGATTTGAAAAAATTTAGGCTATGGGTCTTTAAGATACCTGTGCCCCAGTAATTTATTCTTTTACAAATATAGTTATTCTTTTAAAGCATTAACTCAAACATTTTATAAATAATTGTATACTATAAAGAAACAAATTTAATATTAAACACATTAAAATTTAGCAACTTAGTTATCAAGAATATAAAATCTTAAAATCCACTTCACATGATGAATGTAGAGACTAATTAGGTGATTTGCTTAAATGTCAGACAAAACTCTAATGCCAAAAACTAATCTGAAAGCATATTCATATTAATTGCATGTTACTTTTCATTTTGTTCAATAAAGGGATTTTTTTTTTAAGAAAAACTGGAAAACACAAAGGAAAAAAACAATTCCAGATGGATGACTATGCTGACGATAGCACTAACAATCTGTCTCTTTAACTCAGACATTAGCTTTGTCCCCAAGGCTAAAATTATTACTCATTCTTGAGCTAAAACTTGTTTTCCTAACACATTTTGTCTATATTCTTAAGATGCTGTTAGGCTTATGCATAATCAGCAATCGTTCTTACCTTGACCTGCCTTTACCTTATTTCTTGTTCACTCCATAATCAGTCTTCACCTAACTTTATTTCATTCTCCTAGAAGTCACATTCTTTTCCATGTATGAATTGTAGTTGTATTACAGTTCAAAATTTACTTTTTCAAGATGTGAACTTTTCAAAATAATTTAAATTCAGTGTTCCTGAAACCAAGTCAAATAATTTTTGTAGCTATATTTACATAAAAATATTTTCAATTTGCAAAATAGCTACGTGTTGTTTTTTAAAAAGAATTAGCTCTAGGTTTAATTCAGACACATGTGCTTGTTTTCTAATTATTGTATGAATCTATATTCACAATTGGCTATAAATTTGTAGTATCACATTATTTTATATATAATTTTAGCATTCAAATATTGTAATGCTTAATTTCATTTGATGTCCCCCAGTGGCATTTAAATTAGTGTTAAATTTAACATTTATTTCATTATATAAGCTCTATATACATTTTGTTCAAGGAATTTATCATCATTTATTTGGAAAGGTGTTACCTATATTATTTATCATTTATGTGTTATCTATTATTTAAATGCTATGCATTTTAAACAATTAACTCAAACACTTTGCAATAAGTTGAATAATATAAAGCTCTTTTAAGATCTATATACCCATTGTCTTTTATGGTAAGTAGTAATTTAGACAGTGATTAGTGAAACTTTCTGGACACTTCATAATGTTTACAAGATAAGTTAGTTTTCTCTGTGAAGTTAAAGTACAGATTTCTTTCCTGATTTACTTGGAATGTAAACTATCGAGATATACAAAATAAAATATTTTATCTAAAGTCATATGAGTTTTGGGGTTTTGGGTTTATTTTGTTTTGTTTTGTTTTCTGTTCATAAATACAAAGAAAGTGGGATTCAAATCTTTAGGTCCAAGTCAGAGGTGTGTTCAAGGTAATTCAGTTGTGAAATAGATTTTTTTTTAAGTCTATTTTCTACCTTTTAGCATCTACAAGGTGACTTTCAAATTTACTGAAAGAATATATTCAATCTTCTATCTTCTGTGAACAAAATCAAAGAAATTATATAAATGTATGTGATTTCCATATTAATTATGCATTATATATTAATATATAAATCCATATTTATTTCTATTAATTGGCTATCTGGAATGTATATTAAGAAATATTACCATTAATTTGAGCAATTTAAAAAAAAAAACAGTGCTACAATATTTGTTCAGATGTAAAAAGGAAGTTTCCCAAGTGATCATGTACTTGATATTCAATAAATGATTCTTGAATATTCTGCTTTATTGTTTAACAAATAGATATATTTAGCACGTAAATTTGTTCTATTAGGCTGTATTCAATTTTGGAGTTAAGTTTTATCTGAGCAAAAATTTTATTTATTTTTTTGTTTGTTTGTTTGTTTGTTTGCTTTCAGTTTATCGGGGTAACAGTTGTTAGTAAAGCTATATAGATTTCAGGTGTACGACTCTGCAATGCATCATCTGTATATCACATTGTGTGTTCATCACCCAGAGTCAGTTTTCCTTCCGTCACCATATATTCGATCCCTTTTACCCTCATCTATCACCCCCTTCACTAAACTATTGTCTGTGCCTATGAGTTTTGTTTCTTCATTTGTTTGTCATGTTCCTTTGTTGTTTTCAGTTTTATATACCACATATCAGTGAAATCATATGGTTCTTGACTGTTTCTGTCTTATTTCGCTTAACATTATAATCTCAAGATCCATCCATGTTGTTGCAAATGGCACTATTTCATCTTTTCGTATGACAGAATAGTATTCCATTGTGTATATGTACCACTACTTTGACAAAATAAAGAGGCAACCAACCGAATGGGAAAAGATTTTTGCCAACAAGACCTCCAATAAGGGGCTAATATCCAAAATATATAATGAACTCATACAACTGACCACCAAAAAAAACAAACAATCCAATTAAAAAATGGGCAGAGGACCTGAATAAACATTTCTCCAAAGAGGACAGAGAAACAGCCAATAGACATAAAAAAAAATGCTCAACATCACTAATTATCAGAGAAATGTAAATAAAAACCACAATGAGATATCACGTCACATCAGTTAGAATGACTATCATCAACAGGACAAATAATAAGGGTTGGAGAGGCTGTGGAGAAAAAGGAACCCTCAGACACTGTTGGTGGGAATGCAGATTGGTGCAGCCACTAAGGAAGGCAGTGTGGAGATTCCTCAAAAAATTAAAAATAGAATTACCATATGACCCAGCAGTTCCTCTCCTGGGTAACTACCCAAAAATTACCATATGACCCAGCAGTTCCTCTCCTGGGTAACTACCCAAAAAATCTGAAAACATTTATCCATAAAGACATATGTTCTCCAGTGTTCATTGCACCTTTATTTACGGTGTCCAAGACATGGAAACAACCAAAATGTTCTTCAATAGATGACTGGATAAAGAAGTTGTGGTATATATACACAATGGAATACTATTCGGCTGTAAGAAAAGATGAAATAGGATCATTTGTGACAACATGGATGGATCTTGAGATTGTAATGCAAAGCAAAATAAGTCAGAAAGAAAAAGCAGAGAATCATATGATTTCACTGATGTGTGATATATAAACCAAAAACAACAAAAGAACAAGACAAATGAGAAACAAAACCTCATAGACACAGACAATAGTTTAGTGGTTACCAGAGGGTAAGGAGGGGTGGGGGGTGGGAGATGAGGGTAAGGGGGATCAAATATATGGTGATGGAAGGAGAACTGACTCTGGGTGGTGAACACACAATGGGATTTATAGATGATGTAATACAGAATTGTACACCTGAAATCTATGTAACTTTACTAACAATTGTCACCCCAATAAACTTTAATTAAAAAAAATCTGAAAACATTTGTCTGTATAGGTACATGTGCTCTGGTGTTCATTGCAGCTTTATTTACGGTGGCCAAGACATGGAAAAAACCAAAGTGTCCTTCGATAGATGATTAGCAAAAAACATATTTAAAAAACAATCACATTTAATAATCTGAATAGTGTTTAATAATCTATATAGTGTTTAAAAAGTATTCTCTTTTATCAATTTCTTTAATTTCTGTCAGAGTTTCTGTATAAGGAATTGACAGATAACCCTCAATACTTTCCTAACCAAAATGCACCACATTTAGTTTCCCACATGATTTTTATCCAGCTGGGTTGTGAGTACACAAGCACAGATTTCTGTGGTGAAAAGGGGGATCTCATTGTTTGCTTATTGGGATATCTAAGCTCGTTAATAGCACTTTTCTCTGGTGTGGGAAATCTCTAATATCAATAAATCCTTGTTGATTTAATAGACTTGTCAGCTGATAAGTTAATAGTCCACTTGATAAACATTAAAGAGAATATGGCATACCAATGAAGGAACTCATATTAATGTAGTGATGTTGACTAGTTATTATGGCTCTTAGCTAATGGCAAAGAGGCACTAAATATGACATTTTAAAGGAGAGATTTCAGAGCCCAGAGTGTTAGCCCAAGTAAGGCATTCCCTTTGACATAGTGCTTAGCAACACTAAGCTCCCAAAATATTATCAGCATGCCTTTCTAGACATAGTTCTCTCTTAATATTTTTTCCCTACTTCTTAGAAACCAGGTCTTTGTTTGTTTGTTTGTTTTGTTTTGTTTTGGTTATCTGAAAGAGAAAGTATACAATAAATTTGGTCCAGATACTCTATTCATGACTTTTAGGGAGTTAAAACAAAACAAAACAAAATTTAGCTACCAAGTAGTATCCTAGCTCCCCCAGTACATTAAATTATCAAAGATCAAGCAAGAAATGAAACAAAGATGGGTGGATGTGGGGTAGCGAGAAGGGGAGAGAGAGAGAAATCATGTTCCCGGTGGAGACTATATAAGGAAGCTCTGAGAAAACTCTTAGACACTCGGGATGTGTGCCAAAAAGAGAGTCCTGCATCATGGCTACATGTTTGTTAAACTGAAAAATCTTTGGGCCCACTCTGCTGTTCCAGTGACTAGGGAAGATACTGGTGAAGAATTTCTTAGGAGAATGTAACTTGTCTACCGTGGTGTGTGGAAGCAAAACATTAACACAGAAAGTGGTGCAGATTTAGAGGTGGGATTCTAGGAGTAGTTGGTAGCAGAGTGGTGTAAAATATATATGATATATATATATGTATGTATGTATGTATGTATGTATGTATGTATGTATGTATGTATGTATATAAAGAGAGATATACCTAATTACCTTTTATTTTCCTTGTTAATAAGAAAAATGTAACCTTTCCCTGTAATCTCAAAATTACCACCCATTTACTCAGGCCCAAATCCTTGAGTCATCTTTGATGCTTTGTTCCTTATCTCACACATAGAATCCATGAGTAAATCCTGTTGACTGTACTTTCAAAATGTGTTCAGAATTCATTCTTTTCTGATATGGATTAACTCCACATCTACTGCTTATTTTCTAGCCTGTATTATTATACAAGTTTTCTAAATGATCTTGTTGCCATTTGTTTGCTATCTATGATCATGGTGTATTCATAATACAATATTCAAAGTGTTTCTTTGATAAGAAAACAGTATATAAGGCGCTCATAGAATCAACTTCCCCTTTTGGCCTTCTGTCATTTTCGGAATAAAACCTAAAGATTTTATATCGATCTAAATGACTTACATTAGCTAGGCCTCAATATTTCTCTGATCACTTTTCCCCTTCTGCCTCTCTCTCACTCAATCTAGCCACACTTGCCTCATTTTGCATTTATTGAAGCCAATTTTGGTTTTTACTCGCGGAGGGCATGTCATTAAGAACATCATTAGTATTAACACTAGCATCATAAATGTTAAATACGAGTGTTTGTAAAAATTACTGTTTTTGAAACATATTCAGAGCCAAATAAATTGTGATTTATTTACTGAAAATAGATTTAATTAGCCTCTATTTCACTTGGAATCATCATTTACTTTACTATTTCTGTAATCACCTTAAAATAAATCATATATGTGTTTTAAAAGTACAATTTTATAATAACCTGATTTTCATTGCTATTTCAGTGTAAATTTATTATTCCATTGATGAGACAATCAGGGTTGAAGACTTTGGTGACAAATTTTATCTGGCAACCAGTCCAGGCCGTTTTGTAGCTCTTTAGCTTTGGGCATGCCATTTATATTTTGAGGCTGGCTTTTCTCATATATAGAATAAAGATAACAATAGCTAGTTCAGGGCTCTTGAGTGAATTCAGTTAGGTAATGTATTTAAAATACCTACTACAGAGCCTAGCACTTAATAGGTAATCGATAAATGACAATTCTCTTTTTCCCTTTTTATAAATCTCCATCAAGGGTTATATTTTTAACTACATTAATGTTGGTTTTGTGACTCTAAAGTCAAGTATTATATTGTTTATATAAGTATTATGTTATCAATATTATATTTTCTAACTATCTTTGTAATACTATGCTCTTTATAATGACTATAAAACTTTTAATATTTATGGAAGCAAGTTCATTTATCTTCTTGTCTAAATAGAGGGTGAAGGAAAACAATAGTCTCTTTGCCTGTAGAAAAATTACACTATCTTATATTGGTGGTATGAAGGTTGATTGAAGCATTTGATTTAAGAAAATTACTTTCCCATACTAAGAAATGTATTTTTGTAACACTTGACTATTAACTACCAGGCATGGTAATTTCATCATTCCACCAGCTGTTCACATTTAATGTTTGCATAATAGAATGAATAGTTTCTATAGTTATTGGTCTAGATTTTCATCTCTATTCCATGTGCACACTTTTATCAAAACAATCACATCTTTCCTGAACTTTCTGTTGGGTCTAGTTTACTTTTGTAGTTATATGGTAATGAGGACACAAAGTTTTACTTACAAGGTAAGTCTGTCAAGTATTAAAAAGCATATCAGGTTTTATTCTTTTGACACACAGAATGAAGATGATTTGAATCAAAATCTAATAGCTTAGTGCAAAACAGTTTGTGCTTTATGATTTATATAATGTATTCATATTTCTACTAGTGTGTTGATCATGCTGTCTCCTTTGAAATGGCAATCAAATTACCTGTTTGCTCTAAAGCATTATTCATTATTCATGTTCTCATATATTTACTTGGAGATATATACATATATACATATACATATATATATATGTATACACACACACACATATATATGTGTGTATATATATATTTATATATATATATAAATTATAGCAGAAAACAACATTTTATCATACACCTGCATATAACTTACTTAAAAATAAGTTGTGAGTGTGTGTGTGTGTGTGTGCGTGTGTGTATACATGTGGGAGTGTGTGTATGTACATGTATTCATATACATAAATATACACATACACATATCTTCACACATACATGAATTTTTATCTACTATGTATACCCATTTGGGCTATGAAAGAAGAGAGATAGAAAAATATGATTATTATCTCCCATTGTACAGTGTACCCAGTGCTTAGTACAAACCTGTTGATTAAAATTTAAATGCTGCCTAGATTTTTAAATTTTTTAAATCATTGAATAATTAAGAAAATAAGAGGCAAAAAGTGAGATAAAAGTAGAAGACCTAGGATTTGGTGAAATGTAAATGTTGATTTCACTCTGACCATATTGATGAACCTTCATCATATTGACGTGATAGATTTATGGGAGACGTGATAAAGTGAGAAGGCTAATAGGACGTCCCAGAATAAAGCAGAAATCCCCCCCCCCAAAATGTATATCTTAGTTTTACAGGTGAAAGAACACATCAGCAAGCAACTTGCTTTCTTTGACCTTAACACTGGGTGGAGGGGGACAATTCTCTACTAAGAATCCATGAACATATGTTGGCCCACACACAATTTCACATCACCCCAGGGTGGAGAGGCAGTGAAGTGGGAACCCCAGCAGGTAATTTTAATTTAGCACATCTGGAGTAGTTTCTTTTTCCATTCGTCTGATAGGGACAAAGGCAGATATGTTAGGAGTGATACAATTTCAATTTAGCTGTAATTATTTCTTCAAATTAATTATTCAATGAAAACTCATAAAACCACAAAGAAAGAAACACCATGAGGCTGAACTTGAAGAGACAACTGTGAGCAGAATAAAAGCTCAAAATACTTCCAATATTGAAATTATGAGACAGAGAACAAAAATGTTATTTAGTTTTATATAAGAAATAATTAATGGAGTTGAATATACTAAAAAAAGGAAGAGGAGTCTATACAAATTATCAAGGAATTTTGAAAAGTTAAAGATTTTAGAAATTAAAAAAGTTAATAACTGAAATTAAAATTTCAATGACTGATTTAAACCACATATTAGAGCAAGCTGAAGAGCTACCTGGTCAGTTATATATTGGATCTGAAGCAATGAACCAAGATGCAATTCAGGAGAACACAGAAATGAGAAAAGTGAAAGATTAAGACAAACGGCAATCAGAATTAAAATATTTAACTTTCATTTTATTAGATAGCCAGAGGGATATCATAAAGAATTGTAAAAAAGAAAATAAAGCAATAATAATTAAGCTTTTTTTTCGTAATTATGAGAAAAAAATCTCATTTCTGAAAAGTTCAAAAAAGGAGAAAAATAATTCGGTGAATAGACATATAATAATAAAAATGAAGAACAGAAAAACCACAGTAAATCTCATAAAAACAAACACCACAGGAAATATAGACAATTTATTTTTAAAATTTTCAAATTATTAGGTGGGTGCAAAAGTAATTACAGTTTACAAGGTTAAAAATTATCACAAAAAACACAATTACTTTTGCACCAACCTAATAGATTGATGGCTGATTCCTCAATTAGAAAGGAGCTAGAAGAGTCTGGCTTCCTAGGTTTGGCTTTATGTAAATTATGTTTTCGGTCTATTGGGAAAATAGGTCCAGTAAAGACAGATTAGCTTATATTCATACTAATCCTTCTTCATATAGCAATTATAAACTCTGGACAAAATATACAAAAAACTTCTGGCAAACAACCAAACATATGTTTGGTTTTCATTTAAGTGAATAAACTTATAAACCTTTGTAACATCACATAGATGTAGCAGAGATAGTAAAGTTTGACTCATTATATATACATCAATTAAAAATTACAGTATTATTTTTCCATTCTCTAACAACAGAAATTATTTTTTTCCACATGCTATATATTCTCAGTAATGAGGTGGTGAATAAAAGCTATGGTTTACTAAATTTTAGATTACATATTCTTTGGGAAATATCCCAAATATCCCAAAGATAGTGTATGTTTTAACAGACAAGAACTTCCAGGTATGGTTATGTAATATTGTCCAATCATTCCCTTGGGGATGACATAGTGGTATTCCTTTATCAGTCCAACAGTAACAATGTAACCACTGGGAAGTCGTAAATACCACGGGAATATGTTAGATTACACTAACCAAGAAGATGTTTGATAGCAAGAGATAGTAGACTGCTAGTGACATCCTGTCATAGCTTAGATTTGCCAGTTTTTCCATAAATTTACTACCATAGCCTGGCCTAAATTTCAAGAGATTGTCCCTAACTACCTTCCAGAAGTAAAAGTAAATCTTCCCTTGAGAAACTTCAAATCATTTCTAAAATTCTTTTAAATAATATATCCAGGATGCAATAAAAAATACATAGAATAGCAGAAAACAGGATCAAGGTCATTACCGAAATAGAGAGCTACAGAGAGAGAAAACATTTTTTTAAAAAGGACAATAGTCACATAAGAGATTCGTGTGTTGGTGTTGAAAACTTGGAGACAACTTATAGAATTTTAAGAGAAGAATATATTATTTTTAAAAATCAAACAGAACTGAAAAATCCAATAACTGATATTAAGAATTCAAAATAGGAGTTAACAACAGATTAGACTTGGCAGAGGAGAGGATTAGTAAACAAAAAAGCTCATTAGAAGATATTTTAACTAAAAAGAGAGAGGGAGGGAGAGAAAATGGATGAAATAAACAGGAATTACATATAGGACACTGAAAATATCTAGCAATTTAATTGGAGAGCTAGAAAATAAGAAGATACAACATGATGTAAAAGCAGTATATGAAAAGATAGTGAATAACAGTTTTACAAAGTTGATTAAAACATCAAAGCACATATTCAAGAAGCAAAATTTAAGCAGGATAAATATAGAAAAAACAGTATCTACAAGTATAAGAAAACTACCAAAAGAACAAAGAACTGAGAAGACAAAGGCAGAAACCAGAGAAGAAAAATCAAATATATAGAGAAAGTATAATGCAAACTGAATTGTATACTAAAGACATTTGAGGATAAAAAATAGCAATAAAATGTTAAAAGCAGAAATGATGAAATAGAAGAATAGGACAATAGAGCAAATGAAGAAAGTCAAGCTTAGTTCTTTCAAAACACTAATTCTTTTGATAAAGACCTGGCAAAACTGAATGAAAAAAGTAAAAGATTTTTCAAAAAGGTACATTACTACAGGTACTAATAAAAATAAAATTATGAGGATATTATGAGCAAATTTGCCAGTAAATTTGAAAACTTAAATTAAACAAACAAATCCCCACATAAATTCCTAGATGTATTAATAATTTGATGAAATTTAACACTTATGATAGAAGTTTTATTATTGAGGGTCAGCAAATTCTTGAGAGGCTAGATAATAAGTATTTTTGTTTTGCAGGCCATGCAATTTCAGTCATAACTGTTCACTTTTGAGATTGTAGCATAAAACAGCCCAGAAAATATGCAAATAGTCACTGTTATGTTCCAGTACAACCATATTTATGAAAAAAGGCCATAGTTTGCTGACGCTGCTCTATATAATTATGAATTGTAGGGAATGCGTATTAATCAGATAAATGTTTTTTTTTTTTTTAAACCTACAGCCAACATCATATGTAACCATTAATTATTGAAAGCTTTCCTCCTTGAGATAGTAAAACAGTCAAGGATACTCACTTTCATCCTTCTTTGTAACCTTTACAGGAGCTTTACACATGTGCTGTCCAATTACAGTAGCTTCTAGACACATATGGTGATATCTATTTAAATTTAACTTAATTTGAAGCAAAGTCCATACAAAGAAAAAAAAATCACCACCTTTATTACAGTTAAAGCAAAGAAGGAGAATATAGCTTAGTATAAGAGCCAAATGTTCCTGCTAACTGAATTCCAGATTTAGACATATGTACCCAGCTCAGTTCATACAGAGCTGGATCGGAACCTCTGCACACTTGACAACATAGAGATTAAGCGAAAGCTTGGTCTTTGTAATGAGTTGTGCACCCAAGAAGCACAGAGCTGAGCTAAGTACAACCATTATTTTTATATACCTATTCAGAAGGTAAGTCATTATATCTCTGCCTTAGTCCATTCAGGTTGCTGTAACAAAATACCGCAGACTGGGGCTTATAAACAGCAGAAATTTATTCTCACAGTTTTGGAGTCTGGGAGTCTGAGATCAGGGTGCCAGCATGCTTAGGTTCTTGTGAAGACCGCTTCTGGGTTGCAGACTGCCCAATTTTTACTCTGTCCTCACATGGTGGAATGGACTAGACAGCTTTCTCAGGCCCCTTTTATAAGGGCACTATTCCCATTCATAAGGACTTTGTCCTTATGAGCTAATTACCTTCCAAAGACAGGACATCCTAATACCATCACCTTGAAGATTAGGATTTGAACATCTGAGTTCTGGAGGGACACAAACACTCACACCAGTACTGGATGAATTAAAATAGTGGCTAATGCTCAAACCTATACTACTTAACCTCACTTTATTAGCATAAAGAAAGAAAAAAAAATAACACCCATTAAGAAATGGTCTTCAATTATCCATTATGGATCTAGAGGATAGATTTAGCCAAAGCTATTGATGACTCACCATAACCTCTTGGCATTTAACTTTCTTGTGTAAGATAGCCTGGCTTTCAAATGCCAGTACCTATTTGTCTGAAGACTTTTTCTGATGATTGTTGTGGAAAAGCTAAATATATGGGGGAAGTAACTCCCCTTAGAATATCCCTTCACCAAGGAATGACAATAGGGGTAGATAAAGACACCAACTCCTTTGATTCTCAGGCATATAAACTATAAAATATGTTATACATGGTCTCCTACAGTTCCCAGTATGGATAATCTCCAGTTGGTACAAGGGTAACTTGCTAAATACCTTACCTTTCTTTGATTCCCCCACGATATACTCCATTTTCCAATCTATGAGAGTATGTTCTGTATTACCTACCAAATAAATTATTTACACCCAAATTATTTTCTCTTGTCATGTGAAGGAATTCGAAACAAGACAATATTTTACTTTTTTTTTAACGACTTCTCATATTTTCAGTGTTCTTGATCAATTGGTTAATTTCTCCCTTAACACAAGTCAGTTGACCCCATTAGTATCTAGGCCATTTTTATTTGCATCAACCTCTTTCTAAATCTGTTCTCTTTTTATCTATGTTAGATTATATGATCCATCATTGCAATTACTCTTGCTGATATGCTAAGTTTCTTATTCCCATTTCCATTGCTCTCTTGACTCAGCAAAATGTCAACAGTGCATCATTGAAGGTGTTCTTCACGATATCTGATAATACCCAGGCTGTGATGATCATTGCAGAAGAAAAGCGCATAATTCACAGAATTAGTAACAATAAATTTGACCTTTTAAATAGAACCAAAAGCACTGTTAAGCACTCAAACATTTCCATAATAAGCCCACTCACCAAATATTTATAAGATCTAGTTCAACCATTCCTACTGTCTTTAAAATACATCCCTGCCCTGACAGACACACACACACACACACACACACACACACACACACACAAACACACAATCTCTCATTCTTGCAGTATGATCACCCCCTACCTTTCCTTGCACGAAAATAGTTTATACAAATACATCCTTCTACCCCAACTGACTACACACTTTCCTTCACCATCTTTGAGCATTCATCTATCATTGGCATTGAATTAAGTCCATATGTATGTCATGCATTCATATGTAAAATAGCATACTTGGAACAAAACCTATAAATGTCACTCCATTTCTCTAGTCACAGTCAAGAAATGTTGAAACCATCCTGGTTCTTCTTTTCCCAGTATTCTTTCCCAAATCTTCTAATCAGGAGTCTGTTACAACTGCTGTGCATCCCTTACCCACTTCTCTCCATTGTCACTGTCCATCATCTCTTCTCCCTGGAATTAACCAAAAGCCTCTTAACCTCTTGATCTGCTATCCCTCTTACACTGTTACAATCTAGTCACTACTTTGCATCCCAGTGATAATTTAAAAACTGAAATATTTATATGTTTTTCATTTGCTTAAAACCCTCTAACCTACAATTTTCTCAAAATAAAGTTTACAAGTCTTAAAATTTTAAAACCCTATTAATATATTTCCTTCTAACCTCACCTTCCAAGTTCTTCTTTTAGATCCAAGCATTTAGATTTTATAGATTTATTTTGTCTTTAAAATAAATAAATAAATAAATTTTGACCTGTTACCATGTGTCTGGCCCTCGCCTAGGTGCTGTTATCATAAAAATAGGCATGGGACTCAGAGACATAAAGGATAAAACATACTTTGGAAGTAAACTAAGATGATGAGTGATATTTTTGCCTTTTTGTGCAGGAATTATTGACTGGGTACAAAGCTGAAAAAAAAATTACCTTTAAAAGAGACCATGAGCAATTAGCCAGACACTTCCACCAAGTGTCAACCAATAAAAGGCATTGTTTTGACCTCAATTAAAAAAAAAAAAAAAAACACAAAAAAACCCCCTGAAACTTATAAGTAGGCAAATTTACGTTATATTTGCTGTGAACATTCTTTGAATTAATAACATGAAATAGTATTAAACATATCTCTCAAAAATTTGATAACATAGTTAATTTCCCATTGATACCGTTGATATATTTTCTCATATCTTGATCTGATTGTCTTAAGTGTTCTTTAACTTCACTGGGGGGGATTTTTAAAAAGGTGAGATAGGTAAAATGATATGTTCTAGTGAGTCACACTGATGCTTAGGGAGAACATTGGTATAAAGAGTTGTCTTTAGCAAAATCAATTTAAACTTTTTTCATTGCTGTCACACAGATCCATCATCATGAATATAAATATACACACACACACACACACACACACACACACACACACACACACACATATATAAATGAAAGAAATATCCTCTCCCCTCTGTTTTTATTCTGTGGTCAAATAATTTCTTTAATCTATGTCTGTAGCTTTTCTACTCTTGGTTAAATAATTTGAGAATTGAGGCATGTATAAAACCATGAAAATGCAATTCATATATTTTAATTTTTCCATTTACTTGATAACTAGATAAAAATAAATACAAAGATTAAATGATGTATAGACGAACATATAATTTGTTAAAGAAATTACCCTTTTTCTAGATAAATTGATATTATAATAAAATGTATTGTTTTCACAAAAATTATTTTCTTCATGGATAGTGAAAACAAATATGCCAGTTTTATACTTACTCAGGAGAACAACTCGTAATTTTGGTTTCTTAGCTTAAGAATATTTAAGAGAACCTAAAATGACAAACTAGTTTGTCATGCTTATACATTTACTATCACCACGTTTTTGGAAAAACTAAGCCTCCTACAAAAGACAGTTTGATTTTTAAGGTAGTTGTGTTTATTAGTTCTTGCTGCAATTAAAACCTTTTTCATCTATGCAATATTGCCTTGCTGGGGGTGGTGGACATACACTATTCAGAAGAGGCATATGATCTTCATTAGATAGGTATTCTATTTTGTCACTGTTATAACTCAAGCATCTAGTACAGTGCATGACATAAAGCAGATGTTTATTAGTCATAGTTTTCCTGTCATATAATAATAATTTGCGATGAATGAAGTATGGTCCTTCCTATTAAACCTTTTATATTTTATTTTTTTATTTCAGTATGTTAGATCCATTTCTTAGAAATACAAATATTAATACTTCTTAAAAATCATGAGTCCATGGAAAGAGTGTGGCTTCAGTAATGTTAGACACAGGTTCTAATGCTGGTTAGCACTTAGTTATGATACCTTGGGAAAATTCCATAACTTCAATAGACTTGTAAAAAGAACTTTAAATAGATATAATTGTAAAAATTCTCATTGTTGCTATAACCAATTACTACAAATTTGGTAGATTAAGACACAAATTTATTATCTTACTGTTCTGGAAGTCAGAAGTCAAATTCAATATGTTGACAGGGTTCCTTCTAGAGAATCTAAGGGAGAATTAATTTCAGGTTCTAGAAGCCGCCTGCCTTCTTTGGTTTATGGCCCCTTCCTCCAGCAGAGCATGTTCAAATCTCTCTCTTCTCTCCCTTGCTCTCTGCCTCTGTCATCAAATCTCTTTGTCTGACTCTCATTCTCCCGTCCTTCTCATAAACAACCTTGTGTCATCTCCCCATCACAAGATCCTTAACTTAATTACATCTGCAAAGTCCCTTCTACCAGGTTAAGTAATATAATCATAAGTTCGGGAGATTAGGATGTGGCTGTGTTTGGGAGGTGGGGGCGCAGTATCAGCCTACTACAACGACACTCAATATATGAACGCTTGATAGAATTGTTTGGCCTGATGGGATACATTCCATTTGTATCTACCTATCTATCTATCTATCTATCTATCTATCTATCTGTCATCCATCTATCATCTATCTATCATATATATATACATATATACATATATATATTCATATATATATACATATATATATACATATATATTATATATATACATATATATAATCTATCTATCTAGTCTCTATATGCAGATGGTGCCAAAAAAGTGTATACACATTTTAAGAAAGGAAACTATTAAAATTGTAAAACTCAATATATACAGTTAACAAAAGATGAATACAAGTCAAGTTTGACTTCTGCAATTAAAAGAGGTGCTCAAAGTAGTTACCATCAGCATCCAGACACTTCTGATTGTGGCGAAATACTGCTTGAGCAACGTTGATCAAAGTGTCCACTTGTATACATTTTTTAGCACACCCAGTATGTATATATGTATGTATGCACATATATATATATGTGTGTGTGTGTATATATATATACACACACACACATATATATATATTTACTGAAGTTATCTGTAACCAACACATTAATACTTTAATATTTTAATATAGTATACTATATTTTTACATGGCTTATTTATGACAGCATGGTTATACATATGAATGCGATATTAATTTGTAAAAAAAGGTTTTTTTTAAGTTGACTTTTGGAAGATTGAAAGATGTAACACTAAAGTTTTAAAATAAAACATTAAAATGCTGGCATGGGCCTTTGGGGCTACAGGAAAAGTTACTGAAATCACTAGAGTGTAATTTCTTGACAAAGTATTTAATTTTGCACAGCAATGGGCCTAAGTATTATGCTTCAGCCTGTTTAGCCAGAAGTTACCATATTTTTGTGACTGTTGTTAAGCTTTACAGCATTCCTTTCTGCCCCTTTTGGAAAGGATTAAAATAACTCAGTACTGCATTTTATTCTTCACTCTGACATTTTTCGTATTTTTCATTTTCATAATAAAATAAGCAACCTCATAATCTGTGTTTTAAAAATAAATTTTGGTTAATAATTTGTTTAACAAATCATACATGTGATTTTATGTTTCATAAAAATCTCTACAAACCTTATAACAAGTCAAAATATTATATCTAGAAAAACTGAAACAAATTGTAATTTTATTGAGTATTTAATACATGTTTTTCATAGTATGAGACCTTCTGAGAATGTAATATTGACATTAACATGGAGGAAATCTCAGCATTGCACTTGAAAACCAGGCTGCAATGCCTATATTTCTTATAAATAAACTTCTTCTTCATATATAAGCCATAAAACTCAAATTCACAGAATACATTTATGAGATTTATTTTATATTATAATTCACTGCACTTTGTAGAAACTATGAATTGAACAGTAAAACATCAATTCATTGAATGTGTGAGCCAAATTATAGCTGTATACTTTGTATTCAAATAAATATAGTACATTGGTAAACACATGTTTCTTTTGATACAACTATATGAATATAAGTTCCGAGAAATAATAGAGAATATCATTTAGGTAGATATAAATTGAAGAATACAATTTGAGGAAAATTGATAGGAAATATTTAGAATGGCGATCATTACTATATTTTGTTACATATAAAAAATATATGTGAATCTTAAATATCCTGTGCTGAAAACTGATATTTTTCATAAAAATGAATGCAATAAGGGGTTTTTCTTTTATTTAATTTTTATTAAATATATTGCGGTTACATTGGTTCATAAAATTCAAGTGTACAATTCTATAATACATCATCTATTATATACTACAGTATGTGTTCATGACCCAGAGTCAGTTCTCATCACCGTTTATGTGTTTGACGCCTTGGGTAAAGAAACAAGGCACTTATACTCTAATATATATACTGATAAAATAATATGATGGAGTGGAGACCAAATTTATCAATTATATCACTAAACATGAATTTCCATAGGTCACAAATAACAATTGGAAAAAAAAAGAAAAAAGAAAAATTCCAGTTGTGTTCATAAAGCAAGATGGACAAATATATACCTCGAAGCTGGAAACAGGAAAAAAAGCAGGGCTAGTGATATTTATATTAAAAAAAGTCTAATTCAACACAAAAGGTATTAAATATTAAAATAAAAGAATATTGTAATCTAAAAGTCATAATTCACAATGAAAATTAATATCAATATTTATGGACTACATTACCCAGAAATTATTTCTATGAAGAAAAAGCTACAAAAGATGCGATGTAATATATGTAGAAATGTTAATACTAGGAGAATCGGTACAAGAAAAATCAAATTTACACTAATAATAAATAAGCAAGTGTATAAAAGACCTAAATGTACCAATAAAATGGAAGTACTAGCTATATATGAAACTTTGCTTTGGATATTTGGGAATCAACCTTCTTATATAGGAAAAGAAAGTACCGTTTGCGGCAAACACTGCTGGTTACCTAGCCCATATACATCCTCACTTCCATCCTTCTTCATTTCCCCGCAATCTCTTGGACCTACTGGTGACCATGGGACTTGATACTGGCCAGTAGGTTATAAGGCAATTCTGTATGGAATTTCTAAGATATTGTTTTTATTGCTCTTGTTTAATTTTTTTTTTTAATTTCTGAGTTAAAAATTCAAATACTTTTAAAAAAAAAAACATCTTGCATTTTACCTGTTAGAACCGAGAAGCCTGAAGCTGCAAGGAACCAACACAAATACATGGCACAGGTTAAAGATGTTGTAAGAAAAAGGTAGTAGGAGGCTGCAATATTTGCAAAATTGCGAATCCTCCCTCCAGCTCTGGACTACCTACTTCAGGACATAATATGCGGGGAGAAAAAAACAACAACTATTTGTTTAAGCCCTGGGAGTTGCATATATATTACTTGTGCTATAGCCAAACATAGTGTTATATAATAGAGTTTATAATTACAACTACTTTCTGTTTGTAAACGTTGAATTTCATAGATATTAGTTTAGATTATACTGTGACTAATAAAACTAGAGGTTCTAAGGAACATCAGTTTCCTGTGAAATCTAAAACAAATTCTCTTCAATTATAAACACTGATATTTCCATCGAGATGTCATAGCGCTCAGATTTGAAGTGAGTGCTCTGCTTTTCAAGGAGTTGGGTGTATTAAATGTGCCCCGCACTTTTCTTCAAAACTATAAATTACCACATGAGAATTTCAGTCACACCTTCATTATCTTGGCAAATTTTGCTTTCAGTCAACTCTATTGAAAATTAGCATCCATATAGTGGGGACTAATCAGTTTTTTTTTTAAATATATATAACTACTACTGTAAATAACTTTTACTTATTTTTTAATAGAATATTACCTGACGCATGTATCCTCTTCTTTAAGAGGACTTCAAAATAGTTTAACAAGGAAGAAAAACCAGGTAGCAAAACCAGAGAAAATATTTCTCTAATTCTGCCTAAATAATTTTATGCTGAAAATCAAGTTTTATTTCAGTATTCAAAATACATACTAAGATATATATAAAATGATAACTCTGCTTAACATTTGGATTAAAAGTATTGTTTCATTGTACATGAGACAGGTGAAAATCTGAAGTTCCTAGTTTTCCTTACCCCTCAGGATTCTTCTCTTAACTGGCATATTTCCTTAATTAAACTCAAAGCATAATAATTAAGGATAATACTTTAAAAAAGCTATATGTGAAAAGTGGTTTAGATCTTTACAAATTTAAGATGTTTTCTGGATGGCTTCTCATCTACTTTATGTAGCTGATAGAATTAAAATTGAAATAAAAGGGGAAACAAACTGAAGCACAATTACAACATTGGCAGGAGTCACGGCATATTTTGGCTAAAACATATGTTTTTTTCAGGGTGGAAATTGTGAGCTTAGAATGATAGCAAATTGAAGAAAAAATTTATAGCAGTTGCAAAGATATTGGGATTTAAGTAGACTTCAGCAATTTTGAAGAAGGAGAAATTGGGTTACACATGGCATAAATTGAAATACATTAGGCTTTGAGAAATGGAGATTACTTAGGACTTGTGAAGGAAAATTGAAAGCTATAAAATCTATTGAGAGTATTACATTCTATTCTGAGTGGAGAGAATGTTTAAGATTACACCGAATGTGTTTCTGAGTTTGGTGAATAATACATCTTTCAGCATTTAGTGCACTCAAAAAAAAAAAAAAGAAAGAAAGAAAGAAAAGAAAGAAAGAAAGAAAGAAAGAAAGAAAGAAAGAAAGAAAGAAGAAAGAAAGAAAGAAGAAAGAAGAAAGAAAGAAAGAAAGAAAGAAAGAAAGAAGAAAGAAAGAAAGAAAGAAAGAAAGAAAGAAAGAAAGAAAGAAAGAAGAAGAAAGAAAGAAGAAAGAAAGAAAGAAAGAAAGAAAGAAAGAAAGAAAGAAGAAAGAAAGAAAGAACAATGGGGAAGCACAGATATACCATTTGCAAGATAAAATGATGTCTCAATGTCTCTTTTAATGAGAATATTTCTAATTGTCTAATTAATGCAAAGAAAAAAGATGTGAAGAACCTTTTCTTTGAAATATGCTCCCGTCTCGCCTCCAAAGTATGTGCATAATTTTATATTCAAATATACTAATAGGTTTTGAAGACATTTGAGTTAATAAGAGTGTAAATATATCAGCCGAGACTAGAGTTCTTTGCCCCAAGCATTCCGGCATTAATTTATCACACATTTATTCAGCCTCTACCCATCTGGATGCTTGGGTTACATCTACGCGTATGAGCAAACTAAGTACTCGTAAAGATGCATTCTATATTCCACGAGGAGGGAACAGACAGATCACAAGAGGAGACAGACAATGAATACTAAATATAAAAAGTTAGCAAAGTATATAGTATATATGAAGTTGATAAAATCTTTGGGAGAAAAAGTAGAACATGCAAGGGAGATTCAATATTTATGTGAGTGTTTAATCATTTGGTATCTTCAGTTACTTTTCTCTCAGAAATAGACACTTGAATTATAGTAGTTCCAATGATATCAATGTCTTGTTCTAAATATCTGTAAGCCACAACCAGAGCAAGGACAACAAAATACCCAACCCCCCAAAAATTCAGTAAATTCCAAGGTGACAACTGAAGTAAAATTAACAGAGGGTAGTGCTACCCTGGATGAGCTGAATGTACTGTAAAATGGAATAGACATTCACTCTACTGTCAATTAATATGGTAACAAATTATTCTAAAGTGGGTCTACATCACAAGCACCACAAAAGAGACAACTGTTTCAAATATATTTCATGACAAGACAAAAATAGGCCCATAAAACTTTGTCCTAAAATACTACAGAAAAGGCAGGGGGCTGCTTTATATAGGAGTGTTTCCTGAGAAAAACACTTAGGAAAATATTGAAGGATTGGCAGAGTATCGAAGCACTATGCACATGCTTAATTGAAGAACCTAGATCATAATGTATATGAATTATTTTTAGTGAGCATTGCAAAGAACTCTACCTATTGTTAAATTTATTTAAAAAGGTAAAATAGTGTTCCAAGTGTAGGCAGTTTATTGAGATATGCTATATCCAATGGTAATTAATATTAAAACATGAGATGTGGCATTCAAAAGTTTTAAATCAATGAAAGGAAATGCTCATCTTGAATCTGAAAAAGCATATTTTGTTTTTAAAATAATTTATAAACATACGTTAGCCTCTATAAAATTTTCACCACTGATGATGAAATTGTTTTATAGTAGATTGCAAAATTCTTCTCTAGAGAATGTCAGAACGTCAAGTGCTTCCGAGTTTAAGCATAAAATAAATAGGATGATTTCATAAAATAAAAGAGATAATTTGGTTCTATCGTTACAGAGATATAGGCTTATGTGAAGATATTAAAGTTATTTCTTTGCTGGAAAGTTATGTTATTTGCACAAAAGAAATATAACATAGCTGGAATTTTTTTCCAGTAATCCTAGATTTGTTTTTTTACTGCAGTATATTTACTAAAAGAATATTCAAAATATAAAACATTGTTAGAGAAGAAGTTTATTTTCAAGTCTTTGAAAATAATGATGTCATTTATCTGTGTTTTAAACTTAAAATGGGCAATAATTATTTTAAAGTACAGTATGATTGTATTGAAATCTTTTAAAAATCCATTGATGAGAATAGATTAAGTAAAATCTCAGTAAGACAATTTTTAGAAATATCATCCAGTGCATAAAATGTGTAGATTTTCTACAAGTTCATCAAAACCCATAGCAGAAATACATAAAGCAGTGTACTATAATTACTTTATACTAACCCAGTGAGAGTAGATTTGATATTGAAGAAGTACATTTAAATGATGAAAAGATGTCTGTGGTTCATTGTGCTTATAGTAAAGCAGCCAAAGATGGTGTTTCAAAGAGCACAATAAATCTGAATACTAAATAAAAATAATAAAGAAATAGGTTTGGTGTTTTTAAAACACATTTTAGGAAGAAGAAAATAAATTAGAAGAATGAAACTTGAGTCTTTGTTTCAACAATAAATTTTGAAAAATTCAGCCAATTTTCACTAATTCATTCACCTGCATAGATACTTCCGAACATCTTTTAGAAAATCATTTTTTTAAAGATGAACTAAAAGGAAACAGACTGTTTCTCCAACAGAATAAGTTCCCATAAAACTATCCAAACAATTTTTAAAATTCACTAATCCTGCTCCTTTTTCAGTTATAACACAATCCACAGCATTGTCTAATAAATTATGTATTAAGAGAAGCAGAAAATATTGCTCAAGACACTCCTACAACTGTAACACACACATTTGGTATACTCATTTTCAAATATGTAGATCACACATAGTTTTCACAACCAACTGCAGTATCGGCTACCTCTTCCAAAAAGATACGCTGGCTGATATTAATGTCCCTTTTCCTGAGATTTTACAGCAAAATCTCTGTTACTCTTTTATGGCATTTATCACTTTTTACTGAGAACCCTACGATTTTGCATATTGGTCTGATCCTTTCTAAGGTGCCTGAAGACCTTTAAAAAGAAGGCATGTGTTGAAATTTAAAATTTCATCTGCATTTATTTTGCATTATTGATGCATTCCAAAGAAAACCTGGTACTATATATGTAAGTTATGACTGTAAGTAGAAGGACAAAAAGAAAAGAAAAAAGAAACACAGGAATGAATCACTAAAATTAAAAATGTTAACACGACATAAAACCTTGATTCCACCCTCATCTCCTATTCAATTTTTCTGACCTTGTTGAGCTCAATTATATACTGAATTTTATGTTCCTTGTTCTTTCGTTTTTCAGCAATAGCTTATAAAATAATCTGTGATCATATAATTGTGCAATATATTGTTTCGTTTTTTTTTTTAAATTTAAATGGTGTCATAATTTATGTAGTATTTTATGGCTTCCAATTTTACCTCAGACATTTTTATTCTGAGATATTACCACAGATCTATGGTCTATATATATTTTAGTAATATATAGTATTAATTTATTCATTTACTAGTAAATGAAGTTTTCCTTCATGTTTTGCTACTGCAAGCATTATTACACATATCTCCTTGAGCAAGTGTGCATAGGTTTCCCCAGATTATATAGGTAGAAATGGAATTGCTGGGAGCATATTTTAAGTGACCACATTTTTTAAGTTGCTATATCAATTTAATGTTACCATTAGCAGTGTATAAAAGTTGGCCCAGATCCTCATCAATATGTATTATCATCAGACTTAAATTTTGACCAGTCTAGTAGATATGTAACGTTATCTAATTGTGATCTAAATTTGCATTATAGTTACCAATGTAGTCAAACGTTTTTTCATGTGAGTACTTTCTTAGTTCTATTTGTAAAATGCCTGTTCATATCATTCACTTGCTTTTCTATTTGGTTGTCTTTTATGTATTGACTTACTGAATTTAATAATAAGCTGTATTACTGGACTAATGTTAGTTATATATGCTGCAAATATCTTCTGTCAGCATGCGAATTACCTTTTCATTATTTCCAACGTGTGTTTTAACTAAAAGTCGTTTTTCATTTCAATTAGTTTGAGTAATTCATTCATTTTTCTTTATGATGATGGCTTTGGAGGTCTTAAAAAACACTTCCATATATACTTGCTTTAGAGGGATCTATGTTATATATTATTTTACTTTTTTAAAAACTGTCCTTTTATTTGTAATTACTTAATCCATTTAGAATAGACTTATGTGTAGGTAGATCTACACATAAAAGTCTATTCCAAAGAGGTATAGGTGACGTAGACCTCCAATTTTACTTTTCCCCATGGATAACCAATTGTCTCACAGCTACTATCAATTTTTCTCTCCTTTACCCAGTGATTTGAATTGCCATCTTAATCTTAAACTAATTTTCTGGGTTTGTTTCTGGGTTATTGTTCCAGCGGCCTATCCTAGGCTCAACACCACTTGGTCTTAATTAACTTTAGTATATAAGTCCTAATAACAGGCAGAAATGGTCTCTCCCCAACTCCAGCTAAACACTGTTTCTCTTAGAACTGTTTGTCTAGTCTTGACTCTTTTTTTCATACACCGTTTACAATTCATTGTTAAGATTCTTTTCTGAAAATCTATTGATATTTTAGTTTTTTCTTGAAATCACAATGAATCTATAAGTCAATCATTTGAAATCAACATCCATGAATATTGTATTTCTCATCATTACTTAGGTCTTTCTTACTGATTTGAGTTATACTTCAAAAAATTTTCCAGTAAGTATGTACACATTTTTTTTTATGCATTACTAAATACCTTAACATTTGATAGTATTTTAAATAGTTTTCATTTTTGGAAGTAGTAATTACAAAGTCAATTTATTTGTGCATTGACGTTTTGATGATTTTAGCTTAAGTATATAATTATATACTCAGAAAATACTGACTGTTCTGGTTCTTTCTTTTTAGTCCTTCTGGAGTTTATTCTTTTATAGGTATTTGCTAGTTCCCAGTGTACAATCTCAAATGCAAATATTGTTCCTAATTTCAAAGGAAATGCTTCTAACATGCATTCCACTTTTAAGAATGGTATTTGCCATTGATTTGTTGTAACTGTGTTCTTTGTCATATTCACAAGTTTCCTTTATTCATCCTTTCCCAAATTTAGGGGGAGGGGGATAAATTTTAACAAATAAGTTTTTCTCTATAATTTTGAAATGATTCCATTATTTTTCATTTATTTGTTGAAAAAAACAAATGAACTTTGTAAAATATTCTTATGTTAAACCACTCTCCCAATACTGGAATAAACACAATTTGGTTATATTGTATAGACATATAGAAATATATGTAATCTTTAGCTAGATGTTTTGTTAACATTATTTTAATATTTTCCAAATATGTTTATGGCCTGAAATTTTTCTTTCTCATCATATCATTTTGTGGTGATAATATCAAAGTTATTTTGCCTCATAAAAGAGATATAGAAAGTATTCCTCTTCTTATAACATGCTGTAAAATTTATATTTGAATAAAATGATTTGACTTTGAAAATTCACAAGAATTTCCCTGAGAAGCAATTTTAGCCTGCAGTGTTCATTGTGGGAAGATATAAAACTGCTGATTTTTCTGTTTAATGGTTATAAGAACAATCAATTTTTATATTTCTGCTTGAGTAAATATTGCTAAAATTTTTCTGTAGGAACCTATCAATTTAGATTAAGAATCTAAATGTATCGGCATATGATTGTTTATAGTATTCTTTTACTGTAGCTTTACTACCCGATATAAATTAATCCTAATTTATTTTTAAATATTATTTATTTTGGCCTAATATTTTCATGATGGAACATTTAAAATTTCAATTGTGATATTTTCCTTATACTCATGAGTTATAGTGTCCTCTTTAATTTGCAGGAAAAAGGGCATTTTTTTTCTAATTTATTTATTTTTAATTAAATTTACTGGGGTACCATTGGTTAATAACGTTATATAAGTTTCAGGTGTACGACTTTATAATACTATGTCATCTGTATATTCCGTTCTGTGCTTTTGCTCTTTGGTCATAGAACACCATCTATATATGCATACTACTGGATCTTTGAAAATTATAGAGACTTGTTCTAAGTCTTCTAAGTCGTTTCTAAAAGGTTCTATGTGGGCTTTTGAATTAAAGAAAGATTTTCTTTAATTTGGGGGATACCAAACTCTACGTATTTCCAAAAATTACATGTTGCTCAGATTTTCCTTATGTTTACCGTTTCTTTTTTTTTTCCTGTAGATGTATCAACAGATTAAAAATGTGTTTTTAAATCTTCTTTTAAAATGCTGGATATATAAATATTCATGTTATGACAATGATTATTCTATGTTTTGAGGAAATGTTAAGCAAAATTAAGTTCAGAAGTTAAATTAAATTTTAATTATGATTTATATCCACAATAATGCTTTGCATTTTAAAATATCATTGTATCTGACATTTATGAAGTTTTACTGGCATTGTTTTCTATTATATCCCTCTCATGTGTATTTGTCCTTTGTGTTTTTAATTTATAGGCTTTACTATTTCTAGTGTAGTTTTACATTTACAAAATGTAGGTAGGTCTGTGATACATTTTGAGTTAATTTATTGTGAAAGGTGTAAAGTCTATGTGTAGATTCATTTTCTCTCAGCCCTATTTGTTGAAAATACTACCCTTCTTCCTGGAATAAATGTTTTGATTACTATAGCTTTGTGATATAGTTTGATATCAGACAGCATGATAGCTCCAATTTTGTACTTCTTTCTCATGATTGCTATGGCTGTGCGGGTTTTTATTTTTGATTTTATTTATTTATTTTTTTGGTTCCATATGAATTGTAAGATTATTTGTTCTAGTTCTGTGAAAAATGTCATTGGTATTTTGATTGGGATTGCATTGAATCTATAGATTGCTGTGGGTAGTGTGGGCTTTTTAATGGTGTTAATTCTTTCTATAGTACATGCTTCCATTTATCTGTATCTTCTTCAACTTATTTCTTCAGTGTCTTATAGTTTTCTGAGTACAGATATTTTACCCCTAGATTAAATTTGTTCCTATTTTTGTTTTGTTTTGTTTTCTTTTTTCTTTCCTTCTTCTTCTTTTTTTTTTTTTTTTGATGCAATTGTAAATGGGACCTCTTAATTTCTCTTATTGACAGGTCTGTATTGGTACACTAATATGAAACCAATTTCTGAATATTAATTTTGTATCCTGTTACTTCATTGAAATCATTTATCAATTCTAATAGATTTTTGGTGGAATCTTTTAGGTTCTCTCTCTGTAGATTCATTTCATCTACAAATAAAGACAGTTTTACTTTCTCTTTTCCCATTTGGGTGCCTTTTGTTTCTTGTTTCTTGTCTGATTGCAGTAGCTAAGACTTTTAGTACTTCGTTAAATAAAAGTGGTGAAAATGGGTATCCTCCTCTTGTTCGTGACATCAAGGAGAACTCTTTAAGCTTTTTCCCATTGACTATGTGGTTCACTGTGGGTTTATCATATATGGCCTTTATTATGTTGAGGTATGTCCCCTCTATTCCCACTTTGCTGAGAGCTTTTATCACAAATATATGCTGGAATTTGTCAAACGCTTTTTCTGTATCTATTGATATGATCATATAATTTTTACTTCTCATTTCATTTATGTAGTGTATCACGTTAATTGATTTGTGGATATTGAACCAACCTTACAACCAAGGAAGAAATCCCACTTGATTAAGGTGTGTGATCTTTTTTAATATATTGCTGAATTTGGTTTGCTAATATTTTGTTTAGGATATTTGCATCAATGTTCATCAGGGATATCAGTCTATAATTTTCTTTTTTGTAATGTCTTTGTCTGGTTTTGGAATCAGGGGAACAGTGACCTCATAAAATAAGCATGGACGCTTTCCTTCCTCTTGAACTTTTGGAATAATTTGAGAAGGATCAATGTTAATTCTTCTTGGAATGTTTGGTAAATTTCACTTGAGAAGCCATTCAGTCCAGGACTTTTGTTTGTTGGCAGTTTTTTGATTACTGATTCGATTTCATTAGTAGTAATCAGGTGGTTCAAATTTTCTGTTTCTTCTTGATTTAATGTTGGAAGCTTGAACGATTCTAGAAATTTATCCTTTTCTTCCACATTGTCCATTTTGTTGGCATAAATTGTTCATAATATTTCTTCATAATCCTTTGTATTTCTGTGGTGTCAGTTGTCATTTCTCCTTTTTCATTTTTGATTTTATTTATTTGGGTCTTCTCTCTTTCTTTCTTGATGAGACTGGTTAAAGGTTTATCAATTTTGTTTTCTTCTCAAATAATGAGCTCTTTGTTTTATTGATTTATTGTTTTGTATTTTTTTAGTCTCTATTTTGTTTATTTCCACTCTCATCTTTATTATTTCCTTCCTTCTACTCACTTTGGGCTTTGCTTGCTGTTCTTTTTCTAGTTCCTATGAGTGTAAGTTTAAATTGTTTATTTGTGGTTGTTCTTGTTTCTCAAGGCAGGGCCTGCATTGCTATGAATTTCCCTCTTGTGACTGCTTTTGCTGTGTCCCATAGATTTTAGATCATTGTGTTTTCATTTTTGTTTGTCTCAAAGTATCTTTTGATATTTTAGTTGATCTCATTGTTGACCCATTCATTATTTACTAGCATGTTATTTAGCTCACTGGCATTTGTGTGGGGTGTTTTTCCAGTTTTTTTGTGTTTGTTTGTTTGTTTTCTCCTTGTAATTGACATCTAGTTTCATACCATAGTGGACAGAGAAGACTCTTGATATGATTTCATTATTTTTTAAATGCATAGAGACTTGTTTTGTGGTCTAGCACGTGGTCTATCTTAGAAAATGTTTCATGTACAGTTGAAAATAATGTATATTCTGCTGCTTTAGAGTGAAATGCTCTAAAAATATCAATTAAATCCATCTCACCTAGCGTGTTAGTTACAGCCACTGTTTCCTTGTTGAGCCTCTGTCTGGAAGATCTGTCTGTTGGTGTCAATGGTGTGTTAAAGTCCCCTACTATGATTGGGTTACTATTGATCTCTACTTTATTTTGGTCAATATTTGCTTTATATATTTAGGTGTTTTTATGTTGGATGCATAAATATTTAAAAGGAGTATATCTTCTTGTTGGATTGATCCCTTTATTATTATGAATGGCCCTCATTGTCTCTTATTATAGCCTTTGTTTTAAAGTCTATTTTGTGCGATATAAGTATTGCTACCCCAAATTTTGTTTGTTTGTTTGTTTCCATTTCAATGAAATGTCTTTTCCCATCCCTTTTCTTTCAGTCTGTGTGTGACTTTTTATCTGAAGTGGGCCTCCTGTAGATAGCATATGTATGGGTCTTGCTTCATATCCATTCAGCTAGCCTATGCTGTGGAGCATACTGCAAAAGCCTTTTCCCAATATTTTCTTATACTAATTGTATACTTTTATTTTTTTTATATTTCAATTTATAATGTATTTAAATTTTCCTTTTATGTGTTTATATGTGTGTGTGTGTGTGTGTGTGTGTGTCTATGGTGTGAGATACACATCTTTTTTTCCTTAAGTGGCTATAATGTTTTTCTTAAACCATTTTTTTAGAATTCATTTTTGGTCCAATAATTATGATGCTACCTTTACCAAATGCTAAATATTCATATCTACTGGGATGTACATGTGCATTTTCTATTGTATGTAATGATTTGTCTGTTACCTCAAGATATATTATTATTTCCTCTATTGTCTATAGACCAATGATCAGATCTCAATATAGTTAGAAGTCTGTACTGTGGGAGAAGAGAGTAGATGTTGAATGGATTGCTAGGCTTGGCTAAGATAGCTCAGTAGGAGCTGTATGGAGTTTCTCAGCACATGTGCTTGGAGTTGGTCATGACGTTTTTTTTTTTTTGTTTTGTTTTGTTCTTTGACCATTCATAGGATGATGGATAGTAGGTGAGCTATTGACATGAGAGCAATCTCTCATAGCTAGAAGTTCAACATCCTTTTAGGAACTTTTGGAGTCAATACTAGTTTGTTGCTGAAAATGTTCCCTTGAAGCTTGTAAACAAAGAGATCTGATAGTAGATTAGGTAAAGATTCTGGTACTGCCTTTGAAGAGTGTTGAGGAGGTAGTAAGAAAGCATGGGAGGAAAAACAGAAGAGTTAGAATGGTTTTATTTTTTGAGGCCAGGCAATGAACACTGGGCCATATTCCCCAGATTATAGAGGATTTCTTTTTCTAAACTAGTGAAAAACCAATTGATAGGATGCACACCAGTCTATCTGAGAAAAGAACGGTGAGTGTCTCCTATACGTGGATGTTTACAGGAGATAATGCCATTGACAGAAGCTTCCTAGAATTTCAGGATGACCAAGTAGCATCATTTACCTATAGAAATAATGTGAAATTAATTATAATAATGGGATTCAGACTGCTGGCATCATGGGGACTTTAACTCATAGGGATTGGTGATGATGGTACTCTGTTTATGGATGACTACATGACATCCATGTAATCAAATTATTACAAGAGTAACAATTTGTCACACTATAACGCCTAAGTTCTGACTCAACTTGAGTTTAGTGAACCATTTATTTCATATTTATTCAAAGTTGGTGATAGAATTGGCATGAGTTATCTATAGTCAAATTTTAGGCATTTAGGGAATGGAGGCATACATTTCTGGAATGGATGTTCACAGTGAGTTAATGTGTCCCTGTTATCATTCACTGATTCATTTAAAGGTTATTTATCCAGTAGAACACACACAAACAAAACAGACTCTCTTCTATATGATCCTGTTCTGAGATGAGCACATGTGTAAATGTAATGTACTAAAACTTAATAATCATAAAACCATAAAAACCTGTTTCAAGTGAATGAAAACATAAAATATGTGTCTCAGTCTCCCATGGAAATTTTGGGAATGCTTTTTAGCAAAAATGTATTTGACCTAGTACTTAAAGATGGGTATACACTTTTAAAGTTAACGCATGAGAAATGTCCTTTAAGAGAGTAAGTTATATTCAAAAACTGTAAGTATTTGGGAATTCCTGTCTGTAAAGTTCAAAGTGCATGAAAACCATGTGCCTTATTTGCATGGTATTCTCTGCTGATACTTTCCAATATTGAAGCTGAACCTCTGGGGATAAGCTTCAGATAACTGCATTTCAAATGCAATCGAAAAGAAACTTATGAACAGCCAGATTTAGAGCCAGGAATTTAAGCAACGATAATTGGCATAAAAGAGACTAAAGAAATAGCAGAACAGTGAGAGTCTCTGAATGACCTTAATAGCCTTGATTGATGCCAAGATGAGTGAAGAGGATGAAACTTCTCTTTGGTTCCTCTAGTTAATTTTCAGTAGCAATTGTCTTTGAAATTCCATTAAAGGGTAATGTCCCAGTAGCCCTACCCTTTGAATTTCTTACCACCTGTTCGCAACTGCTGAGAACAAATTACTGGTTATAATGTACACACATACTTACACTTAGACACACACAAAGAACTGGTTTAATAGGAGCCCATGTGGAGAATTGGAATTGACACCCAGACCTCAGGGTTAATCATGATGCTGGTGGAAAAGTCTTAAGAGGAAACTACTGATTTAAAAAGATTAGATGCTAGAGTCACAAATAGTTGCTTCAAATCCATGTGATTAAACTCCAGGTGGCTCTGGACTTCAGTGTATATTCTTCAAGTCCCTTTAACTCAACACAGATGAAGTAAATGATTGTCAGGAGTTGTGCTGAAACCTAAGGGCAAACCAGCTGCTTTTATATTTTGTGTTTGCTGAGGGGCAACCGTTAAAATAGAGATATTAAATTGACATATAGTGTAACATCGGGACCAGAGTCTCATTTTAGGACATATTTAAATCTCTCAACATTCCTCTCTTGTAATTGCTCTGACTTTTGAGCTCCATTTTACTTAATGACACTCAGTGAACTGAATTGCTTCAGTGAAATGAAAAAGCAGCAAGCAAATTTAGTGAAAGATTTGATTACATTCCTTGTTGTAGCCTAGTTTCTGAATAATCTTATACCTTGATTATATAATCTTCTTTTCATGTTTTACCCACCATCAAAATGGAAATTATTCAGGGATGATATAGTTCCTTACCATGTAGTATTTCTAACTAAGCTATTAAAAATAAATTATAATATTTTAATTTGAAATTTCTCTATTACTAACTCTAGATTTACTGTTTTTAAATCCTGTAAATTGAGAAATTTTGTACACAAATATGTGTGTGTACATATTTGAAATCACTTAGTGATTTCAGAGAAAAACTTAGTGATTATAATTCATATGTTGCTTTTCCAGTCATGTGGTTAAAGTATTAAGAGTGCTTATGACATTTCTGCACTAATCTGTCTATTCAGGGTAAATTCTATATTAAAAAAAAAAAATGTTTTACAGAAAGATGTAAAAAGTAGGTTACCAGAAATTCAAGGTTTTGTAAATACTCCATTCTCGTCCTTGCATGTAAAGCTGCCATGCATGCTGGGATTTTACGTACAGGCTGAGATTTTTATATTTAAGCAGATGATATAAGACAAGCTAATAACTGCACCAGTGAGTTGCTAAGCCACCAGAATAAAAGCAAACTGTTCTAAGTGTAAGAATCAGTCAAGCTGTGAGATGTGGAATCCATGACCTGTCTGTCTGTAAAATGAGGTCACTGAATTATGATCTCATTCTGAACAGAATAATTTGGATACGCATGTATATTAAGATGACTTGTTTGAAGCCCAAATGTTGTTGCTGAAAATTATACAGTGCAGTACAATCATATGCATAAAAGTAAAATGACTTTTTCATTAGATAAATGTACTTCCATGTGGAATCAGTTCTTATTTTTTTATTTTTGCAATTCCAGATCATCACCTATTTAATGATAACAATTAGAATCTACAAAATATCAATACATGTTTAACCCAGCTCATTTCCGAAACCATTAGGAAATACGGGATGATATTGTATTACTTGGAAAGAGTCTATAAAAAACAATAACAGGAATATACTTTTGGTTAGCAATGAGAGTTATCAGGAGCAGAACAGATTTTTATATTTTTTGGAAGGAATAAATAAATGTTATCTTGTTTCTCAAGTTACATAACTTAAGCATGCTTTGTAAGGTATGGATCCATACCCAGTATTGAAAACAGGTATCTGTCAGAACACAAATAAATACCCTTTCTTGTGAAATGCAGAATGGGAAAAGGGATAGAAAATTCACGAAGACTTTGATAGAAATTAAAATGATATTTTACATTATGTGGTCACTGGTACACGGGACATAAAAGAGGGGCTAGATTTCACTAAAAGGAACCAAAAGCTGAAAAGAATTAATTGGCAATTAAAGCGACATCCTGAGTTTCATAATAGGAAACAGCCCTCTCAAGTGCCAGCCCCAGTCAGAAATAAACTCTGAATGATGACACATTAAAAAAAGATAACCAATTATTTGCAAACCGTAATATGATAAAATAATTTTCTGTAGAAAAAAAGATGAAACTTACTGGTTTAGGGAATTAATAAAAATGAGTAAACTATTGGTGGAAAGTTGAAATATTTATAATATATCTACAAATAGATATAAAGCTTTCATTTTGCATTGGTGTTACAGGAAAAAAATTGCTATGATAAAAAGATAAATAGATGTCTTACAGGACTTAGAAGCTCTTCGATAAAAGAAAGTATGTCATTCTCTCTATTTTTTTTAATATCCAAGACCTATCATAGATCATGAATTGTAATTAGCTTCCAAAAATGTTAGAAATATACTTTGTATAATTTCCAAAAATTAACAAAATATAGATTAGGGACAGGAAAGATAATGTAAATAATTGTACAGGATTAGGTTTTTTTATAGACTAAGGTAAAAAATATTCAATAAAAGAGCCATGGTTCAGCCCCTATGGAAAATGGTATAGAGGTATTTCAAAAACTTTTAAAAACAGAACTACCATATGATCTAGCAGTTCCACTTCTGGATATATATCCGAGGAAATGAAAATAGGAGTTTAAAGAGATATCTGTACTCCCATGTTCATTGCAGCATTATTCACAACAGCCAAGATATGGAAACAAACTCAGTGTCTGGCAAAGGATGAGTGAATATAGAAGTTGTGGGGAGATTATACACACACACACACACACACACACACACACACACAGACACTTTGTTCAAAGTTTGCCATAATCAGAAGTGTCTAGACGGTGATAGTAACCACTTTGAGCACCTCTTGCAATTGGAGAAGTCAAATGTGACTTGTATTCACCTTTTGCAATTGATATAATTGAGTATTACAAGTTTAATATTTTTTTTCCTTTCTTCAAATGTATAATTTTTTGGCGCCCCTAGTGTGTGTGTGTGAGTGTGTGTTTGTGTGTGTGTGTGTGTATATATATATATATATATATATATATATATATATATGAATGAATGTGACATTCTTAAACAGATTTTTCAAATTTTTAATTATAACTATTATATATATATATATGAACTTGTATATATAGAGGAATACTATTCATATATATATATATATATATATATATATATATATATATATATATATATTATCTAGTACACAGCGTAGTAATGCATGAATACTATTCAGCCATGAGAAAGAAGGAAATCCTGCCATTTGAAATAGTATGGATGGACCTTGATGGCATCATGTTATGTGCGATCAGTCAAAGAAAGATAAATAAATATTGTATGATATCAGTTATATGTGGCATCTATATTAAAAAAAAAAAGCTGACCTTATAAAAACAGAGTTTTTATTAGTGATTACCAGGGCCTAGGGAATGGAGGAATGGGGGAAATGTCGTTTAAAGGTACAATCAGAGGACTAGTGGATAAATACATCCTGGTGTCTAATGCACAGCATAGTAATTATAGTCAACAATACTGTATTACAAACTTCAAAGTTGCTAAGAGACTAGATCTTAACTGTTTCCACCACACACACACACACACACACACACACACACACACACAAATGATAATTATGTGGTGTGATGGAGTGTTAGCTATGCTAGGTAGTAATTATATTGCAATATGTAAATGTATCAAATTAACACTTAGTACACCTAAACTTACACAGTGTTATATGCCAATTATATTTCAATTGAAATGAAAAGAGCCCTGAAACTATATTCCTCTGCATTTTTTTAAAAGGAAGTTGAGCCTTGATTAAGAAGTTAATTGATTCAGTCATTTTACGTGTTGTGATCACATGATCAGGTGATATAGTACTAACTTCACAAAGCTAAAATATCTAAAGATTACATAAGATATTTATTTATTTATCAATTATTATTTTTTAACTACTTAAAAGTCTACTCACTTAAAATATATAAGTGACTATATATCTGGAGTTTGGAGAAAAGTAACACTTCCTGACTTTATACAATGTTACATAAAGTTCTTAGAAAATTAGATATAACATATTCCAAAACCCTCATTTTACAGGTCAGAAAACTAACCCCCAAATGTGAGAAATTACCCACAATCACATATAAACAGAACCAGTCATGATTCATGTCTCCTGGCTGTAAAACAAATATATGCCTATTGTAAAACACAATAAACCCTTATTGAACCCAATAATTTAAATGAGAATCCATACTTTTATGATTGTTTCAGAATTTCCACCCTAATAAGAGGAAGTAATGATAACTTCCTAATCAGTAGGAATTGAAGTATTGCAAAAGTAAAATAATATTTTCTGATTTTTCTCCCACATTACTGAGTATATATATGGTAAATACAATCCATTCACTGCTCTAAAGCCTGTTTTGTTTTCCGAGAATGAGAGAGTAGATAAGAGCATATTAGTCTAAGGAGAAGGAAAAGTATTTACTCTATACAGTTAATAAACTTCCCTAATAACTTTACTATTTTAAGACTACAGAAAGCATCCGTTCCAACTACATGAACTTTTTTTTTTTTTAACATGTGCTCATGGCTTCCTAGAAACATGATTAATCAAAAACAACTAAAGAAAAAAAAAAAAAAGCATTGAGCAGTAAGAGAGGTAATGTTTAGATTAACAAAGTATATGGAATTTGTAGTGACAAAATGGAAAAAGATTTTCCAAATGAATGTTATTGACCCTAAGGAACTTTTCTCTACTTTTTCTAAATTCTGTGGGACTGTAAAACTGATTTTGTTCTAGGTCTATCACAAATTCACTTTCTCTATTTCTTTAAAAATAACAACAAAAAGCTAAATTATGTGTGTTCGCTTTCTGCTTACAATGAGAGCTGCTCAAATTAGCAAACTTGAGGGGGACAGTAAGTTGTGTAATATCTGTTCTTTCTTCTGCGTGGTTCTTATATTTCTATTGTTTCTACCCATCATGGTACCTATTTTGTTTGCTACTATTCCTGTACATTTATCCCATGGTTCTCCTCATTCCCATCCAGTGCCATATTGAGTCCTGATGGAGAATAAGGAGAAAGAACAAATCAATTATCCAAACTTTATTTAAAAATTTTATATCTGTTAATCATAGATTCTTGCTTCACATTTGGTTTCTAAAGTATAATTTAACAAGACTGAACATGTTTTCATGCCCCCTTAAGTTTTGTGCCTAAAATGTGTGCTGACCCATTTCATTTTATTCCAGCCCTGTAAAAATTCTTCAATTGATTCAAAGCCAGTTTACTTTTTCTCTTTCTCATTGTGGATATTCTTTATTATTTCAAAAAGATGTATGAATTGTTAACATACATGAGGTAAAATGTTAGACATTTTTGGATATAAAAATTAAAACAGAATTCTTCACCTAAATTTTTTTTCATATAACAAAAGGAAGAAGAAACATATATACTTATTGTGTGTGTGTGTGTAGAAAAATGTAAAATACAAAAGAGATTATAATTTATGAGAATAAATCAGTGAAAATATTTTATTCTGATGAAATGATGCAATAAAATTACATAGTTTGAGCAGGAATTTAAAGGTAAACCTTTGAAAAGCAGAACCAGGCACCAGGGCTCAAATTAGATTGAATGGCATTAGGAGACACCATGAAGAAACTGAGCTTCAGCAGTCAAGGGGAGACGTGATATTATTGTCTGAACTTAGTGACTCAGAATACCCTAGCATTTATCATTTTAAAAAATCTGGCTTTGGGGTTAAGATTCTGTTAGAAGATGTGATTATAGCACAGAAGTGGGAAAATAAATTTGAAAATCTTTAAGGGAGATTAAAGAGTATTGAAGAATAGATCTCAGGGGGTTCAAAATGTCAGGCACTACATTAAAATACCCATTTAGTATTGATGTTAAATTTGCACATGTTAATATAGTAGTGTGGAATTTGATGAAGAGAGATATGTGATTGATTTTCTGTTATCACTAAGACTGTTTTCAAGGATAGGTGAATTGGGAGCGTGGTAAGCAGATTGCAGTTCGTAAATGGTAAATGATCATATCAGAATCATGGCCTAAAATACACATTAAAGAAGATATTCACTAAATACTCTCCCTACTGTTAAGCATTTTAGGGAGTATGGAAATGTGAGAAGAGAAAGTGTTCTTTGGAGACATTTTTAGGTACAGGGTTGGATAATGAGTATCGGTCTGGAATGAGTCAATTTCAATAGAGTTTGAATGTGGGCATGATCCCTTTGGAAATGTTTTCAAATGTGGGGAGTTTTTCCATTAAAGAATGGAACTGAAATGCTGGAAGGAAACTTTGGTCAGACAGGACGTTTTAGATGAGGCAAAACAGTGAGACAAAACCTATCACAAGGAATATCTGCCTCAACTTAATTCTTGCACAGAAACGGTGCTCCTTACTGTGGAATGGTACCCAATATTTCATCTGAGTTGTGACACTAAGGGTTACTTCTTTGAAGTAATGGAATGACTCAATTTAAGATTTGTAATTGTATATTCATATAGCTTACTTTTTTTCTCATGGTTGCCCCTTTTAATGTTCACAGAACATGACCACTATAAACCAGAACCCTGGAACTTTTCAAACAGCTTGGCTAGAGTTATCTTTTCAGTATAGATCATCATTGCAAAACAAATGCCTTGAATGCAAATAACGCACATGCTATATCAGCAGTCTCTTAGACTTTTAGTTTCCCTGCTCAAGTACTAATTAAAATCACTCCTAATTAAAATTACTCATTATAGTATGGCTTACAATACTCTGAAGATTCACATCTTTCTTTCATCATTTTAAGCTACATTATGCTTTACACTTCCTTCTTGTGTGCATTAGATGCAAAGCCCTGTCATGACAAATATCCCATTAACGTTTTTTTCTTTATTTCCTTCTATCATATTCATTCTCACAAAATTTCCTTGATTTTGTGATCTTAGGGTTACGGTATGTTCTGAATATTGTCTGGCAAGTCAACCCTGTTGCTTCAGTAGATTTATTCTCCTAATTTTTCAAACTGTTATATCTTACCTTTTCCTTACTCAAACTTTCCTCCTTAGTTCTTTCCCTCTCATCAAAGCTCATAGCATGGTCTAATATTTAATATTATTAAAATTCACACAAAGAACTTTAATAATGGAGATATTTTCTTATATAGGACAAATTAATATTAAAACGAAAATATCAATTATTCTCCAATAAATCTGTAAGTGTAATTAATCAAAATTTTAGAAACATGTTTCAAGGAAATCAACAAATATATTTGAAAATTTATATGGAGAATACAATTTTATTATTTAGAAAGTCTTATCACTCTCAAATTGTACTGCATTCTCTACAAATGCATAATTTTGGGTTAAATGTTGACAGTCCATATAAAGGTTTGGAATCCATTTGCGATCACTTTTGTACATGTTTTAAGTAGGACACATCCTCATGTTCTCCATACTCTGAGATGATTTTTAAAAATCACTATCTACTAAATAATTCATTTTTCCCTGTATAATTTGTGGTACCACCTCTTTAACTCATCATTTACAAATGGGCATATTCATCCACTAAGATCTACTGTTATTACTATAGAATTTTACTAAATAGCTCTGGTAGAAAAAAATGCTCTTTTTAAAAAGAATATATTTTATTTATGATTTTAAAATTCCATGTGTATTTTAGAATATGGCATTCTTAAAGAGTCTTCAAATTTTTTTATTATAACTGTATTGAATATATATATATATATATATATATATATATATATATATATAGAGAGAGAGAGAGAGAGAGAGAGAGAGAAAGAGACAGAGACAGAGAGACAGAGAGAGAGAGAGACAGAGAGAGAGAGAGAGAGAGAGAGAGAGAGATAGAGAGATATAGAGAGATATGAACTCATATATTTAGAAATGTAAGCTATAGAACCCATTAACATGGTATTTAATCTCTAAGTATTCAGATCTTTGTGTTTTTTTCAGTAGAATATTAAAGTTACTTTATAAAGGTCTTGAGTCGTCTTGTTAGGTTGATTCCTAGAGTCAGTAAGTCAGTATAACTTATTTATTGCTTTATATTTGTATGTATATGTATTTATACATACATATATGTATATATATGTATATGTATGTATATATATATATATATATGTTTTTTTTAATTCAAATGGCTTGTTTTAATTGATTAGGTCTTCTAAGTAGGTGATTATAGTATCTCTAAATAATTATATTGTGATTTTTTTTTCTTTCTAAAACTAAAACCACTTATTTTTTTCTTCATATTTTACTGCATAATTCAGGACTTAAATTATTATAATATTCTATACTCAGTATAGTGATTGCTTTATAGTAGAGGAATGCCGGGCTTGGGGAACACACCATTTTAAAGGACTAAGCAAGAGAGGGAGACATTACCCCAACCCTCAGGACTGCTTGCTGAAATCAAACCGCCCATGATAATCCAGATAAAAAGTGTTTAAAGAAACTTTGAATTCCTTATATATGCAGCAAGATGCATAGGGGCACAAGACTCATAATGAAATATGAGTAGTTCCAAAAAACCTTTTTAAAGTTATCTTGAAGTTTTTAAATTATAAATTGATATTTAACATCTAATGCTTTATTAAGAGCTACTGAAAATTATTTGAGTTTTCTTCTTTAGTCTCCTCATATGAGCAATAAATCCATAATAATTGATTTGTGATGTTGACTTCTCCTTAAATTGTTTATATAAACTAACTTAATCATAATTGAAATTTGGTCAGTTTTATCCGATTAAGCAGCTTGTTGTTCAACAAGGCCTGAGGGAACATGTCACACAACGTAGTTGTGGATGATAATGAGAGGAATACATCGCTGGGGAATGAAGCACATTTCAGCAGTGCAATCAAAGGTCAAAGACAGTCTTAGCACTGATAAACTCCTGACCAGTGGGAAGACAGTCAAAAAGATAGAAATAAGGAAGGAATGACAGATGAGTTCAAGTCATCCTTACCTTGGCAAGGACTCTTTCTGTTGGTGAAATTACTTAGCACACTCAGAATTCTTCTCCAGATAGTCTCTGATTCTCTGCTGTGTTTTGAGCCTTCAAATAGCCTTTGTTCAAGGAAATGTCATGGATTTTAAACATATAAAATAATTCCACAAACTGCTTTGTTAAGAATGAATATTATTGTTTTCCTGAGAAAGTAAGAAGTGATTTTTAAAGGTAAATACTATTACTTGAAGATAGCATTTCTGAAGCTAGGCACCGCATAGTAAAACTTCATTTTCTTTCTATAAGTGGTGCTACTTTTCATATATTAGGCTCAATCAACAAGAGTACTATGTCTTACCACAGATGGTTTACTTGTAATATCAACAGTAAATAGATATTTCTTTCTAGCATTTCTCCTTAACTGAGAGAGATGTTGAGGATTTTGTTTGCTCTTTTGTTTACACTTCCATTTGAAAGTATATTCTATGTTTGTATAAAGGGTAGAAAAATACCTTAGTGTTACATTCAAATCAAGTCTTTGATCTTATACGACCCATGTCGGCCTTTTATTTTCAAAATTCTAAAAACTTTGATCATATTTGCAAACACTATATTGAAAAACTATGTATCAAACACACATACAGATGTCCTTTGCATCTAAAAAAATGGTGAGATATTGTTGCCAAATAGAAAGTGAGTTTTAGGTTTGCATTTATATTCTGTTGACTGAATTCCATCAATTATCAGAAGGCAAATTTAACCAAAATAGACTCTAACAGAGAGATCCTGGGATTGTCACTGTCACGCTGGACTGAAAAAACCTGACAATGTCTCATGTGAGGAGAGAAGTGTACCTCTCTTAGGCAAGTATTCTGGAGGACTACTTTCTCAGCAAAAGAAAGTGATTTGAAAAAAACAAAAATCTTCATTAATGGAACAGGGGAAAAGAAAGCTCATCTCTGCCAAGGATTCTAAATAGAAAAAGAAGAAAACGAATTCTGTTTGTAACCTCAAGCCTGTACAATTCGATTTGTGCAGATATTTTCAAATTTGAAAATTATATAAATCTTATTTAAAGCCTGTGAGGAGCAAATGCCAATGGCAGGAGTCTCTATACTGTGTCCACTTCCAAAAACAATACAAGCAAGATCTAAAACAAAGATGTTGAAAGACAACTTTATTCATATGATACAAATACACACGCCCACACACACGTATGATTCTGTGTGTTTTGTGTGGTGATCTGACATGCAAAGTCAAAATATATTTAACACACAGGTTAATTTTGTGTGTCAGATCATCATAACATATACACAAAATCATAAGGGATAAGCAGTAGTTACATAAATGTTAGGGAAATCAACTGTTTAGTACAATTTTTTCTCTTTCTCTTTTATATTATTATACTAGCATAGTTGACTTATGTATGATATAAATAGTGGGAAATTCATGCCAATTTTAATATGTGATAGAAAGTGATCTTGACAATATGTTTACCTTGTGGAAGTTGTCAGATTATTACTGCAAAAATGTTCACTCTACAAGGTAAAATGAGTGGTGACCTTTTCCTTTTTATAGAAGTGACACTTACAAATATGCTGACTTTCATGCCTTATGCCAAATGGTAGGTCAGATGAATTGGTATTTAATGCGCCCTTCCAAGAAAATGTATTTTTTTTTAAATGGGAAGATAACTAATTTAGACAAAATGCTCATATTAACAACTGATTTTGGAAAATTTAACATTGCTATATTATATTTTTCATGGTGTATAAACCAAAGGACTTTACGTGGCAAAATAATTTAAAAGTGTATGTTGGTAAATTCAGTTTGTTTCTGAAGTGATGAACAATGTTAACAATGGACAAATTCAAAATTTGTAAAGCCTGGAACTTATAAAATGTCGGAGGGCGTTTTTGTGAGAAGAATGAAACAAGAGCTTACTTTCCCAATTCTACAGAAACAAATGACTTTATGAACACATCCCTTGGATGTGACTCCAGCCAGTGAAGTGCCCTGAAGGTCCCTCGAGCGTCACAGTAAATCCGCTATTAGGTACAATTAATGAGGATTCTCTCTTACCTACACTAGCCATAATTAACAATTTTTTTACAGTTATATAAATATGTTTTTCAAGGCACAATATTCAAATAGGTTACTTTTCAGATGGGTAAACACAACCTCAATCGTAAAACGGTAACGGCTAGAACCTTTATCTTTTGAAATTGTATCATCAGCAAACATAACAAAGAAAATGCATTACTCATGACAAAAAAAATAGAGCGTATTCTAAATGAATCTCACTCCATACCTTTACCTGAGTCTAATTAAAAACTAAATGTTGTTCTTTTTTATTACTTCCCTGGTTACTACACATCCTGCAAACCGCTGCTTGCTTTGCAGCATGCTCGTTACATGAAAGGTGAATTTAAATACTTGTATTTTAGCTTGCCAAAACATATAGACACATTGTTTCATTCAATTTTGATGAATTAAAATGTGATTTTACAAATTTTTGCTTCTTAATTCTATAAGATCATTAATTCTGAAGAAGCATATGCTTTCATTATTTAGCTTGTTTTAGCTAAAACAATGGCTATTCAAGTTACTCCTAGTATTACTAAGCTATAGGAAGTCATCTAATGTTCTTTCATATTAACAAAAATTTAGTACCTCCTGCACACCTGGCATTCTTCTCAATGCTGGAAGAATGCATTAAACAAAAAATATCCTTACTGTCCTGTAGTTTACATTCTGGTGGAATGAAACAGACAAAAAAGTAATTTCTGCTTTGCAAATTTTTCAGAGGAAATAGCTGCATTTCTTTCAGTTCATATTCCTGTTAATGACCATAGTTAACCATAAATATTGCCCTAATGCCCAGATTCCTTATGTAATTCAAAATGAGTTTGGCTTCATATGTGTATGAATATTGATAGTATGCTTACTATATTTTTTTAGATAAGGTAAATGCTGGACTAACCAATGAATTTAATATCCAATGGGCTCCATATTATTGAAATCAATTATTATGTTTTCAGGCAAGGGAATAATAGATATATTCAGCTCTTTTCATTCTTTATATACAAGAAAATATAAGCTGGAGAGAGACAAAGACCGGGGCAGGTGAGCGGGGGTGGGGTGGGGAGGGGAGGGAATCAGACAACGCACCAAAAATACAATGATGAGAAGGGCATCCTACAATTACAAAAGGCACAAAAGAGCATAAATTCAGGGATGGAAACAGAGAAATGTTTTAACTCTCTTGGACTGTATCCCATCTGCTTAAGATTTACTTACATAAAATTGTCAGAATATCATTACCACACATGTTACATGAAGTTTGAAATTTATAATCATTTTAGCATTTGTGTGTTTTTCACTATTTGGGTGGGAGGACTAAAGTATCCTTTTCTAGGTAAAGATTTCCAAACCCATTGATGTCATCAAGATTGTATGACTATCAACACAATGCACTTTAGGAAATACTATGATAGGGAGACTTTAGGAAGAATGCTGATGATACGTGATACTCTTGTAAGAGCAGGAGTTCATTATTTTGTAATTAGTAAGAGCAGTTCATTATTTTTCTACTGGTTTAATGATAATATAATTCACAAGTTTTGTAGACTCTGATTTCAATTTGGGGATTGTTTTAACATAGTGCGTCTGTGTAGTGTGGGAAATTAATTATATTACTATTCAGTAGAGCCAGGTTTTCTTGTTAATCCTGTCATGCGAATGATTTGAATAAATTGTTTATTGTTCTTAGTATTAGCTCTGTCATAATCGATCCTTCATTAATTATTCTAAGCTCACAGAGTTGAAGACTAAATAAAGCCACCAATTTAGACATTTATTTATTCATTCATTTACTTATTGCGTGATTTTTTTTTTTTTTTTTTTTGGTTGTTACTGTGTGGCAATGAGCATAGAATAATGAAAAAAAAGTGACATTTTTGATTTTTGGTCTCGTGGAGTCTAAGTGAGGCAGATATTACTAAAATAATTAATTTGTATTTAATAATGACACAAATAATGATTTAATTTTAGTAAGAGATAAGGAGAAAGATATGCAGTATTATTTGAGAACATATAATATAGAAGCCTAAGAGTCAAGCAAGACTTCCTTTAGGCAATAACATTTCCATAGCACATGACACCACTTTATGTAATTTAGGGACTTAGATGTATGTCTATATATGAGAATGTAAACTCCATGAGGGTAGGGATTTCAGTATTTTGTTCACTGCAGTTATCTCCCAATGCCTCAAATAATACAAGAATGGATGGATGGATTGAAACTAGGAGAATACGTTAGTAAATTGAATAATGGCTTACTTCCAGTGTCATATTTTGATACGAGTACATAATAGACACTCACATTTTTTTAATTTTCAATTTTTAAGAAACTTCAGACACAAGAAATAAAACTTTAATTTATTCATTCAATATCCCCTTGATATTCATTGAGTACCTATTCTTGACAAACACTGTGTTACTAAAAGGAAAAAAAAAAAATCCCTGTTTCTGTTTCCTTCTAATACTCAGCGAACACCACTTCTGACAGCAAATACCCAGTTTTCCACACCAACCAAGGCTCTCTAACTCTCCAGACACCAATTGGGTACCTTGCAATTCAACCATGGCACTAACTATTTAGAATTGGCACAGGCCCCATAGATTAAGGGCTCAGTTCCACAAGACTAGATCCTACTTCAGATACCAAACGCAAAAAAGTGGACCACCGGGTTACCCACAATTTTGTCTGCCATGGCTGTAAATTGGGGATTCCCTGAGCCCTTCCTCAGTCCTGTAAAAGAGCTAGTAGCATAATGTATTTAAGATACTACATTAATAAAGTCTGCCATCGATTGACTACAAGAACTCAAACTTTAATTTGAATTACTTTCATTATCTCTCTCTCTACAACCCTGGAAGAAAAAAGTCATCTCTATTATTCATTTATGGAAACTGAGGAGCCATTAATTTACGTTGATTATCCATGCCACATTTGGCAATAGTGGTGATTTGAAACTAAAGCTGCCTTTTTCTTACTTTTTCTTTAGACTCCATTTTCCCATATGTTATCTAGAAATGTGTTGCTTATTTTCCAAATGTTTTGAGATTTTTCAGCTATTTTGTGGCTATTGATTTTAGTTTAATTTTACTATGGTCTGAGAGCATTTTTGTTTGATTTCTATTTTTTAAAATGTGTTTTAAGGCCCAGAATGCAGTCAATCTTGGTGAATGTTCCCTATGAGCTGGAGAAGAATGTATATTCTGCAGAAGTTGGATAAAAGTTTCTATAAATGTCAATTAGATCCAGGTGATTGATGATGCTGTTTAGTTCAACTATGTCCTTACTGATTTTCTGCCTGCTGAAGCTGTCAATTACCGAGAGGGGTTTTGAAATCTCCAACTATAATAATGGGTTTGACTATTTCTCCTCACAGTTTGCATTAGTTTGCTGGGGTACCATAACAAGCTACCACAGACTGGGTGGCTTAATCAGCAACAGAAATACACTTTCTCACAATTCTGGAATCCAGAAGTCTGAGATCAAGGTGTCAGGAAGCTTGATTTCTTCTCAGGCATCTTTCCTTGGCTCACAGATGGTAGGCTTCTCCCTGTCTTTATATGGCCTTTCCTCTATGTGTGTCTGTGTCTTTATCTCCGCTTTTTATGATGACAGTCCAACTGTATTAGAACACACATTAATGTCCTTCCTAACCCAAAACCTTAACCTTTATCTTTAAGTACAGCCATGTTCCAAAGCACTGTGGTTTAGGACTTCAATATGTGAATTTTGAGAGGACTCAATGCAGACCACAGCACAGTTCAATACGCTTTTGCCTCGTATACTGTTAATGCTCTGTCATTAGATGCATATATATTAAGGATCAGTATATCCTGGAGAAACGACCCTTTTATATTTATGTAATCGTTCTCTTTCCCCTTACAATTTTTATTTTTTTCTAAAGTCTCTTCGCTTCGTCTAAAATTAATGCAGCTAACTCCAACTTTCTTGTAGTTAATATTAAAATGGTATATATTTCTCTATCCCTTTACTTTTAGTATGTCTCTGTCTTTATATTTACAGTGGATGTCCTATAGAGAACATATAGTTGGGTCGTGTGTGTTTTTTTGTTGTTATTGGATTTTTTTTCTTTTTTGTCCACTATATGTCTTTTAATTGGGGAATGTAGATCATTCACATTCAAAGTGATTGTTGATTTATTGGATTACTATCTACCATGTTTTCTACCCACTGCACTTGTTTTCTTTCTTTTTTTTTTTGAATTCCTTTTGTTGTCTTTTTCTTTTCTTTTTTGTCCCTTTCCTTCCTTTTTTTCTTGTTTTAACTGAGTATTTTGCATGATTCTATTTGCTCTCCTCTCTGTACACGTCAATTATACTTCTTTTAAAACTAATTCTAATGATTGTCCTAAATTTTGCAATATAGGTCTACAACCAATCTAAATCAACTTTCAAATAACACTACCTCACTTCACAGGTAGTTTAGGTAGCTTAAAATCAAATATCCCTAATGCTTTCTTCCCATACCTTGCTTAATTGGTGTCACTCATTTCACTTACCCATAAGCTATAATCACCTTATACAATGTTGCTATTATTGTTTTAAGAAATTATCTATTAGTTATTAAGAATAAGAAAAGTAAGCAATCTTACTTTTTTTTACTCCTTCTGTGATGTTCTTCTTTCTTTATGTAGACATAAGTTTCTGACATATTATTTTTCTTCTCTATGAAGAACTTATTTTAACATTTCTTGCAAAACACGTCCACTAGCAACAAATTCCATTGTTTTTAGTTTGTCTGAGAAAGTCTTTTTTCCTCCTTTTCTTTTGAAAGATAATTTCACTCAAAAGAGATTTCTAAGTTGATGAGTATTTTTTTTTCTTTCAACGCTTTACATAGTTTACTACACTTTTCTTGTTTGTATGGTTTTTGAAGAGAATTCCAAAGTAAATAGCATCATTTGTCTTCAATAGGTAATATTCCCCTGCCACTGACTTCTTTCAAGGTTTTTGTCATCTTTAGCATTTGATTATTATATGCCTAAGTGTACATTTTTTTTGGTACTCAATCCAGCATTCTTCTGATTTCCTGGATTTGTGATTTAATATTTGTCAACAATTTTGCAAAATTCTAGTCAGTATTACTGCAGATATTTCTGCTGCTCTAGTCTATTTTCTCCTTTATTATTCCTATTATGTGTATGTTACACATTTTGTAGTTGTCTCGTACTTCTGGAATATCCTATACTCTTTTTCATTCTTATTTTTATTTTGGGTTTTCAATTCTGGGATCATTTATTCATATATCTCCAAACTCATTTATTTTTTTTTCTCAGCTATGTCCACTCTCCTGATGATTCAATCAAAAGCATCCTTCATTTCTTTTATAGTGTTTGATTTCTAGCATTTTCTTTTAATATATTCTCAGTTTTCCTTATTTTTTCCCATACTGCATATCTGTTCTTGAACATCATTCACTCTTTTCAATAGAGAGCACAGCATATTATCATAGTCATTTTAAGTCTGGGTCTAATAATTTTAAAACAGCTGCCATATATCAGTATGATTCCAATGCTTGCTTGTTTCTTTGGGCTGCATTTTTCTTGCATTTTACCATACCTCATAATTATTGTTGTTGTTGTTGTTGTTGTTGAAAGCTAAATATGATATATTAGTTTATAGAAAAAGAGATAAATAGGCCTTTAGTGTAAGGTTTTTATATTTACTTGATAGGAGATAGGCTGTATTTAATGTCTGTTGTAGCTGTAGTTATCAGTGGCTTCAATATGCTCTAGTGTCATTTTATATTGCCTTTGGGATATATCTTGCCTTTGGGATTTTCTAGAAACTTCTTTTAAATACAGTCTATTTCTAATAGCTCTTTCAATTAGGTTTCACTGTTATTCTGGAGTCCTATCGATAAGGTGGTTAAGAATTGGAGGGGGGAAATATTCACATGCTTAAACCTTAGCTTTTTTACTGGACAAGAGTCCCTGGTCTATGACCTTCAGATGAGTTTCTTGGAATTTTTTGTTTTTTTCTCCATATGTGTGACAGGGAAGGTAGAAAGGCTTGTATAATTGCCCTTCCCTTATAACATACCAGATTCTGGGAAAGCACTTTTTCCCCTGAGGGCAGGATTTTGCTGCTGAGAACAGAATGTTTGGGTAAAGTCAAAATGGTTACTTTTCCCCTCTTCCTACTAAAAGCAAGAAGATAGTTTTCTTCAATCATCACTATGAGAACTGATCAGCTCTTATATGTAAAAACTATGAGGAAGTGGAGGCAACCATATGACTGTTGCCCCAGGAGTTTTTAACTCTCAAGCTAGTCCATGCCCAGCCTCTGGAAATCAGTCAATTACTGTTTAAATGTGCTTACCAGTTACTGACCCAACTGGCTTCAACTCCAGGTATGCTGTGATTCTCTGTATTCAAGTTTCTCCAGTTTTCAGAGCTTTAATTTGCCTTGTCACCTCAATTATCTGATGTACATTATCTGAATTTTAGTTTGTTTAGCTTTTTTCTTATTATGAATTTGGGAATTACAATGTCTAAACTCTTTATATGTTGGTGGAGAAACCAGAAATGGGGACAGCCTATTTCAGATGTCCACATTTTTACTGGCTATATCCAAATCTGACAATAACAGCAGTGTTGGGATGGATAGACAGAAAAGGGAGTTTATTGTAACCATCCAGGTGATCAGTGCTGAGAAAATAAATTAACCAGTATATACATAGTCAAGTTTTCATAATAGTCAGAATGTCAAAGTAACTGATAAGGAAATGGCTAAAAATTTGAATATCTCAATTTTGAGAGTAAGGCAAATTGTAAACCAGTATCCAGATGATATCATGTTGATTGAGGATTTGATTCATGGATCCTTGTCAATATGCACATGATTGTTACTGAAGATGCCAAATATGATAGGATGTTAAAAAATGAGAGATAACTTGTACTTTTTGAAAAAAATATCAAATTATTACAGGTACTATATAAATGGACAATGGAAAAATACATTAATGTATAAGGCAGCATTAGGCCTAATTTGGGGAGTTAAGTGGTTCTGAATACATATATTAAATAATTTGCGTAGAATTTAATGAAGTGACATTTACCAAATTATACCAATGTTTCAATGTATATGTTTTTAGTTAATCGAGTTCTCTTCATGGTTACCATTCCTATTATCATTTTTATACAAAGCTTATGTGAGCCACTTCCATCAAAACATTTTATTTCTTTTTAAAGATCTAATTGAGATCCTCATTTGCATGTACTAAGGATGCTCAAATAATTTTATTTGAAAAGGAACTGTAGTATTTTTACTTATAATTTTATGTTTTTGGAATCCTTTTCTAAAACTAAGTTTTTGTTTTCTCAGAATTTGATAGTAGAAATTCAAACCAGCACTCTTTATTAAGAAAGTTGACAAGCTACCAGTGAGTTTTGTACTCTCAAGGCTTTATTTACCTAGTTAGAAAATAATGTGCAGTTACATGGAATCTGAAATGCTATGTAAGAAAATAGAAAATATTTCAACATATTTTATTTGTCTTCTAAACATATACAGAATTGATTGCTAAGAAGAGTTTCTACATCAAGCTTTGTGAAAACCTGTGTTGCTTAAGAATTCATTAAAGTTTTGTTCAATGTAATCTATCTGGATGTCATTTAATATACGCATATTTAGTAGGCTGCCTATGGTACATATGCAAAATCTTTTAAATTAATCCCAATCACAATAAAATACTATTATGATTATTTAGAATTTTTAATTCATGTGTCTTTAATTCTTGTATAGATAGGTATAGTTTCCTTGTAGGAAAAATAACAACAAAAAAATAATAACATTTACAGACAAAATTTGGGCGTTGAAGTAAATATCAGATTTTGTTTCTGAGGGTTCAAGTAATAGTTTTGTTTTTGATGTTTTGTCATAATAGCATTAATCAAAATGGCTTTTTGCTCTGTTAGTTCACAGTCTTAATAAATTAAGTATAGTAATGTGCATAGACAATTTGGAATCAGAAGACTCTTTTAGTTTTCTGCCAAGATAGTTTTAATTTAATTTTTTATATTCATTAAACTGTTGTAATAAATTATAAACTTTGTGTAATAGATAACATCTAGCCTACAAACTACAAAAAGTATTCTAAACAATATTTTTAAATGAACTATAGAAAAAATGACCCACACTCTTTGTAACTTTATTTCCCCCTGTTCTTTTTGCAGTACACACAGTTGTGACAATTATGATTAATGTTTTTGATGCTCCACTCTTTTATTTTTAGAATCACTGTGTACATTGATGCTATGTGTCTTTTTGTGTCTTGTGAGAGTTCATGCAGTAGGCTTGGAATTGGCTTTACAGTTTACTGAAATACGAAATGTACCATCAGAGGAATGACCACTGGTCAATGCATGAAATTTCTGTGTCCAAGGAATTTAGGGCTGTATGTAGAACCTGTCCAAATTGCTTATTGATAACAGTGAGACTGGTGATTTACACACATTTTTGGAGTTCCCCTGGAAGACCGATTATATAGCAAAAATATGCCGACATAATCACTAGAGTATAAGGAACCTTCGCCAAGTCTTCACTTTGCTTTCAATGTATTCTGTGTATATATTGGTGGTTCCTAATCTGAGAGAAAAAAACATAGCCTAGCAAAACTCTTAGAAGAAGACTTCAAGCCAGTGGCCTTCTGTACCATTTCTGTGAGGCAGACTGAGATTCATGTATATTTTTACTTTATATGCTTATTCTATATCATATCCTTTTCCTGCAATAATCATTGATTTGTATGGGTTGCCATTTGGGGTTCTGTGAATTTTCTTTAGTAATTGAATTCTGACTACCACTGATACTGCAATATGTTGTTGTGCACTATTTCAGAGCTACACTTAGACTGATAAAACTTTACGGCTGAAAGACATTTTAGCCAGCATCTCTTTTATCCCATTTACTTTAAAGAATAGAAATTGAAGCAACAAAAGTTTAGATTATTTTGCCAAAAGTGCTTACCTTGTTGGACACCAAACTGAAACTAAATCAACTTCCTCCTCACCTGTTCAATTCATCACACCAAATCTAAACCAAATAATATTATACCTAACTTCCATGTGCCATCAATGCTTTCTCAAAGCTAAAAGTATAGAAACAAGGCATTGGTTTGCTCATATCAATAGGTTATGTTTGTAACATGCTTATATCAAGCTCATATGTTAGGACCCTCTATGTTTATTTTACTTATAGAGTTTATATAAGGAGATCAGGGAAGTCTTCTTTGTATACGGTGATTAATAGTTAAATATTTTATGCATAATGTGTGTTTATAATTATTAAAGTAAATTACATCTAACATGCATTTTATTGAACTGAATGAACATATGTTATTACCTTTTACTGAAACAATATACATATATTGAGATTCATCAGTATTTATCATAGATACCAAGTATAAAAGGATGTTAAAGTATAAAAGAGTGTTTAATTTTTGTGTTGTTAGGGTACTTTATAGCCTATTGGAGGAGACATTAATAATTAAAACTTTACATGAAAATCATTATTTATTTAATTGCCTTTTCAAATCTTTTGATTTTAACATGAATATGTATATATGTGTGTGTGTGTGTATATATATATATATATATATATATACACATATATATGAGAGAGAGATGTGTACACATTTAAAGAAAGGAAAAAACTGTATTAAAATTACACTGATGGTAATCACTTTGAGCATCTCTTGTAACTGCAAAAGTCAAATGTGACTTGTCATCTTTTGTTATCAATATACATATATATATATATATATATATATATATATATATATATATATATAGTATTACAATTTTAATACAGTTGTTTCCTTTCTTCAAATGTGTATACATTCTTGGTACCCTCTGTAGTATATATGGCTTATAAAAATTTTATGCCAGAAATATATGCCTCCTTAATATGTAGAGTCAGTGATTTAAGGGGTACTAGTCACATACCGTCCATCCCGAAATGTCTTCCCAGAATTTGACTTGACATATACTATCATGATCAACATCACATAAGAAATTTTCTATTAATCTTGTCTTCTCAAGTTAAATTCTGTGCTCACAACCATGATACCCGTAATCCTTACAATAATTTAAAGATAGAACAACACTGTTTTCTAACAAATGTTAATAGTCCTTAAGTACTTCCATATTGTCTTATAGAAGGATTTATTGTACAAAAAGTAATAAAGACTAAACTAATTTACAATGTTTAGCACCTTGTAATGAGAATAATATGAAACCATATAATAAAACTGAAATTATCAATATGGTTGAGTTTAAATATATCAGCGTTCGATTTGTTGTTTTATTTATCTGATCTCATCTGTATCCTTCATTTCTTCATTCCCTATTTTGCATTAGTTGAGTAGATTTCGGTTTACCATTTTATCTCCTTAATCGCCTGCTAACTATAGTATATTTTTTCATTGGTAGTCACTCTTGAGTTTAAAATATGCCACTTTAACTTATCATGGGCCACATTAAGTTTATATAATTTCATGTGTAATTTGTAACATTTTATTTATATTACAAAATTTAATTTTCACTTTTAGATCCCTTAAAAATCCTATGAATATTAGCTAAGAGAGTGAAATCTTTTGATCCTCATAACTTCATAATTTGAGAATTAATTGTATAGTGACTAATACTGAATAAGCTATGTCAAATAGATGACGTAGTTGACTACATATGAGTTGAATGTGGTAAGGTAGATAAAACATTTATTTAGTTTATATAGAATATCTAAGTACATATCTATGTTCATAAATGAAATTAAACATTAGAACTGCAATATTTTGATGTTGTAAATTGTTATAGTGTTTTTATGTCAGTTGTTTCACAAAACTACCTTATATAGAATTATATGCCATCAAACTAGGGTTAACTCTGGAGTAGACACTGAGGTAATGTAATGAGTAATGGAAATGTTACAAAAAGTTTAGTACTTTTATCCACTATAAATTTTATGGAGAACATTTTAATTCATGATAAGATAACTTGATCAAAAACAGCAACTTCTATAAACATATAGAAAACATGAAATAAGGGAAATATATCTATAAGAGATAAACAAATAATAGGAATTTCTGAAAGGACTCTATTATAAATGAAGTATAACAGAAATCTATGTAAATGAGATCAATGACTATGGTACAGGAGATAGAAATCCTCAAGAAAAGAGATGACATTTGAGGTAATTGGTTTAATTCTATGAGTTGGTGATTTTTATTGACATATAGTTTGCTAATTAAACCAATGTTTTCCTTGTAAATAGTTTTTATATAAAATTACTGTTTTTTTTGTTTATTTTATTTTATTTTTTTAATTTTTGGTATATGGATTGATGAAAACACCACAGAAATGAAGATTTGCCTGCTGAACAAATAAAGGAAAGAATGAAAAAATAAATGGGAAAGGGAAAGAAAAATAAAACAACAGCAACAAAAAAAAAACAAGAAGGCAGTAGAAAAAAGAAAAAATAAAGCAGTAATGGCAAGAAGATTCATTAATCAAATTTTTTCTCTGTAACTGATATAGGTAGTCAGGGAAATATTCATACATATCTGCAGAATGATAATGACAAAGGAACAGCAATATGATATTATAGACTTGCAGACCATAACCTGAGTGCCTTGAACATCTGAGAATACTTTTGTTTAATGCAAAATCCATCTGGATTTTCATTCTGACTTTACCTTTAATTTTGTGTAGTTATCCATATTTTTAACAATAAATAATGTATACACATAGAAAATATTTTCCCCTCGTGGAAATGCAATGAAATATTTTATCATGTATATATAGGACACTTTTAAATAATACAAAACACAATGTAAAAAGAAATCTAAACTTTTAGCTCAGTTGATTTTAATTAAACGTTTCTGATTTAGCCTTTCCCTTTAAAATGGCTGCTCATTTAAACATGACAACATTTAGTATTTTAAATGTACTAAAATCGAAAACCTCTCACATTGTGATAATGACAAACGTACTATGTTATTATGACACAACTTCATGTATGCTTATTAATTTTGTTTGAGAACATTGCAATTGAGAATGCTTGTCTTGATATTTTCTTTTTTTAAACTTTTTTCTTCTATCAACATTAATTGTTCTACCAACATTACATACAATTTACCATCTTAACTTTTTAAAAGTACAGTTCAGTGAAATTAAATACATTCACATTGTTGTGCTACCATTATCACCATCCATCCACAGAACTCTATCTTGTAAAACTGAAACTGTACCCTTTAAACACTTACTCCCCATTCCTCCTTCTCTCCAGCCCTTGACAACCACCATTCTACTTTCTTTCTCTATGAATTTAATTATTCTATGTACTTCATATAAGTGGAATTATATAGAATTTGTTGTTTTGTGTCTGGACCATTTCATTTACCATAATGTCCTCAAGGTACATCCATATTTGCAACAACATGGATGGATCTTGAGATGATCATGCTAAGGAAATAACTCAGACAGAAAAAGTCCAGAACCATATGATTTCACTCATATGTGAAATTTAAAACTGAAAACAACAAACAAAACAAACCAACAAGAAAAACTCATAAACACAGTCAAGAGTTTAATGATTACCAGAGGGTAAGGAGGCAGAAGGATAAGTAGAAGAGGGTAAATTAAAGGAGATCAAATATTTGTTGATGGAAGGAGATTTGATTTTGGGTGGTGAACATACAAGGCAATGTATTATAGAATTGTACACAGGACCTACATAATTTTATTAACCTATGTAACTCCAATAAATTTAGTTAAAAAGTCTTAAAAAAAAACAAAAACAAAAACAAAAAACATAGTAAGGTATCACCTCATACCCAATAGGATGGCAACTATCAAAATACAAAAATAACAAGTCTTGGTGGAAATGGAGAAAATGGAACTCTTGCACACTGTTGATGGGAATGTGAAATAGTGCAGCCACTCTGGAAAACAGTATGATATATTTCTTAATCTCTGCTAAATAGATTCACCATTAATATTTTATTTTCTCTTAATTTAAAAAAAATAATGTGAAAAGACACAACTATGTAATATAGTTGTGTGACGTGCTTCAATAGGTAATTAAGCATGTATTTTAAAAAAGCAATACGAAAAATGATATAAAATAAGACATATAGCTAAGAGTACTATTTAAAAAAAAATCAATTATTCTCTGAAACACAGAAAGCTGCTTTTCAGAAATTACAACAAAGGAAACTGCTGGTAACCACCCTACTGTATATCCATTTCTCAAAATAGTACAAGCACTTTCAAAAAATAAGCCAAGTCATTCATTATAAAATGCCCCCAAGGCATAGATTTTCTCCAAGTGAGATTCACATTTCTCCTTTGCAAAGAAAATCAATTTAAAAAAACTAGAGAAAAATGCTTAGCAACAGCAATTCAGTTTCTTTAAGCATATGTAATGATTATACAGTGTATAAATGTATGGATAGTCAAATACCATTTATACTTGTAATTTAAAGAGCTGAGTCGATATTTTCACTGAACGTTGAAGTGTCCATTTGCAATAGTGTTCATTGTGTACCGTAACAATGTACTGTAAGTAAAATTCATATAATAATGACATTGTGAACTTTTTAAATAATAATTACTCAAATTTTTCATTTAAATGCAAGCATGTTGTGAAAAAGAATGATTTCATGAGATGACATGTTATAATGGATGCTCCTCAAGCTACATATTCTTCAAAATATCAAAAATCATCCTTTTTATACCCAACACTTCCAAACAAGCACTTTGTTCTTCTTGCAGTGAAACAATATGTTACCTTAACATCTGTTGGCAGTTATTGTACTTCATATTTTATACTTTCACAGATATAACACTACTTCAGAAAACTATGTATTTTTTATTTAAATATGGACAAAGTTGGACAACTGAAAGCAAGATCATTAGAAGATGAATATTGCAGTTTTATGAAAGATTACTTTCCCTAGTGTATATCTTATACAAAGAGCACCATCTTGATAATAAGTAAAACATGTTGGATAATCTCTTCCCAGGGAGACTGTGATTTCCTTTTGCACAATATTCAGATACATATTATGAATACATAGAAATTATAATCATTCAACTGGGAGTTAGTAAATACAATTTTTCTATTCTTTTAAGTTATAGCATTCTTCCTTTCTGAGTGTTAGAATAACTAATCAAGGATAGTCCATGATGCCACACAGTTATTGGTAGTCACCATAAGTGTCGATCCATGTATAGCGGAGCCTAGCTTTTGAGACTGACTTGTTTGCTTGGAACAATAGAACTGAACACCTAGAGAGAACTGGTCTATGCTTGTAGGTTTCAATGATACTTCTTGTACCAGGAGACTGAATGTTTATATTTCTGATTATTATATTTTAGACATGTTCTCTGCTGGATGCATTTAAGGTAAACAAAATAAAGATAGAGTAACTGCAAAATTAACAACTTCTTCTTTGGTTCTTTGTTCTTAGTTCTACCAAATATTTTGAAGACAAAATTTATGAACATATGACAAGTTTGTATATATGATCAATTGTACAAAATATAATATTTTTCTTTATGTCACCCATTATATTTTAAAAATAGCTTCATATGTACATTTGGATCTCAAAATAATATTGCAAAGTAAGTGCTGGCAAAAGGTCATTTCCATATTAGAAAGGGAAACTGAGGCTTAGGTTGTATGGCTTGTCAAAAATCACAGAGGTCTATGAATTAGCACTGTCCTCAATACTCAATACAATTATTTATCACCCTATTCCCTATGGTTTTATGTTTTACTGAATTAGGAGAAATCTGTACTTAATCTTCTCTTTGCATCTACACTACATTAGAACTTTAAATAACGTGAAGAAAACACACTTGGCCCTATGTATTTGGGAAAAGCTGTATCTATCTCCCATTATAGGTGTTTTCATATAATATAGTATATAAGTTCAAGAAATCCTTTTGGCATTATGTCAAAATTTTTGTAATTAAATAGATTGCATGTAATAAAGAGTTTGACTCCATATTTGATATTTGGTGTCTGACAGATTTCAAGAGCATAATCCCCCGCCCCCTTTTCTTATGACCCAAATCTGGGAATATCTGGATGCTCCCTTTTTTGGTATTGGTAAGCGTTACAAATTACTAAAGCCCTGGCTCCTCCTGCTTACCCTGGCTCCACCCCAGAACTACTATAAAAGTCCAAATCAGTATCCTTTCCCTGTCCTCTTGAAACAATTTTGGATCGGCTTGAAGGTTTTTAAAAAACATTTATTTACTTTCTCCATAAGAAACAAGTACACATTTACTTTTTTTTTCCAATTTCATTCCCTCTTCCATTATTTATTAAATATTACCTAGAATTTAGTTCTGACTTTTATGAGTATAATTATTTTTGTTGTTGTTTCTTTACTTTGGTCTGTCTTTTATTATAAATATTCAGATATTGTCTTCTCTTTACTTCCCAAATCATTTGTAACAGAGCACAGATTTGTTTTTCTTCTTATCATAATACTTTAGCCAAAATTGTTTTTATTATGAGTAATATGGACTTATATGCCTAAGAATATATTCAGGACTCATATTTGAATAAAGATTGTCTGGATATAAATATCTAGGTTCAAAATAATTTTTGGCCATTAATTAAAATGTAATACTCCATTATCTTCTTGAGTACAATATCTTTGTCAACAAAATCTATTTTAAATTAATTCATTTCCTTTGGGGTAATCCATTGCCCCTTCTTTATGAAGACTTTTAGATTTTCCCTTCATTTCAGACTTTTTCATATTTTATTATAGCATACCCAGGTTTTGGTTTTTCATTTTATTTCCTGTTGCATTTGATGGGCCTTTTCAAACTGAGGTCTACATATTCTTAATTCTGAATCATGTATCTTCCATATTTCTTCTTTTTTGACTTTAATTTTTTCTCCTTTTGTGATTTCTATTAGGCCCATATTGGCTTTTATATTTCTATACTCCCAATCTCTTAGATTTCCTTTTTTATTATCTATTTTTATCTTTGTATTCTTCCTCCATCATTCAGCTAGATCTTTGGTACCACTTCTTCCATCTTAGTTTTTGTTTTAATCTTTATAGATTTTATAAAGTAAATTTTTTTTTTACTGTAGTTCCTTTTGAATGGCTTTTGGTTTGTATTGCTATCCTGTCCCTATACATCTAAGTGTATATAGATTGTGTGTGTGTGTGTGTGTGTGTGTGTGTGTGTGTGTTGTGTCTGTGTGGGCCACACTGATATATGTCTATATATAGATATTCTGTTTGGTGCTTTTCAATTGAGGTAGAGTTCATTTTCTCTAAAGAGATCTATTACTCTTGTTAATTGTTTATAATGGAGAAAGACCAAAGCAATACATGATTCTGTGTTGGTCCTTATAAGTCTAGAAAGAGGCCCAGTCCCCAGAGAACAACTGTTGATTACTCTTATTCACTGCCATGACAGACAAACTCTGCTGGTCAAGAGTTGTTCATTAAATCCTTAATATAAAACATGAATGGGGACAGACAGTCTTAAAAGATTAAATTCAACCAACCCAAGGATTTTAGACTGAAAGTGAGTAGAGGGATAAAAGCTCAAATGTAGCTTGTCAGTCTGCCTCTATGTTAATGAAACCCTCACTCAAGCAGAGCTATTATGTTACTCTTATGGAACCTAGCAGTCTGGGTGGCAAGTACTCTTTTGCTGCAGTGGAGAGATAGGCAATGGTTATTATCAGGAAAATCAGAGGAAAGGCAAATATTCAAGAGAGTCTTTAGTCCCCCAAAGTGTTCACTTTCATTCTCTCTTTCTCTCATTCAGCTGGTTCTTGAAACATGGAAAACCATGTTTTCCTTTAATTTTTATACTTTACCAATGTTGATTTTTGAGACAAATAACTATATTGGTTACCCATATTGAAAGAAATTGCTTAATACTTTTCAATGTTTTTTCATAAAATCAATTTAATTTTGAAAACTAAAATTGTTTACACAGGCATTACTTACTAACTACATTAACATAACTACTATTCCACTGTATTGCTGTTCTCATCAACATATTTTTTTACTATTAAAGGGGAATCTAATCCAGGAACAAAAATTTTACATAACTTCATTGTTCATTCCTGGACCTTCTGGAAAAACTCATTACAATGAACAACAAAATGTTAATTTCTTCAACTGACACTATTAAATATTTACTACCCAAGACTCTTCAGAACCCTTACTTCAAAATACTCATTCTTTATAATATCAATATTATTATATCATACTCACTACCCCATCCCAATAAAGAAAACCCTGAATTAAAAAAAAAAAAAATCCCAGAAGAGACTCCAATACACATGAAATGAAGAAAATACACTTCTTTTTTTTCCACCCTAAAGATTCTTCCAAGACTCTCTCAAAGTTGTACTCTCCCATGCCACAGTAAGAATAATTTCAGTTTTTTCTCATCAGCACTTGATTTTAATGGTATTTTGAGTGAGCCAATATTCAACAATCTTGAAGGTCTACCGAGCTCCAATTGAGACCTCTTTAGTACCATGCTTCAAGATCCTCAAATCAGAAAGAGTGCACTCCTCTGAGGTCCCTTGAGGTCCCTTCCAGGATGGAAGGCTTCATGGACATGTGATTTGTGCATTCATGCAGGGACTATGATCTTAGAAGGGTTCTGTGCTTAGTTTAAGGCTTTGCTATTATTATCTTAAATTTCTTAACAGTTGAAAAAGGGGCATTGACATTTTATTTTGCACTGGACCCCGCAATTATGTGGTAAATCCTTTTATCAAGAACTCTATAAAGGATGTCTCTGAATAGGAGTGACGAAAGTAAGTTTCTGATTTATAATTTTTGCTCATTGATTTATTGATAAAATCAAATGAGCATATTTTGTCTCCTGAAAATAAATGAATCATTTTTTAAGCTTTTGATTATCTGATCAGACTTGAAAACTTTTAATCTTTGGTGCGTATTTGCCTAATTATTATCAACTCTACAATTTGTCCCAGTCTGTTCTTGTCATTTTTTGATGTACAGTTATAAGAGTGAAGTTCATGGAGACGGTCATTGGGAAGGAGATGGACATTTTCTTTCGGGACTCACTGAGCTTCCCTTGACTCCAGTTGTGTGTAATAAATCAGTTACTTTTCTGGGTAACTGGAATCAAATGATAGGTGACATTTTAGATGGTAAACAACACAGTGGACCAAAATGCAAGAAATTTAAACCACCTATCATGTTTGACTTAAAAAGAGTTACTTATCTTTAAGATCCTATCTTTATGGACACAATGTCTTGTTTGTAACCAAAGTTTAACAGACATAGAGCTTGTAAGATACCCCATTGTATATCTTTCCAAGTGTTATGAAAAAAAGTATGCATATGGAGAGAACTAGGTCATTTAAAACTATCATGACACTCCCTTTTAGGTAGTATTATGCATCACAAATACTGTCCTTAGAAACTTTTGAATGCTTTTTGAAAAAAAATTAAACAAAAAATCTTTACATCCAGTTTTTACCTCTCTTGCCAAGTTGTGCAGAAGAATTTAAAATGAAACATAAAGATTCAATAGATAATTATATAGTACAACATAATGCTCTATATCTAAAACTGATTCACCTTCCCTTTACCCGAAACATGACAAGTAATATATTAATTACTTAGATATTCTCTATATTATTTCCAATTTTAGTGAATAGTCTTTCCCCAGTTGTTGTTCCCCTAGCTGTAAAGAATAGTGCTGGGTTTTATTATAGCTCAGTATGCAATGTATGTTTTGAACGCATACAAATATAAGTTTTGAGGACATAAATCTTAGTGTAAACTATGCTTTTTGGAGGAATGTATATTAATAATTATATTAATAATAAAATAAAAAAAATAATGCACAGTGTATTTATACTACTACTGAAAGAAACTCCACAATGTTGTGAAAAAAACCACAACATAAGTAGGTTTGGATACTGTAAAGCATAGACTTCTACAGTTTTTCTCACAAGAATTTTCTAAGGCAGAAATGAGTGTACAAGTTCAGACAATGAAGTTCACAGACTCATCCTAGAAAAAGTGCTACCTACTTCATTGCTGAATATCATCACTATGGTCACCTTCAAAGTACTCCCCTTGGAAAGCTATGCACCAATGCCAGTGCCTAGTGCACCCTTCAAAGCAATTTTGGAACTTTTTTTTTTGGAATGGCCATCAGAGCTGTCATTGTATTACCCTTGATGTCCTGAATATCATCAAAATGTCTTTCTTTCAATCTTCCATTCCAGAAAAAGAGTTCCAAAATTGCTTAGAAGGGTGGACTAGACACTGGCTTCGGTGCATTGCTTCCCAAGGAGAGCACTTTGAAGGTGACCATAGTGATATTCAGCAATGAGATATGTAGCACTTTTTCTAGGATGAGTTAGCGAATGTAATTGTCAGACCTCATACTTCTTTTGTACATTTAAGGGACATTTTCCAATATTCACCCCATGAATTTCTGTATATCTAATATAGATATGAATTTGAATAACCTTGTTGTGGTATATACCAAACCAAGAATTCTCCAAGACAAAAGAAGGCAGCAAATATATCTGTAATTCATAAACCATGAAAGCAGATTGATTATAGCTATAATTTTTCCTGCCCAAATATTCTGCCTGTGAGATACCAACACACCTTTAGAAATGGAGAATAAGTAATATCCTTTTCTTCGTTCACATTAGTTTTGTGCTATTAACCCACCAGAAATATTGGCTCCAATTTTAGTGCAATGGGCAATTTTGTTTACTCCCTGTGCCTATCACCTGGAACAGTGCCTGGTATATAGCAGGTGCTCAGTAAACATTTGTCAAAAGAATTATGAAGTTATCCTAATTGTAAACAAAATTGATGAGGAAAATTTCACATTTCCTCCCAATTCTTTAAAAAAACAGAGTGAGAACCAGCTTTCAGGTTATTCAGGAAAACAGCAGTTTTGGAGTTTTATCTAATCCTTGTTTTCGAAAACTTGAAAGCTTATTACATTGTAAAATTCCATATTGGAGGAATTAAAACCTGAATCCCACTGGCCTTTACACTTTGAAAAGTCTTAAAGACTATAAACAAAAGCCTGCCAAGTTAGTGGCCTTAAAGCTGCAATAGCTCCAAGGCCAGAAATAGAAAACAGCACCTAGGCCTTCTCCTTTGCACTCTCCTAGTATTCCATTATCGAACCAGTGGCCCAGAAATTTGTGTCTCATTTGCAATCGACTGGGACACTGGGAAAAACATTGCCCTTAAAGGTTTTGTATAAATCCTTGGACACTGACTTGAACACCCTCAGGTCTACCCTCAAAGGAGGACCTCCATATGGTGCCATCCCAAGGTTGATGTGACTCCAAGAGATTCTCCAGTATAAAAAAGTTAGATTGCTGGAGGCAATCAAAGTGATGTAGCTTTTGATGTCCAGATGGAACTGAGAAATTGAGAAGGATAATGAATTTAAAAGCCTGATTAAATGAATGAATTTAGGAGAGCAATTAAAAACAAAATACTAAGCAAAACACAAATACGTAATGCTACACACACACGTTTCTGCACACACACACAATATTTACAAAGACAAGAAGAATGATTTAGTAATAGAAAATATATTAGAAACAGTTAAGTTTACCACTATAAGTGAGAGAACTGATGTCTGAGACTCCCTGCCAAATCCTGGCCTGCCCCTTTCCTTTTCATGAGTATCAGGTGGGCCTCTATGTGTGAAGGTCTCGCCTGCCTAATCCTGCTTCCTCCTCCATCTTTCATGGACTTTACTCATTAATAAATGCTTTGCTCTTCTAACTGTATCTCAGTGTCTGCTTCCAAAAGACCCAAAGACATTAAGACTTTATGCACTGGATTTGACACATGCCATAAAACTGTTTGCTGTATTTTCACTCAAATCATGCCTAATATAATTCTCCTCACCATCACCATCTATGAGCGATTTGTGCCATTTTGCTTTTCTGGTTTGTTTGGAGACTGTTTTTTGTTCACCTCTTCTTATTTTTCTTTTTAAAAGTAGACTTTATTTTGAAGAGCAGTTTTAAGTTCACAGCAAAATTGAGGGAAAGGTATAGGATTTCCCATATACCCCCTGCCTTGACTCATACACACAGCCTCCAGCTGTCCACATCCCACGCCAGAGGGTTGCATTTGTTACAAGTAATAAACATACATTGACATATAATTAGGGAAGGAAAGGAAAGAAAATTTCACCTCTTTATCATAGAGCAACTCTAAGAAAAGCAAGGAACTGAGAATTGATTTAGGATTGGGAAAAGAAGTTATCCAAGAAATTAGAAACTGGATTTTTAGCATGCATATCCACAATAATTGTGTGATTAATCTAGAGCTTTCTTTTTATAAAATGTAAAAAAACAAACAAAATAAACAAAAAACATTAAGTCATAGTTTATGGTTGCAGGATTTAATGAATTATGAATAATTTTTTCAGATTAGTGTATGCCCTTACATCACAGAATTTTACACTATTTTGTCTCTTCGTACAGTTATATTAATCACCTATACATGAGTAAATAACTATTTTCTCATATGGCAAATTGTATTGCTATAGAAAATTACTAATATTTTGAGAGTCGAATGATTTGTGTCATGCAGAGACTAACTAAGGACTGTGAAATAAATTAGTTTTAACACTATGCATCTTGTATAAGTAATTTTGCTTTCATTAGAAATGCAGTTCTATGTGAACTATAGTCATAGTGGTGAGAGAGAAAATCCACAACGTGGAATATTATCGAATACATATCTGTGAAAATAATAGATTAAACAAAAAGTGGCAATTTACTTATGTATAAAGACAAACATAATCAAATCATTTTCTACTGTTATTTAAAAATATATTTTATGACCTAAGTATAGAACCTAAGAGTCAGAAAAATTCTACCTCTTAAAAATCAGAACCAGAATGGAGTTCTACTGGTCAAATTTTCTGACTAGAAATTCTATACATCTACATAATTCCTGTCTTGCTTAAAATAATAAAAATCTAAAACAAAAAAATGCAACACTTTTACAAATGTCATAACATCATGGTTATATTATGATTATATAACATAGTTTTATATAGTTATATATTATAACTAATATGTCAACTATATCTCAAAAATATTAATTGGTATTATATATATATGCAGAGGGTGCTAAAAGGAAAAGAAAGGAAAAAAAACTATTAAAATTGTAATAACATATACTGATAACAGAAGATGAAAACTAGTCACATTTGACTTCTGCAATTACAAGAGGTGCTCAAAGTGTTTACCATCAGTGTAATTTTAATGCAGTTTTTTTTCTTTCTTAAAATATATGTACATTTTGGCACCCTCTGTATATGCAATATTCAGTAGATAAATCAAGTTAAAAATTTATATTCCCCTTCACAAAAATTTATATTCCCCTTCACAAATATTGTTTTTTTTCTTTCTTAAAATATATGTACATTTTGGCACCCTCTGTAAATGCAATATTGAATATGTGAATATCCCCTTCACGAATGCAGTTTTTTTCTTCCTAAAATATATGTACATTTTGGCACCCTCTATATATGCAATATTCAGTAGATAAATCAAGTTAAAAATTTATATTCCCCTTCACAAAAATTTATATTCCCCTTCACAAATATTGTATAAATGTTTTTTTTTTTTTTTAGAAAAATATTGATGGGAGCTTTTTTCTGTGTCTAGCTATATTTCACATCTGCCTGACCAAAATAAGAATTATGTGAAGAGAAATAAGAAATACTTCTAACATAGTTTCTCTGCATTATTTAACAGTTTCATATTATAGAGTTTATTAAAATTTGTCTCTGTTATAACGGTACCATGTTGACCTTTTAACTTTATTTCCCTATGGTCTGTGAACTATAAAAACTTCTGTTTGGTTTTATTACTAATTTCAAGATTTTATTTTCATTTTATTGTTGATGGTGATTCAACCTTTCATAACTTAAATTATTCACTCAATAAGTTAACTGTACTTTTTTATTTATATTATAAATGCAATTTTCATTGAGCAAAATATTAACATATTTTTTACCAAACACAAATGTCAGCTGTGAATTATTAGTAGATACTGAAATATGCTCAATGAAATGAAAGTAATTATAAATTTCTTCTAACTAAAATCTACAGGATTAGTAAAATAGATGTTGTGTCTAAATTAAGTAATTTCAACCTTTTATACTTCTAAAGTTCAAGTATTATCCAGAATTGCTGAATCAGTAAAAGAAACATAATGTCAGTCTATTCCTGTCCTCTGAGCAATTTATCCAAATGGATAAACCTCAAAGTAAAAACTTCTTGAACTTTGCCAATATGCTCTCAACAATGCACTAAGTAAATCACTCTCTAACCATTTCCCACTTATCTCTCACTTGCTTATTATTCAGGTCCAGTGCCACTAGTCTGCTTGCTTTTCCTCAAACACTCAAGGCTGGCTTGCTTTCTGGGCTTTGTCAGCTGGCTATTCTGTGTACCTGAAATGTTTTCCCCCAAAATTTCCATAGCTAACTTATTTATCTCTTTCAACACTCTGATCAGAATGTTAATTTCTACTTATAATTACAGTTAGACTCCTCATATTAATAGCTATAAACCTCAGCCCCATCCCTCACTCTCCAGTTCCATTCCTCTGCCTCTGATTTTATTTTTCCAAAGTACTTCTCACCTTCCAAAACAAAATATGACTTTAATTGATTACGTTTGTCGTTTATTTTCTTTTTCACACAACTAGAATGTAATTTCAATGAGGCAGGTGTTTCTGTTTATTTTGATCATTGATACATCTTAAATGCCTTGATCGTGTCTGGCATAACAGACACTTAATAAATATTTATTAAATTAATTAACTAGAAAAAATGATGGTTGGGTCATATTTTCAATGTATGTTATCTATCACGTGTCAAGCACTATGCCATTGCTGGGAATATAGTAATGAACCAGACAGACTAGAGCTACCCTCACGTTGATCACACTACGTAATGGGAGATGGACATCAAAGAAAAATCAAATGACTAATTAATGTAATTGTAAAAAGTCTCTGAAGGAAAAGTGCACTAACACTATGGACACATAAAAGAGCAGGATTGAGCTAGGCAGGGGGAGGGAGAATGTTTGAAAAGGGGGAAAGGCAATCGCAGGAAGTGGTGTTTACACTAAATTAACATATTATCCTGAACATTTCCATATGTTATGCCCATGACAAAATGAAAATGCTAAACTACATGAGATTTTCATCAGCAGTAATGTGCCCAAAGATGAGCAGCTTCCTTTATACACTTCTGGTTGATCTCTTTATCAAGAACGTAGTCACATGAGGTAGGTTAGTGTGAAATCAGGCAGTTAGAAATTCCTTGGTAGATTGAGCAAGAACAGAACACTGAATAACTTACCCATACCAGGGGAACTGTATCAGGGCAAAAACATCATGGAGCATGCTCTGGGGCAACTGAATTGTTTCAAAGGTCTCCTCCAGGCTGAGCAGTAGAGCAAATCTGAGAAACATTGTATCCATAAGCACCAACATCTCAACATCCCCCTCCCAGGTAGAAATGAAGGTATATAAACACAAGCTTTTTGCCTTGGCTAGTGGGCATCCCCGTTTCAGGTACCCCCGTCCGCTTGGGAGCTGTAACTCTTTGCTTACTAATAAACTATCTTCCTGTGCAACTCTGTGCCTCCCCCGCTCCATGTATGCATTCTTGGGCTCCATGAGACTACGAACCTGGCATACATTAAGGAACAGCCTACCTCACCACTGCACTGGAGGAGACTGGATAATTCAATCATCTTGCTGTACACTGTGCTTTTCAAATTAAACTAAAACTCTTAGATAAAAGTCCAAAAATAACCACCAAATATCTGAAGAAGAATAGGGAGGGTAGATTTTGCCTAAATGATGTTAGGGCATATTTTGAAGCAATTGTAAAATAAGTTAGTATTTGAGAAGGAATAAACAAAGTGACAATGAAAAGAAGAGAGCCCCAGGTGAGATCTATACTTGGATAGAATGTTGACAAAGTGAAGGGAGGATATTTCCATAAAGAAAGCTGAAAAAAACGGTTTTTTATATTTAAAAGATAATGTTGGTATCTTACCTGTTATCATATAAACAAATCGTTGGCAGATAGATGAAATACTTAAATGTCAAAACGAAAAATTTCAACTCTTTAGTAAAAAATATAGGTGATTATCACTTAATGGTGTAGGGAATTTTTTTTTTAATCAAGAAAAAGTATATTGACCTTAAATGAAATTATTGATGTTTGATTATATTAAAATGTTTTGTTCACAAAAATAACTTAAAGAAATTTAAAGTACAAGTTCCAAATTTAAAGAAGGTATTTATAATTCACACAATTGACAAAAAATTAATATCATGCCCAACATGATCCAACGAATAAGTTATGATGTTAAAATCTAAACAGATTTACTCCAAAGTCCGTTCATAACAACAATTCTATGAAGCTCTGTAACTAATAATCTGTTTGCAAATCCACATGAACTTAATATGAATAATTTGTTTTTAGATGGGGTAAACAGATGGGCAATGTTATAATTCACTTATGTAGAGGTAAACATTCTGAGGAGTTGCAGGTGAAGTCAATGATATTGTATTTTCTCTGTCCTTTTATGAGGTGATTTTGGACATGGACATCCGGGGGCCTATACCAATATAGTCATTGAGGATGTATATTTACCCACAATGCAAGGATATTTCGTGAGTGTGTGTGTGTGTGTGTGTGTTTCTGTCCATCTACCCATCTATTGACTCATTGTGCAAACATTTCTTTTGTGACGACTGCTTGCTTGATTCTGTTCTTAGTTTCTTTTCACCAAGAGTGATAATTCATGTATCATGTTCTCAAGAACTTTGTTGCTTTCTTTATATTTTCTACTTTGAGGGCTTTTTTTATTTTTAACATTTAACATGATTATTTAATAGATATATTTCAATAACACATAAAAATGTATATTTCTTTAACAAAACCGTCTTTATAGCTTTTTGTACTTTTAGTTTTATGTTTGAATGTGTAACTATTTTCAATTAATCACATCAAAACAGTAGGTAGATGAGCACCTTCAATTGTTACACTTTAATTAGGCAAGAAAAATGTTATTTTGTGACGGTTTAGATTATTGCTTTGGTTCTTTAGTTATACTTTCTTCAATAGGTAAAATACATCACAATATTTTTGTAACCTTATCATTTTATTTACTTGACTTTTTGTTTACAATTATAATAGTGTTTTTCTAGCTTCTCCTCTGCATTATTTTATCAGTTTTTTTATTTGTTTGTTTTTGTAGTTTGAAATGTATTTGCTTACTCTAAATGGGTTTATTTCCATTTCCACTTAGTCCCTATTCAAGTAGTGTATTGATATCTTTTTATTTTCAACATTGTCTGCTCTTGTTTTTAGGGTATATTTATGTAATAATGAGACCATGAAATATTCCTTTTTAAAACTATTTTTTTATTAGCACGTTTATTTCATACCCTAGATTTATTTTTTAGTTACCAAAGAATTATAAATCCATTATATTTTGAAGCATTACTCCAAATTTTCACAAGATAACTATTTATTATGTCTCTTGCATATATTAATTCTTTCTGAGACTCAGAGTCCTAGACTTTAAGATGTATGCTGTGGATCTCATTAAATTAAAATAAATCATATATTAAAAAGCACCAAGGAGATTGCCTGGTACAAATGCTGTCTTATTTATATAAAAGCAATGGAAAATTTTATGTGCAGATTAATATACAAGTTAAATTATAGGTACAGAAATTAAGCATCTCGGGTAAATGTAGAGACAGAAATATTCCAAGCCTTCAAATGTGTATCACGTATACTTTTAAAAAAACAAAAACTCACAAGTCCTAGAAATAACAAATATTCTTGATCATCAAACAATCATTAGCGTTACCTTGGAATACTACATGCTATTTATCACAACCTCCAGAACTTTGGGTAGTCATATAAATGTACAAATTAATGAAGCATCATGTCATTATTTTCTTCTAAGTCTGAATATATAAGTTATCATTAAACAGGAAAATTTGAGAGTAAAATAAGGTGCCAAAAATTAAAATAATATGCAATTTAAGATATTTTTGATTGACTAACCAAATTGCTTATTGTATTGGTGGGTGGATAAAAATAATCCTACTCAGTTAAGCTTCTTAGAAGTAATTTTTAAAATTTAAAATTAGCACATGTATATATTAAAGTGAAAGTTAAAAATAATCATGTTTGCTGCACTTTCATGTACTTTGGTTATTAAGCTTCACATGTTTCTAAATCTGTGCCATTTAGTTTTTAAAGAATAATCCTTTGGTTATGATGTAAAATTATTTATTGGAATTTCCGGCAACATTTTTTATTGTTTTAAAATTCATTACTCTATTTAAAAAACAGTAATTGCTATCACTTTCAGCTAGTTATTTTCTATATGCCTATTTTAAACTGAGAAAATTCTCTTTTTATAGAAACTGAGATACCTGGTAAGCTCAGAAAAAATTCTGATAATTAATGGATGTTTTTAAATTCTAGTTTTCTATTTTCTATGGAAAACATGTATTCTTTCTGTTACTGTTTTTGGTCCTCATTTAGATTATCTTTCAACAAATATGTTTACAATGCAAACTAAAGTAAGTTGCCTATATTATGCTTTAATTTTTTTGTTGTTGTTTTTGTTGTTAAAAACACTTAACATGAGATTTATCCTCTTAACAAAAATTTGAAATGCATGATACATTATTCTTGACTATAGGCACTATACTGTATATCACATCTCTAGAACTAATTCATCTTGTATGCATATGTCCAAACTTATTGAATCATATTATATATATATGTGTGTGTGTGTATATATATATATATATCCAAACTTATTGAATCATATACATTATATATATATATATCTCCAAACTTATTGAATCATATACATTATATCGTATACATTTTACATATACACACACACACACACACACATATATATAATATATACAATTCAATAAGTTTGGACATATGCATACAAGATGAAAAATATATATATACATATATATATATATATATATATATATATATATATATATATATATATATACAGGTTTTCTTGTGTCAGTTATGTCTCCATAAAGTTGTTTTCTTTTTTTAAAAGTTTGATGGAAGTTATAGTCACTGCAAAACCATAGACCTTCTCAAATTGATTCCAGTATGGTTCAGAATACAAATTTATTTAACTTTAAATATGTTTTCAGTATAAACACTCTTCATACAAGATAAAATTTTCCTAAAATACAACAATAAAATTTCAAAATTAAATCTTTAATACTTTTGACATCTAATCATTTATTTGTTCAAGTCCTCTCCTTCTATATGGACACATTTCAAAGAAAATTCAAAAAATTTTGATGCAAGTTTCATTTTTAATAAACCGAAATTTAAACAGTCTTCAAACGTTGAAATTTCTTCATTCCATTTATAAAATAATTTGATTAGAGATTCTCATCAATTTTGAATAAAATGCTACCAAAACTTAACTCATTTACAACTTTTAATCCCATTGTAAAACAGTTACGTTTATAAAATATTTTTCCAAAGGCTCAACTATTTCTAAAACCAGAATGATGACAGGCAGCAAAAGAGAACATACTTCTGTGTTAAAATATTGTTATTTTAATGAATATTTTAACATTGAATATCACTGGTGGCAAAATTTTATCGCCTTTCTTGCATATACTCAAAGTATTTGTATATTTTGACAACCATAGCCTCTACTTCGATTAGTAGAATTTTGGATGTAAATATGAATTATGTGGGGCTGCATAAGTTTGCCTTGCATAAGTTTCACAATTAATTAAAAATATGTTTTTATTATGATACTGTGCTCTGCCAAAATTTGTAGCCTTTTAATTTTGTATTTAATATTGAACATTTAAACTGAATTTATTATATCATATGCAGTGATATTCTTATGCTTCACCTTCAACATATTGAACTTTCAAATTTTATTTCGATTCTATATAAAGCATGAAATAATCAAACCAGTATTGGAACTAACACAATTCATTTTTCTATTTGAAAATCTGATGACTTAGATATAAAACTGGATCACTTGATTGTTTTCGAAAAGTTCTTCTGCACATTAACAGCCTTCAGTGCACCTTTTATTCATGGTCAACAATCACTTAATATCCATTTCTCTAAGTATGAGAGTAAGTATAAACAAGTATATCTTGATAAACTACAAGTAAGCTGCAGCTACTTATCTTGTTTTGGATGTTTTTAATAAGGAAGTAAATATATTGTCATTAAGTAAAACTAATACTAATGGTATTTAGTGAAAGTTATTGATATAGATTAATATAAGCTACAATGGTATGTATTAGGAAAGAACCCTTGTGAAGAGGAGTGAAATGATAGTGTGGTCAGAATCACATTGAGGATTTTAAGGACTGTTCTGATATAACTCAGTTTGATGAGATTAAGAAGAATCTTCAGAATATTTATATTATTTTGGCCACAAGAATGTGGATAGCATTGGAATTTTTTGTGTAATTTAAGCAGAGAGGATAGGGGACAATCGGTATGCAATACAGAGGGTTTGTTTGTCCTTAAGGAAGTATTGACTGGGAACTGGGGAGGGAGTATATAATGATATCATAGAAGAATGTGGGGGTTTAAAATAAAAGGCAATACAGGCATGACTATGTATACATAAAATTCTTTGGTATTGTTGAATTGATCCGAATGATTATATTAAAAATATCTGATATCTATTTTCCATTACTCGTTCTACCTAGTAGCTACTGGGAGAAGTAGCAGTGGCCAAAATGTAGAAGTGGTTGAAAAGTAAAAGCAGTTGAAATGGAGTTCTTGCTCATGATAAGTGGTCTGAGAAACTTGATTTGAATTTTGGAATTCACAGGAGCTTACTGTTTTCATTATTAATTTTAGTCTACCGTCACTGAGAGTTTCCGTTTTTCAATGTAACATTTTTTTTAATGCATAAAACATACGATTAAAAAGTTAAAAAGAGAAAAATAGAATTATCAAGAACATTAGTTCCATTGTAATTGAAATATTTTATACAAATTTTTCAAATGTTTTCCATTTTATGTGAATATACTGGGTATGCCAAAAAATGTATACATGAGTTGTATTCATCTTTTGTTATTGGTATATATTATTACAATTTTAATACAGTTTTTTCCTTTCTTAAAATGTGTATACATTTTTTGACACCCTCTGTATATATTAATGTATTTGAAATTAATATATTCCTGTTCTATAGTCTCATTATTATATTTAAAATATTTGTGATTTATGGATGATGTGATACAGAATTGCACACCTGAAATCTATGTAATTTTACTAACAATTGTCACCCCAATAAATTAAAAATAAATTAATAAAAAAATTAAAAAAAAATAAATAAAATATTTGTGAAATTTTGAGTCTATAAATAAATTTTTCAAAATGATTCTTAATGATTTAAGCTTTTCACAAGCCAATGTATCATTAATCAGTCAATGAATATCTTATTGTTGATCATTAATATTATTATATTTAAGCATATACTAAATGTATAATTATATATTCTAGCAATTGCATATTTAATTAAGATTAATTAGTGTTTAATTAAGATTAAGTATTTACTATTTTTCTTAGAAATGTAAGTTGTTACCTAGGAATGCGAATTTATTTATTCTTTAGTTATTTTAATATATTACCAAATGACCCACTTGATCACCTACATTATATGAACCTGCCAATTTTTCTGCATTCAAACTATATGAGACATTACTGTTCATTTATTTATTTTTTGCCAAATTTAAAGTAAAATCAAATAATGCTTTATTATTATAATAGCCATTCCTTGTATTATGAATGTATCTGACCAATTTCACAAGTTAATTAACCAATCCTTATAAATTACCCTGCACTCTTCTTTACTCATTTCTCTACTTCAGATTTTGTCTTTGTTTTTTAATCATCTATCCATATGACACAGAAGACTCTCTCTCTCTCTCTCTCTCTCTCTCTCTCTCTCTCTCTCTCTCTCTCTCTCTCTCTCTCTCTCTCTCTCTCTCTGTCTCTCTCTATCTCTCTCTCACTCGTCTCTCTCTGTCTTAAGATGAGAGACTTGGTCATACTTACATTTAAAAAACAAAGACCTAGTTGAGAAAAAAGGATTAAAATGAAAAAAAGAGAATAAGAGAAGGAGGTTGAAATTTACACAGAAGTTAAGAGGGAGAATCTTCTGTTGAGTAACAGAGAAAAGGAAGAAAGGAGGATAAGACAGTGGCTCAATTGGGTTTTAATATTGCTATATATAGAAACAAACTCAAAAAGCAGTGACTAAACGAGTGTATATTTTCCCCACATGACCAGTTAGAATAGCTTCTCATTTTGAAGGACTCTACTGCTTTCTCTCTCTATGCTCTTTTGCTAGTATTTGTCTTCCAACCTCAAGGTCACATCATGATGCAAGGTAGCTTCAGCTCTCATCATTTCGTCAAGGCAATACTAAATCCTTGTTCTTATCTCTGTAAAGATTTTAAGTGTGTGTGTGTGTGTGTGTACACGTACATATATGTTTGTATTTCACTTAGTATTTTAAAAAAAAATGGATTCCTGAAGTTATTCATTTAATTAGATTTCGTAAATTTATTGTCCTTCTCAATTTCTCATGCCATGTTGACATCAAAAGCCATATCACTTTCATTGGCTTCTCCAATCTAACTTTTTTTATTGGAGAATCTCTTGGAGTCACATCAACCCCAGGAGGAGACCATACAAATGCCCTCTCCTTTGAGAGTAGATATGGGGGCATTTAAGTTGGTGTCCAAAGATTTGAATAAAGCCTTTGAAGACAATCTTTTTCCTAGTATCCCAGTTGACGGCAAATTGGACACTGATTTCTGGGCCAGTGTTTTGATGATGGACCCCTAGCAGGGTGGCCCAGGTGTTGCTTTAAGTATCTGCCCTTGGAGTTATTGCAGTTTTAAGGTCACTGACTTGGCAGACTTTTGTTTATAGTCTTGTAGTCTCTTCAGAATGGAAAGGCAATTCAATTAGAGAATTAGTAGACTGTGAGTGCTCAGGTGAAGGAGGGTAGAGGGGAGCAGTAGGAGTCACACCAATCGTAGTTTTGTTTTAAGTACCACTGTGTACTTAATTGTTCATTAGCCTTTTACAATGAATCTTTCAGTGATACAGTTTTGGGATTGCCAAGCCTTTTGGAGATTTCTGCATGACAATTAAAATAGGTCTCGCATTCTCTTTGTTGATTTTAGATCCCTTCTTTTCAGTGGTAATTCTTGTATGAACAATCTTGTCTAGTTGAAATGCTCCCCAAAATGGCCATTTTAATTCTAGGTTGCCTTAATAAGATTTTGCCATGTTGTACATATCTACAGGTTCCATGACCATAGTCCTTAGACATAAAATAAGCAGGTGGTCTTAAAGGTGAAACACTTGATTCTTTGAAACTTGAGGATCCCATTTCTTTAACTAAGTCTTGGGTTCTCTCTGAGCCAAATTAATACCTAAGAGAGATATGTCGTTGGGTTGGGGATGATATGGTGTTTTACAGTGTACCTAGTTGCATGGAAATTTTCTTGGGATTCGTGGGTAACCTAATATCAATCTAATCCATTACACAATCGATTTATCCTAATACGGGAATCTTTGGGTTAGGTGGTGAACATTCTCACTGGTCTTAAATGCTTAAACTGTGCCACCGATTATTGTGGGTTATTTGATTTGTGAGATTCCCATTCACAATTAACTTTTAAATATATATATACATATATATGTGTATATATATATATACACATATATACACACACACACATATATATACACATATATATAGATAGATATATCATATATATATATATATATATATATATATATATATATATAGACAAACATGTGCACCTTAATATAATATCTACAGTAATGATGATATGTTATTGCATCTTGGCCAAGAGAAGGCCCTGTGCACTCCACTAATAATTCCCACTGTGTAGCCTTGGATTGGAGAAGGGACGTGACCAGCAGACCTCAACAAATGGGGACTTGAACTGTGGACTCCATATAAATGGGGAAACTGCAAACTGCCAACAGCTGTTCCTAGGTAGATCTTGGGACAAAATCAGGATTGCGGATATCCACAAATTAAGTTAGAATTGTGATCTGAGATAAAGACTAGGGGCTTGAGCTCTGGACAGAACCATTTTTCAGCTCAAACTTAGTTGCCCTCTACTGGAAAGCCATTTAGATCATGAGCTCAATGCAGGAAAAAAAAAAAAAGTGGAATGCAGAGCTGAGAAAAACTTATCCATGCCCCCAAAACAAAGATAGACAACTCAAAAGGGGTTTGCAAACTAGCATGCCTATGTTGTTTGTTGTCCTCCAGTGTCATCTGAATTTCACTTAGGATTCCATCATAGCTGCCATTAAATCTATTATTAATAAAATAAACAAGAATTCAACCGAGTAAATTTAAAGATCAAATTGGCTTTATTCAGTGATTCATAAATTGAGAAGCTTACCATCTAACAAATAGAAAGAAGCTCCAAATGGCAGTATCTCATTTTTTCATCTGGCCGAGCAATATAGTTTGAGATTATCATGCTAAGTGAAATAAGTCAGACAGAAAAAGTCGAGAACCATATGACTTCATTCATATGTGGGATATAAAAGTGAAAGCAACAAACAAGCAAGGAAAACAAACAAACAAACAAGTCATAGACACGGACAACAGTTTAATGGTTACCAGAGGGTAAGGAGGGAGGAGAGTGGGTGAAGAGGGTAATAGGGGTCAAATATATGGTGATGGCAGGGGAACTGGGTGGTGAGCACATAATAAAACATACAGATGATGTATTACAGGATTGTACACTTGAAACCTATATAATTTTACTAACCAGCACCACCCCAATAAATTTATTTTATTTTATTTTATTTTATTTTATTTTATTTTATTTTATTTTATTTTATTTTATTTTATTTTATTTTATTTTAATAATAAAAAGGAAAAACAAACAAAAGAGGCCCAAAGCTCTATAGGAAAGAAAAAACTTTAAAAGGTAACGAGACGGTGGGACAAGCAAGTTATAAACAAACAAAAAGGATTGTTTTGAGCAAGGCCACTTCCCTTTGGGACAATGATGGTCTATCAGGCATATTACCTCATTGATGCTGACCAGAACTTTCCAGACAGTCTGATTGAGATTATATTCCTGGAGGAAGTTGAAACTGCAATTAAGTTAGGTATTTAGTTTCAGTTTGGTGATGTTGGTTTATCACTAGTAACTCCATTTGGCCCTGTTGTTTGCTTTATAGCAGAGGTAATATGTTACATACACAAGGGATATAGCTACAATCTCTAAAGTATAAAGTATTTTAAAATTATTTTTTTCTCATGAGATAATATTTTAAATTATAACGAACAATCGCTTATTTTCTACATCTTCGAAAACAGAAGAAACTTTATTCTGGTCTTTACATTTATTTTACCACATGTATAGGTAGGCCCAGAGTTTCATGCTTTAGCACCAGATTTCCATTAATTGACATGGAGGAGTTTAAAACAGGTAAGGGAAGCTCAAAACTTACGTGAAAAGGAAAGGAACAAACCTAAAAATTGTAAAACACAAATGGAATGGTTAACACATGTTGTTTTGCATTTATAAATAGTGATAATACAGTTTTCAAGCTTTTTAATGGCAAACTAAATATGTTTTGTTAATTTATTTTCTTGCCTATTTTCTCTAACATGAGCCTGAAAATTCTGAAACACAGAAAGATGAAATTACTTGGCAAAAATCACATTGTTAATATTTAAGGAGTGTTTATCCCCATACTATTCCATATTCTCTAATTGTATTTTAAGCAACAATTTATTTCTACAAATATTTTAATGTCATGAACCTAAAAAAAAAAAACAAAACTATTTAGTCATTGGAAATGTTTCCTAATGAATATTTATTTCTACCCAATGTATTCTTTGGTAACTCTTGTATGAGAGTCAATGTATGTAACTCTTGGTATAGAATTGTGATTAGCATAACTGGTAATTAAGACAGTACTATTCAAACTATTATAGTGTAATTTCCCTGAGAGGAGGAGCCACGTATTACTCATCTATGTATTTCTCACATTTAGCAAGTGCCTTAAAGACAGTAAATCCTCAATAAATATTTAGAAATTTCCAAATTAGAATTTTTATATGTTGTTTATTAGCATATAAACACTAAATTTACACAGAGATCTAAAAAAGCAATATGCTCTGAATTAATTATAGAATTAGAATGGTGTTTGAATTTATATATTGGAGAAGGACTGACTTAAGTCAGTAGTAATGCAGGGTCATGAAGAATTGTGTTTGACTCTATACCTTTCAGGAAAGAAACTAGCACACTGGCTTGAACTTAGTTGTTTGCAAAGGAATAGTACACAGAATGTCTCATTACATTACTAATCTTCATGGTAGCAAAGATACATATTTTTATGCTATTGTTCTTTTTAAATTTAGAATAGTTGTATTGAAAATTCCATTTATCCTAAAATGGATATTTTCTTCACCTTTAAATGCTCTGAACGGATGCATCTAGTTATGAACGGTGTATCATTATTTTATTAACGACCATTTTTGTTACTGTTTATATAAACTGATGGTGTGTTTTACAACTAGAGGTTGTTGTCTATGATGAAATGTGATACTATGACAAAATGAATGGGAAAATCAATAAAAATTCTCTCTATTCATTAAAGTGGAAATTAGTTAAAATTGTCCATAGTGTTAGACAGACATTTAAAACTAGTTTCCACAATTATATCAGACTGACAACTGGGAGTCCAGAGGCTGATATTTTCCATAATTTAAGCTCTCTTCCCTTCTATCGCCTTAAACTGCTTGGAGTTACAGAACAATATTTATTATTTAGTGTAGTTTGTATAGTCTTGCCTTTATTCAATTTGGTATCACTGCCACTCACTCTAAGGTTTCCTCTACATCACAGAGGAGAAACCAGGACCTGGAGCTTTTAATTCCCAGAATCCTTTTTCTGCCTTAGAGATCCTGATTATAGCCTGTCAAGGAAAGGCCATTATTCTCTTGAGTGGTTGTAGACAGACATATGGACAGAAAGATGGCAGACTTCATGTTAGCTAGGTCACCTTCTTGAGCATTAGTTGAAACTTCCTATGAGACCTTCCCTGATCTTTGCTCTAGCAGCATTTCCAGCACAAGTTTCTAATTCCTGTGTTGAGTCAGCCTATATTTTGAACACGTAGCGTGGGTGCTGTTTTCTTGACAAAAGACTGGTGCACAATTAGAGGAAATCAGAAAAAGGAAGAAAAACATTAAAACATGCTCTTTTAACAAATGATCTATTTTGATTTTTGTGTATTCCACTTTCTTATTCAGTTCAGATGAGAATGTAATTTAACACAGATAGAATCACTGTTTTAAATATATATTGTATTGATTGCTTCATTTGTATGTCATATCATATTTTAAGAATTCCCATCTTGCTCACATTATTCATATTTATTACTTTAACTAAAGCATAGTAATCCATTGTATCAGACTGTAGTCACTGTTAAACTGATATTTTAACTTAGTTGCTAAAAATATTATATGTGTAAACTCCCTTATGTTTGAAGTTTTGTCTAATTCTTCATTGATTTTAAGATAATGCTGATACAATATCACAGATAGTTTATAGCATGTGTCTTATTCTGGTTCCAATGAATTTGATAAGTAAAATTGTTCAAATATTGTTTGTTCTGTGTTAGATCTAGATATATGTGTATGTTAGTTGTTTTTAGCCTGCTGACTAACATCAGGATTATTAAGGTTTAAATTAAAATTAAGAAGGACAATAGGATTAAAAAAATAAGAAGAAGAAAAGAAAAAGAATGTGTTCCATACACTTTCTAGTGTCCTGGATTTGAGAAAAACTTTTAGATATGGAAAAGTTCTTAGGTTAGTGTTTCTTGAGAAAGTTTCCCCTATGACTGAGAGCATGACAATTGAATGAAATCCATAGAAGTTGATTTCTGTTGAAATCTCTAGGATTTAAGTTAAACCCTGAAAATAATTTAGTTATTATCTTTTGTCCAATTGCTTTATGAGTAGACTTGTTTTCAACTCAAAATCATATATTCTGAAAAATGACCTTCCTTTGAATTTGCAATATACTTGACAACCCCATTGTAAATCAGCTGAGATTCATGTTTTTTAATTCAATACGTTAGGTCAAGAAATCCTGGTTTTTGTGGGTTATTTTAATCATATGTATAGTATCTAAGCATTCACACAGTTGTTTTAATATTTGAATATTACAATTTTTTTTAATATTATGCGTGCACAGAAATCAATTAGAAAACTCTTTTCTGCCTTGTTTCTCTCCTACAAGGTACTCAGAGAGAGAGAGAGACAGAGAGAGACAGAGAGAGAGACAGAGAGAGAGAGAGGCTCTGACTGGCATTTTTTAATGTTTATTCTCAAATATTCTTGTGAATGCATTTGAAGCAAATCAGCTGTGTCTTTGACATGACACTATATTATTTCCCAGGGCTTGTTCAGCCCTTTCTCCTAAACGCCCTGCCTCAATATGATGTCCTAATTACTGCCTTTGGGGGCATTATAAGCCAATAGGTTTTTCATTAAATTTATTTTCAAAAAGCTTAATTGTATCTCATCCACAACATTGTAAATGGTTTCGAGAATTTCTACTCATGGTCTTCTAGGTGGAGAGACCTCTTTATAATTTTGCTGAAAATTTTTCTTCTGGCAATGCACTCAACGTCTTGATAAATTAATGCATTTTCCAAAATTTCTATTTGGAAATTAGAAATTTTCTATTCTTCCATCACATGTTCCTTTTTAAAATTTCAATAATTGACATTATCCCTAACATATGAATAACTTATTTGTTATAACCTAAATCTTTGTAACTCTGTGAAAATTTAAAGTATGATGCTTTTATGTACATTTAAAATATCTGTTTCTAAACAACCTACTAACTTGCATGTTTACATTTTAACAATGACAGTAGTGACGGCAAACATACCTTACTAAAGGTTTTGTCTATAATTTCACATTAAGATGAAGATTGCAGGAAAATATAATATTAGCTTAAGAGGATTATTATGAAAGGCATAGTTTTAGAAAGTTTCTTGACATATCCTAATGTATATTCCATGAACATTCACATACTTGGTTTATTTTTTATTTGAATATTTTATATCTCCTCAAAATTGATTATTTCTGCATAACTTTGCTGAGGAATTATCAAAGTTCTTTATTTTATCGAAAAAGGTAAAAGATGATAGAATCAAATCAAGGGCTGCTTTTCCCTTTCTTGCATACAATAGACCAAAAGTAGACCTAGAAGCACTTCTTGTACCTATTGTTATTTTGTTCCTACTCACATTGAAACTACTATCCTGATTCTATCACCTTGCATTAGTTTTCCCCTTTTAAACTATATACACATTTATAAATACTAAATCCATTCTTGTGTCTAATTTCCTTTTCAAACATTGTGATTTATAATTGTTTTTGTGTGTAGCAGAAGTTTATAAATTTGCATTGTGGAACAATATTTTATTATACTATAATAGCACAATATATTTATTTATTCTGTTGTTGAGGAATAGTTGGTGGTTTTCAATATTATATACAAATACTATTATACGAATATGAATATTATATTATGAATACTACTACTCTGAACATCTTGTACATTTTTATCTTTTGGTTTCATTTCTGTTGGGCATATACCTATAAACAAATCCAACAAAAAACACTGGAATGAAAAGGAGCAACTTTCTTCAAATAACAGATAGCAAACCAGGGAGATGCAGACTCTGGTAAAAACACAAAGTGCTCCAAGACAAAGGAGAGTCTGTTTTTTATAGAAATTTCCTACCTCTAGTTCCCATTTTAGTCTGTTTCATGTGAATAAAGTTTCCAAATTGTACAGTTCAGATTGGTTGGTATAAGTGCAAATAAGAATACATTTGGTGCAGTTCAGATTGGTCCAGGAAAGTCATAGTCTGTCATTGGGTGATAACATAGCAAGGAAGGAATAAAGAACTCTGTAGTGGTTAACTCAAGAGTGGTGTAAACAGGCAGGGCATAGTGTGCAAAACTGAGAGTTCAGCTTATTATTTTTTCAGGCATACAGAGTATGGAAAAGGCCCCTACCCCCACACCCATCAGGAATTTTGAATTTAGGCCCAATTAACTATAGGGAGTTTGAGTCCATCTCAACATATAAATTCCTTCTTGAGATTCACAATAGATAATTTTGTTCTCAGGATGCACATACCTAGAAGTAAAATTTATTGGATTTGGATGTACACATGCTTAGCTTTAGTAGATACTGCCAAACATCTAAAGTAGATGTAAAAATTGCATTCTTAAAGGACTCAGTAAAAGGAAAGAGATAGGTATATTTTTGGCTATTAGATGAGTAATTGAACTTTTTGGTGTACTAACATCATAAACTAGATGAGAAAGTAGGGGTTGAATTATGTCACCCTTTGGACTGCAGAAACAGTCTTAATGCTCAGAAATAAAAAAGGAACAGTGCAGTTATGAAGAGACAAGTAAAATATGACACGCCATTTTACATCATAATTGTTAATTTAGTCAAATTCTTCTTTGTGTCTGAAATCTCCCATCTCTTACTACTTATTTTCTGTCCTTCATCTTCTGTACTTATCTTTTGTCATCTTGTTGCAATGTTTCTGCCCTTCATTTCTAATTAAAAACAGTTCTCAAGAAATAATGTGACAGAGTAGTTTCTAATAAATTATGATTTACTGAAAAAGCTTAACAATTTCACTACTATTTTTATATATCTAAGCCATAATAGGTTTTTAAGCTTTTACCCAACATCATAAAAATATATACATAGCATCCTTTGCACTAAGAAAAAATTGGAAAAAACTGTTTAGAGGACATGAGCCACTTTTCATGGCTTTTTTTGTCTCTCTAGAGAGAGATTTTACACTTCCCAGACTAAACCAAGAGTTCAGTAATGATTTTAAAGAAAATTATACAATGTCTTTCACATGAAAAAGATATATAATGAGCATATAAATTAACCCTAGGATTGTGTAGCTTAAAAACCACAAATAAGTTCAGTAGTCATCAAACTCATTAATATCAGACTAGACATTAATATTAGATTTCGAGTTTTAAATCCTAATCTGATTTGGGGAAGGTGATGGGATTGGGAGTTATGCTTCAGCCAACTGTAGGCTCACACTTCTGTTAAAATGGAAAGGTCTGCTGTCCATGGTGTGAGAAGCACTGTTCTAAAGAAATGTAAAAGAGTTTATATTTTACTCTAGCTCTTACCTTGATTATAGCTACCAGGTTAAAAAATTTGTAAGAAGCTTTTTTTCCCTAAAGTGCTTGTTTAAAGAACACTTTTTTATTATTTGTTTTCTTTTTTTCTATTCACCTCCAGAACTCGATAAAAAGTTCAAAATATTTAACATTGATGTAAACTGCCAGAGGCTTGATAACAGGACCATCAATCAATGGCGACAATTCCCAATTTTCATTTTATCAAGTGCACATTGAAGACATCTGCTTTGTGAGATAGTAAATAAATTGCCGTAGATATTTCTTTGGTTCTCTTTTCAAATGTGAGCTTGACTACACACTGAAGATAATTTACTAGAAAGATGGTCATTTTAGTATGTATAACAACAACAACAACAAAAAATGGCTTCAAAATATATGGATTCTTAATTTATGTATGCCTAAATTTTATGTCTCGTCCAGATGTAAATTACTTTGAGCATATTGTGCAGACTGATGTTATATCTTATAAAGAGAAATGTCTATACTATGTAGAAAATACATCTAAAGGTAAAGTCTGAAATAATTCATTCCTCTCCTCGATATAATTTATGTTAAAAATATAAATAATATTGAGATGATACACAAATATAATAATCTAAGAAAAATATTCAAGTAAAATGCTTTCTAGTTCAGTATTTATACTCAGAATCAGTATTCCATAACATTTAAAATAGACATATATGAAATTTAAGGTCCTCCAATCCTCTTTTCCACTTTTGGAACTCACTGACCTATTACCCTTCTACCCTCTAAACCCTTGAGTACTTTCTTGAATATGTTGTTCTTTTTTTCTTTTTTTCCACACAGCATGTGTTCTGCTAACATTGATTTAGTGTTTGACATATACTAGATATTTCAACACAGACAAGTATAAAAGGTCATGCTCCAGTCATAAAATTAAAGTTGTCATATTTAGAAAAATAAAAATACATGACCTCCATTAAAATTGAATTTCAGATGAACAATAAATACTTATTTTAGGATAAGGGACATATTTATTATAAAAAGAAATATATTTGTTTATCTAAAATGTGCATTTAACTTGGTGTCCTATATTCTATCTGTTAATTCTATTCTGTCCTCAAGGTGGTCACCACTTGCTTGGAAGTCAGGCACATACAGAAACAACCACAATAAAATATAATAATTACTGTGGCAGCATTCTGGAAAATGGTATATGTTAGATCTTTGATATCCACTATTCATCAAACGTTTGTTGAGTTCCAGCAAATCTGTAGTAGTGCTTCTACTGAGAACTTCGATGCAAAGAAAAATGTGATTGAGCTTTCCAGGAGGGTGAAAGTTTTGATTTTGGTTTTTTTTGTTTGTTTTTTTGTTTCTAATGGAGTAAAGATATGGAAAGTGTTTAGAAATGTAAAGCAAGGCTTGGAACAGTCCCTGCTTTCTAACTATTTAATATTTGTCTTTTAAGTTTCTACGTCTTCCTCAAAATTAAGAGGTGACTTTAAACAAGAAAATATGTAAAAATGAGCAAACTTCTGATTAAAACTACTCTATCTAATTAAGAACAAAATTACTTTTTCTAAAACAGAAAAGTTCTGTTGGTTTTAACAAAGTAAATTAAAATTTGCCTTTCCCCATGGCAGTCAGGAAAAGTTGGATGGCTCATTTATCTTCATTAATACCAAATGCATTCAACAGAATGACCATACTTTTTGCAGCTAATTAAGTTATTATTTTAGAGCAATTCTTCTGTTGTCACAAAACATCTTTAAAGTCACATTAAAATAAATATGCTATCATTTAGATAAACTTTCACAATATCTACTGTGTTGTGAGGTTTAGAATATGTCTTAGAGGTGTTGTTTTGGTTTCCAATACAACTTATATAATAAAGTAGTTCACGTAAAGTCTAATGAGGATAAGACAGTAGTGAAAATTAAAAATTTGTCAAGGGCAATGTGCTTAGAGAAACAAGATAGTCTGAAAAGGTTATGTACTTTATAATTTCATTTTTATGATGTTTTTAAAAGACAAAACTATAATGACAGAGAATAGATTACTGTTTGCCTAGGTTGGGGTAAGGAGAGGATGAGAATGTAAAGACATTGCTAGAGAAAGTTGAGTTGGGTAAAGGAATCTTTTTATTATATGTTATGACTGTAGTAACACTTTCCTAAAGCTAGACATGTTTTAAAATTTATAGAAAACATACACACGCAATTTCTTTTTATTATATATGAATTTTAAAAATCTTAAACAATGTCAACAAAGATGGTAACAAAATCTTGGGTCATTGAAGCCGGCAGTGGATCACTCGACTCCTTAGCAGAACTAGAGGGCATCACTATGGTGATAATTCTTTTTAATGCTGCCAGTCTTGAAAGATGTAAATATAATTAAGTTATCTTCAATATAGTCATTACTGGAGTTGTAAAATTGACAGAACAAACAAACAAAAAACAGGAGGTTCATGATGTTAAAGCATGATATTGCTTAAATTGGACCTTTGCTACACAGTTGATGTCGCTCAACTTTGGATAAATACGAAACTAATAAATTTAAAATAGCAACACATGGTTTATTTTGTTTAAATATTTTATGAAATTACAGTGACTTCTATCTTTTTTTCTTTTTTAACCTAGTTTGAAATTTTCTGTTAAATGTCCCTTCCCCACAGGAAAATAGCCCCACAATTACATGAAAAGGGAGCCTTTTTGTTTGGGAGTTCTGAAAATGGAAGGATGAAATAATATATGAACCATCAAGCCTCTGGCTTACAGAGGAAAAGGACTTAAAACAATTTAAAAATGCCTTGAAGTTTTCCCCTTGTTTAACTATATGAGATCTTGAAACTCAATTAGTTTCTGGTAGCTTTTTATTATGAAAAAGTATCTGGGCCTAATATATTTTTACATTCATTGAAATATAATATGATTTCAAACTTTTTATTTTATACTCGGCATTGTATCTGTAACTAAATTCTGATCACCATTAAGTAATTAATTGATTTTTAAATGGCACTTAGTTTAAGTATTCCCTCAGAAATAAAATCCCTATTTCTTTCTTCGAATAAGGAAGTTAATTTTAGAATCTGTGTACACTTAAACTGAATTTTCACAGAAAGTTTTCACTTTGTTTTGCTTATTTAATATTTTTAATTGTCAGTGAGCAAAAAAGAAGCAGCTTAAAGACACAAATTTAAAACATTTGGCAAATATGACAATGTTTTTCTTATATTAATTTTTTCTTATATTATTTTCACTTTTGAAACATTTTATTCTACTTTTAAAAGTAGAAAAATAAGTAAATAAAATGTGTAATGTAAAAAAATGCATATATGTATTTTATGAAATGGTATGTGACTGTTTAAAAAAATAGGAAAATAATTCCTGAAGATATTATTGGATTACACAATTTACATTTTGTATTCATAGTTTAAAAGTGACCTATTCAAGGGTAAATATGAATTGAAACAGCTTGATCTTTCATTGAAATTTCATAAGGACTTCAGAAAAGGACAAAAGACAAAACGACTTTTAATGGTATAATGTATTGAAAGGGAAATCATTTTAATATATGGTCTATTTCTATCTCTAATAATAGTAGTAAACTTTTCCAAATTACTTAGAGACAAATCAAATACTAAGAATTGGAATGCCAACATTCAATGCAACTGACAAAATTTAATTCATGGTTAAACAGCCCCAGAATTATTTTTTCAGTCTGTTTGAATCATATCATAGATATTATGAGGATGCAGATAAACACTTCAGTATATGAAAGAACTTTTACTTCTTGTTCTGACAAGAGGTGTCTTTCATACTAATATTCTTGGCAAAATTCTAAATTTTGTTTTCTAATGATAAAATTGTAGGTAGTATTTCCTTATATTATGGTCACCACAAGCAGAATCTATTAAGCATTAATGATTCTTCTAATCACATTGTTTTTCTGAAATAGATCCAAATGTCATTGTGTTCCTTGCTTGCATAATTATGTGAAACCTCTAAAATGGTAAATAGTAAGAACATAACATCTTAAGAATAACTTATAGCACAATGACTAATTTATAGCATAGAAATAATAATGAGCCATAGTTTTAAATTATAAACATAATGATTTCTATTCCCTTATAGCTATGAGCAGTTTCAAAATCTCTATATTTTCCTTCCTTTTTTTTTTTTTTGTTATAACAGCACTCATCATTTTTATTCCATTTTTGTTGCTTCAATTGTTCCACTTCCTCTATCTCATTGGTAGTGTCATATAACTTTTGACACATTATTACAATAGAAGACCTGAGTATAGACTCCAACACTAATTTTTAATTGTAACTTGCTCTTGTACATGGAAGAGAATCTAGATGTAAATTTTTGGAATCATTGTCAATGACCTTCTCTTTCTTTCACACTTGTCAAAATACTTATGAATTTTTATCCATTTCCTTTTCGTCTTAATGCTTTTTCATATCCTCCTTCTCGGCTATTTCCAGGGCCACACTCTTAAATCAGAGCTTTAAATTCACCGCCTATATTAATTCAACATTGTAACTTTCCCTCTACTCACTCTCTTCCTCTCTCCAAACTGTATGAATACTAAATAAAAATACTTCTACTAAATTGTATCTTTGTGAGACCAAACATTTTTGCAAAAAAAACAAACAAAAACAAACAAAAAAAATCCCTAGAATATTCAAGAGAATCATTTGTAAAACTTTTATAATTAATAAGACAGTTGAGTAAATAGGGAAAATAAAAGAGCAATACAAATAAATGGTTTTTAGTACAAAATCAATAACATTAAAAATGTAATGAAAATATTGTCATAACAATCAACACAATAAAAAAATAAATGCATAGGAATCATATTAAGACATAAATTTGAAACTTTACTGAATATTAGCTGTGCTATGATTAACTCTCTGGTCTTACAAAAATATTTTTAAATTTCATAAGCTTCAGCTTCACATATTAAAAAACAAGATCAGTGGCTTCTAACTCGAAGGATGGTTTTAAAGATGAAACAAGGAAATTATAAAATCTTGACACATAACTGTATCCACTAAAAACATATCACCCCTTTTGCACAGTAACAGCTATGTCTATCAATCTGATTTTTTGGTGACAGTGCTTTTGACACGTCTTAAGAAATACTATTTTTTTGGACAACTGTAAGAACACCTTTTGAAACTATGTAATAATGTAAAGGGTTAAAACCAAATTTGGGACTACTCAAATTTTCTTCCGATAATTTTCATGCCAAATAATAATTAAAATCTATTGAAATGTTTTGTTTGTTTAAATTCTCAATTGTCATCTTTTTTTTTTTCCCTTTAATGGCAGTTCAGAAGAGTGGGAAAGGTTGGAGTCTGTTTAAATGGGTAGAAATTCTGTTGGAAAATGTATGGCAGGACATTGGGAGAGATTTAGAGACATCCCTACTCTTGGCCTTGTTGAACTTGCTTATAAGAACTTAACAAAATAAAATAATTAAAAATATTTCAAAGTGCATCCACTAAATAATTACTTCTAGAATTCAGTATACGAAAGATAAAAAAAGTACTAATAATGGATGATTCATCACATAAATTATCATATAAATGACAGACTGTAAAATATGCATAACCATTAATTGTGAGTACCTTTTAGGAACATGGACATTAATTTAATGTCGGTGCCCACACACACACACTCACACACACACACACACACACACACACACACACACACAGTGAAGATACAGAGACAACTACTCTATGATTACCCCTATCTAAAAGTTTTATGAGTATGAGCAACAGAACAATAAGAAAAAATGAAGTAGTCATGTGAGAAAGTGAGGTTAAAGCAATATTTTATTTTTCCCAAAGATATGTAAAGATCTTTAATATTCACTTAATATGATTAAGTAAAATAATGCTTTAAAGCTTTTCATAACTGTAAAGTGCTGTCCTCTTATAGTTACTATGAAATTGATTTCTCAAAGCTTCATGGTTATCACCAACATTCCTTATTCATACACTTCCATTTACCAACCCAACCCACTTTGTAAGGTACTTTTAAATTATATTGCATTAAATTGGGCTAAAATTTGAGTTTATTAAGAAACTCCCACAACTCAGGTATATTCATTTTAAACTTCATAGACTGATACTGACTTCCCTAAAACTACTTTGTTTCTCACTATTTCAATGACTTATTTTTTTTCATTTTCTGCTCTGTGGGCTCCATGCTTAACTTTTTTTCTTTTTAATTTAATGTGTTTGTCTCCAAGCTTTGGTGTAATTTCCCCCTTCTTCATTATCTCTTCCTTTTTCTAATACCTGTTTTTCTACTTATTCAAGAAACTTTCCTAATAATAGTAGTCAAGACTTCATTTCTACCCTATTTGTATCTTATGTTGGTTATTAAGTCTGCAACATTCATTCTGTAAAACTAGTCTTTGGTCTTCTTCACACACAGTAAATTTTCAACTTGAATGCAAGCTTTAGTGTGGCAGACAACAAGCCTGGTTTCATTTGTATCTGCCACTTTACTCTGACAAAGTGGAATCTCACTAAATGTTGTGACTGAAATATTTTGTGGGACAAGGTAATAATCTTCTAGCTAATGTATAACTTCAGTTGAATCCTTATCTGTGTTGTCACATCATCTTGCAAATCCCTGAAACCCTTTATACTTGTTACCTTGTGATCTGTACAATTTGGCTACAATGTGTAATCCCATTGATTTCTAGAGTTGTTTTGTCTGACTAGATGGATATCCTCATCCTGGAGGTTATAGGAGAGTAAAATGCTCTTTTTTCAAATCAGGGTGTAAGAGTAGATATGTTCATTTTCCAGGATCTCTAAACAAGTTATCAAATTCTATATTATAACCTTATTTTGATGGTATTGACTTGTTACAGAAATCTATATCATATTTCCCAGAACTGTTTTTACCATCTGTATCCTCTGAATATTAAAAAATGTCTAAAAGTTTGGGCATTTTATGTTGCATTGTTTATTTTAGACATAAATTTTTCTTTAGTCTTTATGTAGAAAAATGATAACTGTATGTGATGCCCAAATGTACTTGGAAACTTGAACCCTATTGTACAGATGACTGCCTAAAAGAAATAGAGGTCTTTACAAATGTAATCCAAAGGTCATACAATTTCCAAAATGTTTTAGCAATTACTACTGATCCTTTAAAAACCTGAAGTAAATATCTCATGGTTCAAAAATCAGATGTAAATTGGATTTTTCATTCTCACTTTGCTGTTGTTGTTATTGCTTAATTTAATGAAGGTTATTCTAACAAAGCTAAACAGAATTATATTATATTATATTGAAATTTACCAGCTGAGGAAAATTAGATTTTTTAAAAACTAATTTAAGATATAATTTTCAAACATTGACTGTTTAACTGAGTGAAAATTCAACTGCTTGTTGGGAGCTTATGTTGTTCTTTTTTTTGTTTTGTTTTGTTTTCTTAGTATCCCTTCCAGGAAACACTTTGATCCTGCCATGCTTCTTTGGTATTGTTTCCCATGAGAATTTCCCCTGACACTCTGCCTCCTTTACTCTGAAGGGAAGCAGAGTTTGCCATCCTAAAATATGCCTTTTGGGGTATGGGTTTTAAGTTGGTTTTACAAAAAAACAACAATAAAAAGAAACTTTGATCTCCCCACTAACTGGCTAAAGGTATTTAGATAGAGGATCTGTTCCAGAAAGGGAATTATCATCATAGGTAGCTACAGTTTAATATAAACTAGTGTGAAATACAGAGGAACCTAGCAAGGCCCATTCATTCAAAGTCCTCTGTGTCACATTGTTAAAGATGGCTCAGCAAACATTTATTTACCAAACATTTGCTTTTCCATCTTCATGTGATTTGATTAAAATAAAATAAATTTTGGATATTTCCTCCTGTTAATTTGATTATCAATCCAGCTAGAAGAACTTAGAAGATAAGGGGAAAGTTTTATATTTTGCACCACCCACACTTCCGGAGGTCGGAGTAGTGTTAAAGTGCAAAGCACATTTTAAAAATGATTACTGATATCATTATATGTTTCTCTCTTATTCTCTTCTATTTTCCATTAGTTTAATGATCACATTGCTCACTCCTTCCCTTTTTCAAACGTCTTTACCCTCAGATGTCTTGCTTTGATTCTGTCCTATAGAAAACTTTCCAATTCTTAGTAAGCTACTCTACAGATGCGGTTCACTTTTATGTCAACATTCTTTCCTTTCTTGTCAAACATAAAAAAAATAATTACATTGTTAACCTAAAAAAGAAAAAAAAAGGCCAAAGTGAGAGTCAACAAGCATCTTTTTGAGATCCAAAAGAATAGCTGTTTGGGAAGCACTTGATTTAAACATAAACCTAAATTGTATTCCAAAGAAAAAAAGAAAAGTTGAGAGGTTTTTTTTTTTATATATATAGTAAAAAGCCCATTCTTGAAAAAAGTTAGTATTGTATTCTTAGCATCTGGATTGGTCTGAGAAATTAATATTCCAGATGACCTGTGGACTGGATAATGGAACACTCTTTCCTAAATTTTTCAGGTGGTTATCTATGGAACTTGTGTATATCCAGGCATTGACTGAAAAGTTCAAAATGTAAGTCCTCATGCTAGGTAAGTAAAATAAAATAAATTCCTATTTCAGTCCATTTTGATTTGAGTAGTTTTGTTAGCTCGATTATAGTGACTCCACTTTGTTTCTTCACTTTTTCTTCAAATTCTAATAGTATTATTTTTAATAATTTTAAAGCTGAATTATTATTCATATTTCTTTTTCACAAGACTACAGAAAATGGTCTGAGTTGATAAAAAGAAAACCACGGACCTAAAATGGCATCTTGATAATAAACCCAGATTTGGAATCTAATCTAATTGCTATTTAAACCTCTCCCAGAAATATAATCTCAATCAACCAGTCTGGAATTTCTGTTCAATATCAATGAGGAATTCTGTCATACAGGCCCTCTCCATCCCCCGTAGAAAGAAGAGGCAATGTGCATGATAAAAATAAAAACCCTTGCCATTCTTGCCTCTTCCCACTGCCCCCAAAGAAGATGCCCTGTCCTAAACTCAATCCTGTTTTCTCTTGTGTGAATAGCTCCCTTGCCCCACCCTTCTTCCTATTAAAAAAAAAAAAAAAAAAAAAAAAGCTTTCAATATGTAATGCCATGGAATGCCTTGCTACTTTTCTTATTCATGAATCTTAATTGTTTCTTTTCTGAAAATTAAGGATGATAGCTTTATCTGCCTCACCTCCCTCATGTCTATTATAGAGATAAGAGGATACATGTAAATAGTTTGAAATGACAAATGCCCTCTTATTGATAGGTTTTCATGAGTCAGAATATAAAATATTTCTGTGGTACTCACATCTCAGCTACCATCCACTGTCATGGACAGACTCTCTTATGTTTATTGGAGTATTTTTACTTGTATATCATTTATCTTACCTATGAAACCAGTGACACATTAGTTTTTAGACTGAATATTCAGAAGGGAAACATTTCAATGTCCCTGCTCCCTCATATTTATCCTCTTGTTACTCTCATAAGAGCACCCTTCTGCACTCTTTTTTCTTGTCAATTATTTTTTTTCCATCCTTTTTCAACTTAAACACTGAGATAACTTTCATTCATTTGTTGTAAAGTTTTCTATTGTGACTTAGTTGTTTGGCCTTCTATATGAGTGAGATCTGCCTCCTTTCTTTCCTTTTCCAGGAAATCTCTTCCTGTAGTGTTAGATATACAGTAAAACCTATTTATTCCTCACGTTCAGTCCTTTTGCCAAATTTCACTTCCTCATCTAGTTAGTGAAGCATTTCTTGTCGTCTTCAGGAAGGATTCATGAATATAGTTTTCATACATGCTTAAACTCATTTGTCTGATTCCCTCTAGTCTTGATACTTGAAGAACAACTTCGTTAGTATAAAGTCCTTCATTTTAACTATTTCCTTGAGTTTCATAAAATAATTAACTTCTCAAGCCTTGTTTGCTGAAGAGAAGGCTGAGAGGATAGGTGATATATATTTTTTTCCTTATTAGAATTAATCTATTTGACCTGGAGTCCAAGGCCAAGAGATTTTGTTTTTCTCTTTAATATCTAACAGTTTAGCCAGTATTAATATGTCTGGGAGTTGATAATTCTGGGACAATTTTGGGATAAGCGGTAATTAAAAAAAAACAAAAAACTGTCATGTATCCCATTTATCTTAGATATTCTTTGCCTACCTTACCTATCATTTTCTATCTGACATCCTTTATATCTTAATTTTTTTTGAACTTTTTATTTTTACAATTCTCATCTAATCTATTATTTCTTTGGAAACTTGTAATTTAATATTTATTCCAGGTTTAATTTTGTTCATTTTAATATTTATTTTATCCAAGTTTGTTTGACTTACTCTACATTAAGCTGTTTTTTGTTTTTGTTTTTGTTTTTGTACATATCTTTTCTCAGTTTTGAAACTTTTGATTTGAAGTATTGTTTCATATCAATAAATGATTGTTTAAAGATACATAATTTAGGTTGCAATATATTATTTTAGTTTTTCTCTGCTTTTGGTTGCTCTTTAGGAGTACTTTTTATCTGGGGAGAAATGGCTAACTCCTGGACTTGGGCATGAAATATACAGGATTATCTGGGAACAGATGATTCCACCAAAAAGTAAAGACATGATAAAAAAAAAAAAAAATGATGGAGACAAACAGTGTTTTCTGAACAGAACAGAATTATTAGTAAAATTGCTAATAATCAGCTGCGTCATTTTGGAAAGTTGGATTTGTATGTCTTCTGATTTTTGTGATTTTTGCTTTGTTTCTTCCAGATTCTTCATTTTCACCTTTTGCATTACCTCCCCCCTCCCCCCTCCCGCTACCATCAAACTTCCAAGAGGCATTTCTCTTTCTGGAAGTTGGAAGTACTGCCTTTCCTATATTTCAGACTAAAACCCTTCCTTTTATTTCCCCAGTTGCCAATATCTAAAACTCAAGATATTATACCTATTCCAAATATTTTTGTATATAAAGTGAAACTGTTTTTGCAGATATTTTCATATAGATGCTAACACTCACAATATCATGTGCACTCAATCCTCCTATTTTCTATGCAATTTTCACTTAACTCATCTCTGGAATAGTCTCTGGAGTATGCTTTCATATTTTAGAACATCCTTCTACTATCAATAAGTATAAAGTATGAGTAATTTAATTTACCATTTTTGCTTGATATGTGTGTGTCTTTTGAGAGCAGGGAGATATGGGTTTCAACTGCCATAATTTGTTTTGTGATAACTTAGATTTTTGTTTTTGAAATATTGCTCTGGCTGAACCTAGACATATAAAATGGAAGATGGAGATTGGGGGTGCAGTAGGGAATCCCTAGAGCAGACTAAAAGTTTAAATATAGTATAGCAATTAGAGAAACAAAAATAACTGTGCCAGACCATACAAAGATGTCTAAAATGAGATACTTTGAATAAAAATTAAAATAAAAAAGTTACTACTTGGCTTGTTTGGAATTAAGAATTAATTTGTTTGTCTTGTTCATTTTTTCCTTTCAGTTTTATACCCCAATAAACTTTAATTTAAAAAAAAAGTATTAATGAGATGATGGAGTACTATGAAATACTTTGATATGAGATCCTTATTATCAGTCTATTGGAATGTCAGGTAAATGATACTGCTCTCTGAACTCTATGCACAGTAAGTGAATGGAGAATTTAAGCTGCATTCCAAAAAACAAAACAAACAAACAAACAAAAAACAAAGATCTATTTTTGAGATGCCTCCTATAGAATTCTTTGCCAAAAAATATTTAGAATTGATATAATATTTGATTTTCACACTAATAGCATAATTATTACTGCCAAGTTGCAGATAAGAAAATTGTTGTTTGAAAAAGTTAGATTTTAAATATCAAGCTCACAACTAAACAGCTAATAAAAGGTGAAATGATTATCCCAAGTTATATCTACGTATAATTATATTTTTCAAGGTAAATTACAATACTAGTAAATAAACAAATAAATAGTTTGCTTCACACAAATGATGGACAATGGTAAAGCCAGTGCATCTGAGTTAATAAATTTAATTGTACGAATGTCCACATCTAAATCGGAAACAGTATTAAAGAGGTAAGTCACAGCATTTTGACATTTTAGTGACCATCCATAATATTCTTTTCACCTAACCAAGACCTGTCAGAATGAGTTTCACCACAGGAAATAGATTAGTTGATAAGGTTGAGCCAGGTCTAGGCAATTCCTGTTTTACAATAAAAGAAAACACTGTGATTTTCTTAACTTAAGTGGATATTGACTTCTAGTATAGTGAAGATCAAGATTTATTATCTCAAATGATAGCCAACAGACTGGCTGACAACTATTAACTTGGGGGAAATCACAGCAGGTCACTGAACTACCATTGAACCTGAAGAAAGATTGTCTATGTCTCTCACAGCAGGATAAGGCCAATCCTACATCAAAAAGATAGGCCTCCCTAGAGACAGAGGTCATTAAAATGTATCTTTCCATTTATTCGATTTGTGAGGTTCCTCTAATATTTCTGCCCCTTTAAGACTGAGAGCAGATAATTGTAGCACTAGAGGGTCAAAGATGAACATGTCAACAGTTATGTGCAAGTCTTAATTCTTGGTAAATACAATGCTTTATCAGTGATTCAAAAGGTTCTTCGTTAATACTGATATCAGCTTAATAATGGTAAACTCAATTCCTAAAACTGGAAGATTTACTTATACATCTTCTAGAGCATTCAATTACCAACATTAACATATTGTTTCATAAAAATATTATTAGATAAAAGTCTACTTTAAATGTGAACACTTGCTTTAAATAGTATATTAAAATAACAAATAATAAATTATTTGTATTTTATTCCAAAATTCTTTGAGAGACAAAATAAAAGGTAAAAGCATGCAAACCTCTTGTTGTCTATCAGCCTGTGTACACAAAACAGAAAAAAAAATAAACACAAAATAAGCTGTAATGGAGCTAGATTAAGTGAACACTTTGCAGCCTATCCTCATTTTTGTTAAGAAAGAAAAATAGCATTCCTATTGCTGAAGGAACACAAAAAGACAAACTCAAACATACCAGACCATAATCCATAGACTGTGTAATAAAAAAATGTAAAACAAATAGGTAAGTAAGCACAAAATAGGAGAAGTGTAAAACAAAATGAGTTTTATAGGCAGTATCCCAAGCTATCCACCAAAATTCCTCATCACTAGTATATACACACTTTCTCTAGGTTAATCAAATACAAATGTGCTGCTGTGAAGGGATTTTTCAGATGTAATTAAGATATTAAGATCTCAACTCAGTTGCCTTTAAGATAGGGAGAATATTCTCAGTGCAACTAACATAATTATATGAGGCTTTCAAGAGGCTGGGCTCTTTCTGTAAAGACAAGCAAAGTATGATGGGTAACTCAACACAAGAGAGATTTTCCATTTCTGGTTTTGAAGATGAATGGAGCTAATGACAAGAAGTGTGGGCCCCCTCTAGGAGCTGAGCATGGCCTGACCAACAGGCAGCAAAGACTGAATTCTGTCAACACCCTGAATGAGCTTGGGAGAGAACAGCAATCTACAGATGAGAACACAAAAAGAACTGAAACAGCAAGATAGAATCCTGTTATATGTAAGTGCAGACAAATGACCAGTAGAGAAAGAAAGTTGACACTATAGACATGACAGGTGGTAATTAACAGGGCAAAATCCTAGAGGAAATGCAGTGGGGGAGGGATTGAGATTCGTGCAAAGGTATTTCATTTGATTAGGACAAATGACCTCTTCTTCTCTGGCACTAAAAGACATTAAGACAAGGACTGATTTATATAAATTTGTGTTTGAGAGGAGGTAATTGGGATGATGAATCATTCACATTTGACAGGCTCAGATTTTACCTGAAGTAGAAGCCATTTTTTTTTTCTTTGCCCTGAAAATAAGGGTCTAAGAATCGGTAAAATGTTTACTAGTGTGATTTACTTCTGGAAGTATGACTGAGGACTTTATCAAGAATAATAAAGAATTTGTCAAATAGCCTCAAAAATCAAACTGAGGTTGTAGACCAGAATTTTAAGAAATATTTCTTACTATGAAGAAAATTAAAATATCATTACGTATGCACTCATTGTCAACCCATTTAGCCATAGAAGGGCTATTTAAAATAATTCAAAAATCTTTATGCACTCCTATGTTTATTGCAGCACTATACACAATAGCAAAGACATGGAAACAACAAAAATGCCCATCGGTAGATGACTGGATTAAGAAACTGTGGTACATTTATACAATGGAGTATTATGCAGCCATAAAGAAGAAAGAAATCTTACCATTTGCAACAACATGGATGGATCTAGAGAACATTATGTTAAGTGAAATAAGTCAGACAGAGAAAGATAAGTACCATATGATCTCACTTATTTGCGGATTCTAAAGAAAAGAATAAGTGAATGAACTAATCGGAAACAGTTTGGGAGACAATGAGGAAAAACTGAGGGTTGCTAGATGGGCGGGAGGGGTGGGGGGTGGGGGGAGGGTGAGGGGATTGGAGGGCAGTCGGTGACCACAGGATGGCCACGGTGTTTGAAAATTAATCTGGGTAACGTAATTTGGTGGTTACCAGAGCGTAAGGGGGTTGGGGGGGGGATGAGGGTGAGGGGGATCAAATGTATGGTGATGGAAGGGGAGCTGACTCTGGGTGGTGAACACACAGTGTGACTTATGGATGATGTGATACAGAATTGCACACCTGAAATCTATGTAATTATACTAACAATTGTCACCTCAATAAATTAAAAATAAATTAAAAAAAAAATAAAGTAAAATTAAATTTAAAAACATTTTTCTTAAAAATATTTCATGAAAGACTATTTACTGAAATTGCCTTTTGGAAGTCACCATTTTTCTAAAAAGTATTACAAAAATTAGAGCACTCATGAATGTAGAAGCTAATTCCTTTTAAATACCATGAGTACTATCTAAACTAGGCAAAATAGAAATGGAGTCCGTTTATCCTCTGCTGACACTAGCCTTTTCTTACCGCATCTGCCAATCATGTAGGGGCCGAGCAGTTTATTTAGATACATACTTCTACACATTTAGGAGACAGATATGTTTAAGAGTTTTGAGGAGAAAAATGTATGGACTCATTCAGACAACAATGCAATGTGAATTGATGGTTATGTCACCCTCTTTCCTTTCACATGCTTTATATGGTTAAGGAGCCTACTGTTGCTCTGGATTGATTCAATAAATACTTACAGACTTCTGACTAAATTCCAAGTTCTGAACTTGATCAACTAGTGAATACATCAAAAACAGAAGCAACACAAATAATTATGAAGACAAACAGGGTCCCTAACATCAGTGAACTCATATCAGTGTACAATTCTTTGGAATAAGTGCTGGGAAAGAAGTAGAACTGAAATCAGATAGGAACATAACAGAGAAGTATTCAAAGCTCTCAAGGGGTGAAAACAAGCTGGCTAGAAAAGGTGAGAATGGAGTCATGACCAGCTAAATAAAGCATGGGCAAAGGGAGACTATGAGACAGCAGAGGAAAAAGTACATGTAATGGCTTACAGAAAAAAAAATAGTATGGTCTCCAAACACTGTGCATTTGAAAAATTAAGAGCATTGTGGGATGACAGGAGCATAAAAGTGTATGAGGATGGGGAAGTGGCTCTATACGTCAGCTGAGATCAGATTATAAGGTAATTATTGGGCCATTTGAAGATGTTTTAGAATTTACCCCAAAGGAAGAGTCCTGAAGTGGCTACTGATGGGTTTTAAGCAGTAGTGGCATTATCACATTAGCATTTTAGAAGGAGTATCCTAACTGCAATGTGGAGAATGGATTGGATGTTAATTAGATTGGACTACGGGACTTTGATACAGAAATTCATTTGAAAGTTGGAGAAAAGCCCCACGACCCACATTGTTCTCGGTTTCTTCATGGGACATGCACAACAGTTAGCTCCAAGCAATGGAGGGGAGCAGAGCCTGCTCAGGTCTTGGATAGCAATGCCCGTGTCCAGTGTCCAGTATCCTTCCACAGGCTTTCCATGCATATGACAATATATATGAATATATTTATAGTGTCATTCAAGAACATACTGCACATTGTTTTGTACTTGGCTTTCTTCACTTAATCATACATGTCTTTGATATTCTTTCCATATAATTATAGAAAGAAAAAGAGAAAGAGGTCTCATTCTTTCAAGTAGCTTCATAGTTGCCATCATATAAAAGTCCTAGAATTTATTTAATGCTTCATTATTTAATAATACATTTATGGTGACCTTAAATCCAATAATTTGTCATTACAAAGAGTGTCATATCGAATGTCCTTTAATATACAATATTTTGGGCAACATTACAGCAGCTATAGGATAAATTTCTGTAAATAATATACAACTACAGAATTACACTCATTTTAAAGTTGATAGATTATGGGGAGTTCAAACAATTTTTATTATTACTTTAAAAAAATAGGAGAATATCTGCTTCTATACACTATCACATAATGTATATGATCAATCTTGATTTTCATTCTGACAGTGAAAAAATGGAGTCTTGTAAATTTAATTTAAACTTATCTAATTATAAGTTATATTCTGCATCTTCCTTTCTGAGATCCATTTAAATTTAGTTTTCTCTGAATTGTAGGTTTATACCGTTTCCATATTTTTGAGTGGGTTGTTGTCCTTTTTATAATATCATATCCATTTATCTCTGGTAAGTTTTACAAACTCCCTTGCCTCCCACTGCAGTATTTTCACTTTAACTTCAGTTTTATTTATAGTGAGTGATGTTTGCCTTGGAGAAATTGTATTTTATTCTTATATGTGTGGTTTCTGAACAGAAAGAATCATCCATATTGAGAAACATATACCAGTCACACAAATCATACACAAATGTATATTTTTATAAGCACATACCTGCATGTTTTCTCATACTTTTATGGCTTCTTATAATTTTTCTATTTTAATGTTTGATTTAACTGGAATTTTGGTATTTCCTATCCGTATGTGATGCCATATTTATTATGCATTAGGCATTTGGAATCTTCAAGTTTTTTTCATCCAAATGAGACATAATTTTTAAATTTTAGTTTTCTATTCTATTCTATTCTTTTTCTTCATTAATATATTTTGAGATACTTATATAAAATATTCTAATGATGCTCTTCAGAATTCAAAATTAATTAAGCCAGCTTTGAAAGAAAAAAATAATGAAACTTATTCACTTTAATTCTAACTTAACAAAATGAATGTTTAAAAGGGAGCAGTTAAGAAAATGAATATATGATGGCTTCACAATGTTTCAAAGTCTCCAAGATAAAATTTAATTGTAGAGAATGGAAGGCAATAATATAATGCTTGTTTTTGAAAAATAAGGATTTAGGGGTGGTGGCAACGAAATGTACACTTGAACTTGAATCAGAAGTCTTATTGCTACTAAATATGTAACCTTGGGTTGGTGCTTCAACCTCTTTGTAGTTCATTTTGCTCATCCATAAAATAGAAATATATTTAAAAATAAATCATCATACTTGAAAAGGTTACTATTAAGTATGCAAACCTTTTAACTAGTTTTGTCCATCATGTCCTACTTTGGGAAATGTTATATTAATCTGAGGGTGCAAGATAAATAGTATGCAATATGTGAGAATAAAATGCCAAGTAGGGGTCAACAATGGTCCCTGAAAAAGCATATTATCTTTCAAAATCATGCATTTAATGTCATAATCTTGAACATATGGCTAACCCCCTTCTCTTTAAATGCTTTTATTTTTCCTGTGGCCACCTTTCTTCTATCCATCAAAGTTTGTTCTTCTGAGCACAGGCTTCAGATGTCACTTTTTTCCTTCTGTTAACCGACCAGTGAAGGGTTAGTGAACTATCATGTACAAAGCTCAGTTTTTTTCTTTGCTTTACAGAAATAAAACTAAAGAACGGGAACCTAATTATACGATTTTAATTATTTACTATCTTATATATTTACAGAAAATTAACAAGTATTTATGAGGTTCTGCCAGGCAGAGACTAATAGTCACTAATAGTCACCACTATAATATGTGGCTAAAGCAGACAAAAGACAGGTGTATCACCTATATTCATTGGACTTTTAGTGAGTAACACAAAATTCAGTTAATTCCAAGGCAGTATAAGTGTAATGATAACAAATGCAGGGTGGTTAGTAGCTCATGCAAAGTCCTGAGAGATTAGAGAGGAACTGGGCATAAGAGATCTGTTTATGCTCAGAATGAGGACTATTCAGAATTACCCAATAACATAATAGAGAAGGTGGTGGGAGGAGAGGAGAAAATGCATGTACCCAGTAAAGGAAACAATAGAAGACCTGAAAAAAATTTAGAATGTCTTAAAAATCACACTGAATAAAATAGAGACTTAAGAAACAGTAATTTTCATTTTAGAAACATCATTTCAGTTTATTTGGATAATACCTATATGTATGGTAGGTACAGAGGCAATTTCTGAGACTATTTTAGAAATGCAAAGATGATTTGTGTTGAACATAGGTGGTGGCGGTAGGGATAATAAAGGGGAAACAGCTGTTTAAGCTCTCACAGAGTTAGATTATATAGGAACTAACTGTTAAGGGGGAAAGGGAGGAAAAGATAAAAGTAAATATTTCAGGTTTCTTGCTTGATCACTAGGCTATGTGGTTATACATTTCGTTGAGATAGGAAATAAAAGAGTAGAGAATGATTAGAGAGAGGTAGGTGCTAATGAGTACCGTTTTGGCTGTTTAAAAACACAGTGAAGTAAAACACCTCAGCGTAAAAAATTGAGACTCAGCAGCAATAGGTAGTACTTCTAGCCACAGGAATACAAGACTTTATCCAGATAGAAGGTATAAGATGGAAAGGAAAAGGAAAAACAAAACAAACAAACAGAAGAACATTGAGTAATAATTACAATTTATGAGAAAGCAGAGGAAGAAAGCCCACCTATAAACAACACAAAATGGAGAATAACAGTGTCGGAGGGTATTGTGGTAAAATGTTTCCCAAAGAGGTGAAAAAGGTCAGGAGGCCCAAATGCCACTGAGAGATCAAGAACAATGAAGGATGAAAAATGCCTCTTGGATTTTTATTAGTGAGAAATTCAGTGGTGTAGTAGAACACCCACCAGACTACAAGCAAGGTAAAGAATGCAGGTGAGTTTTATCAGCAATCAAGAACACAATGAATGCCGGGAAGTTTGCTCAGATTTGATGCTGAAGGGGGGAAAAGAGTAGGAGGAATTGGTGGAGTAGATCAGGCAGGGGTTGACGTTGAGTTTTTTTGTTTTATGCTTTTGTTTACTTTCTGTTTTTAAAAATGAAAAAGATGTAGGCACCGTAAAATACTAATGAGCAGGAGCAAGCAGAGGAGAGTGTTGAAAATAAAGAAGAAAGGATAATCCACTGGATGAAGTACCTAAGAAAGGTAGGGTATGGGATCCAAAGCTCAAGTGGAGGGATGGGCTTTTGCAGGAAAGGGGACTCCTTTTTCTATTGTGTCAAAGGTGAAGAAAGAAAGCCAATTGATAAATAAGTTTGGTTGCGGAAAGTTAAGTTTATTCAGATTTTAATTACTATTTTCTTTGTGAATTGGGTAGCTATTCATCTACTGAAAATGAAGAGAGTGGTTATAGAATCTAAGATTTCAGAAAAGGGTAATAGTTTTCAAATGGTCTCAGAGGAAAATCTGATAAATTAATAATTATGGAAATAAAGAGAATGCTGGTGACAATCAATGACCCAGGTAGTTTCTACCTATGAATTTATAGTCAGAGCAGTGTACAATTAGTTTAATCCAGGGTTGGGGCTTTCTACATGGAAGTCCAGATGGAAAGAGAATGAACTAGTGGGGCTCTTGACAGGTAATTATCAAAGTGAACTATGGAAGGTCTTCTAAATTAAACAGGTGGTTGAGATAAGAAGGTATATTCATAAATAAGGAAAAAGTAAAAGCATTGTGATAAGGAGCCCTTGAGAAGTCAAAGGAGACGTTTGGAAAGACTGACTGAAAAAGACAGAAATGTAGGAACGTATAGTCAGAACTGAATGCCTCAATTTAAATTACCAATTTCCAAAATAAAAGTTCCAGTTAAAATATTTCTTTCTCAAGTTAGAGTGCCAAGTATATACCCTCTACACAATGAGTCACAAATGTATATATTTAGGGTTGCTGGTCAACTTACTTAAATATGTGAATTTATGCTTTGTAAAGATAAGTGGAGGCCTTCTAGATACTGCTGATAAAGCTACCTAAGGATTTAAGAAAAAATGCAAACCCTAGGAGGTAACACTTCTGGCTACAGATCCCTCACAGTCACCAGTTATGGAGAAAACTAATCTAATCATGATGCTATTCTGCTTCGAAACATCCAGTGACCCAGGAGTTTTTTCTAAATAACTGTCTCAGGTCTTTAGCATGTTATGTAAAGCGCTTCTTTATCTGGCTTTTACCAACCTATTTCTTGTTCTATCTCTTACACATTGACATTTTTAAAGTCATACCTTAGTGAGCCATGCTTTTGCAACTTTTTACTTTGTTCTTTCTTTACCTGAAAAAGTCATTCTCTTCTGTGTCCAAATGATAGATTTACAGACATTTGTAAATCTCAATTTAAATATCACCCTAAAAAGCCCCCATATCCTTCCTTGACTACCCCCTCCCAAAGTCTCCTTAGGCAGAGATAATCTTATGTTTTATGTGCTGCATGCATCACATTCGTGTAAGTAGTGCATTCGGAGATTCATTATTAATAAATTTATATACGTCCCACCATTGTGAGACTGTAAACTCCTTAAAAAAAATGTTTTGTTAAAAGATGAACTGGAGCATATTAAACAATTTAGGAGTTTATTTGAGCAAAAACTGATTTGAATAGGGCAGTGTCCAATCTAGCAGAAAGGAGCTCTGAAGAGATATATAAAATGTAATACTTCTTTGGCAGAAAGAAGCAGGAACAAGGAAGTTAACACTAGCCAAAAAAGTGGGTTGATTATTGCAAGGTTACTTTCCTTTAGTGTATGGCAGGGTTCCATCCTGTGATTGACTGGTTTGAGATTCCCTTTCTAAAAGGAGAGCAGAAACTGAAATTAAATTAAGCCTGTGTTTCTTGACTCTATTTTGGGCCAGTTGTCTTGTTTTTTATTTCAGAAGTTTGAGTATAGTTAGTCTTTAACAAATCACTAAATGTGTGTTTTATTAAAACGTAAAGATGCTTGTCTTTTGCCTCTTGTGAGCACAAGTAAAAATTAAAAAAATAAGAGGCTTAATTCTCCTTGTTGAAAATAAGGGAAAAAGATTTCTCCCTTTTCCTTAAAGCATTTACTTCAGAAAACTCGTAACTACTTTCTCCTCTCTTTGAAATGTGTATCAATCTGTTTGTTAGCTTTATGACTCGTAATGCCTTTCTGGAGGGCTCAGGGACCATCTTTTTAACAGTAAGCATCAAGGAAGATAGGGATGATCCATCCCTTTTCCCATTTTCTGTGGGAGGATAGGAACCTAACTTCAGTGGACACTTTGATTCGAGTTGCAAAACTACTTCCAGTTATAAAGACATGAGAAGATTGTTTTTTTTTTATTTTTTCTTTTGATTGAAGTCAATTAGCTAATATTAGATCGTTACTCAAATTACCAGGTGAATCTAGTATGCACTATGTGTGACAAATGGTGCTGTCAATTTTTCTTGCATGATCACTAGTTATCGTTTATCTTGAGAACATGTATGTGATGTGTTGTATCTGTTTGGATAAATAAAATGTGAGGATTCTTTCTGTTTTGACAATATTTTAGTGGATTGACTGTGATGTGCATCATATTCTGCTTTAATGCTTATTCAATAATGCTTTCTTTCTCTATGACTTTTGTGAAGAGGTTTTCAGGGTTGAGAGAAAAAAAAAGTGAGGTGGGAAGCAGAACCTCCCTGGTTCCTCATATTAAGATTAGGGTCTTGAGATTCTTGTAATTATAGGTCCCCAACCTTTTCAAGGTGATGATTTGTGTTCATTGTAGAAAGAAACACAAAACTGAAAAATAACTCAAACCCATACCCAGAGTTAACTTCTACTAACATTTTGGTTATATATTTAATTTTTTCACAAATGGGTTATGTGTATATTTACATATATATTATAAAATAGTTTATGTTTATATTACAAATTACATGTATGAACCATTTATGAACTTTACATTTATACATTATATAGAAATTGTTCATTTTTTTTCTCTACTCTAGTTTTTCCCTCAGTCGTATTCCTATGCTTTTTACACCTTAAGAATATTTAAAATGTGTCATCTAATGGCACCTTTTTGTGTTTCATAGTTTTGGCAGAAACTAACCTCATTAATTAGCCTATACCTATCTATACTTTATTAATTGCAAGGTGATTTCAAGATTTATTATTTGGCAGAAACTAACCTCATTAATTAGCCTATACCTATACTTTATTAATTGGAAGGTGATTTCAAGGGTTATTCAATTTTTTTAGTTAAAATAGTCTTCCTAATACGTAAAAAATGGTCACATAAAGAGGCTCTGTCATTTATATCAGCAATTTTTGTCTTAACTATAGTAAAGGTATCAAAATATATTTGTATATATATAATATTGCATATATATTGTACATATGTATATGTTTGTGTACATATATTTCATTTTATTTTTTATTTTATTTTATTTCATTTTATTTTATTTTATTTTTTAAAGAGGGTACAGCTCATGGTGACCCATGCGTGGATAGAACCTTGGTGTTATTAGCACCAGGCTCTAACCAACTGATTTAACCAGCCACCACCATATATTTCATTTGACATATTACTGTTGGAAAGTATTTATGTGGGTAAAATGCTTAATATTATGGTATATATTTACAACGTAAATATTAACAAAACAAATATATATATATATATAGTTTTGTTTATCAGTTTTTTTATTTTGAAATGCAATCGAATTTGTTTGTTTGCTGCATGCATATCTCAGGAACATATAGTATAAAATTTTTTAGAAAGGTTAAAGCAAAGGAAAAATAAGAGTACTTGAAAATGTACAAGAAAGCATTTGATTATAAAACTTTTAGCAGCTGTGTATTTATAAATTCAAGTTTGATTTTTAGTTACACAAAGGAATCTTAAAATATAAGCTATGTGAATATTAATGAACTTTTTGTGAATGACCTTCATTCACTATTACGTTCTTGTGTGTGTTTGTATGAAAACACATATATAAACCTATATATATGTATATATGTATATTTTTTCTAATAATGAGTAAAATATGGGCTAGAAATTTTATCTGCTAGGTAGTCATTTTGAACATTTGAGGACCGAAAAGCCAGTGTTTCTCATAACTATCTTTTTTTCCTCTGATCTTTGCCTTGTGTATTTTTGAATAATGTGAATTTTACCGAGTGTGATGTAGACATATTAAGTATACATTTGAGAAGTTTTGACAGAGATATATGTTCTTAAACTGAACTGCAGTCAAGACAGAGATCATTTTTACCTTCCTGGAAAATTCCCTTTACCCCTTTCAGTCAGTTCCCGTTGCCTATAAGCAACCAGTGTTCTGACTCCGACAAGCTTAGATTTATTTTGTCTTTCCTTAAATTACATATGAGTGGAATCTTTGGGGTCTGACTTTTACAACTTAATGTTTTAGAGATCCATCCATGTTTTGTTGTTATTTATTATTATTATTATTATTATTATTATTATTATTATTATTAGTGTGTGTGTGAAATCAGTTGTCCTCTCTTTGTTCTTGCTAAATGGTAATATTCTAAAATCACAACACAATTGTTTACACAATCTCTTATTAATGGATAGTTCAGTGTTCCTAAGTTTAGGCTTTAATGAACAAAATTGATATAAACAGTGTTACACAAGTATTTTGAGGATCTATGTTCCAATTCCCTTCAGTAAATAACTAGAAGTGGAATTAGTAATTATTTAACTTATTCGGAAACTGCTAAACTATTTCCCAAAATATATGTGCCATATTACCCAACCACCAAAAATGTATAAAATTACAGTTATCCGCATACTCATTGACATTTCATCTTGCTTATCTTTTTAGTCATACTCGCTCTACAGAGATTTAAGTGGTAGCTCATAATTTTACTTTGTATTGCTCTCATATGGAACCCCTTTTTTATGCACTTTTGGTTATTGATGTACATTCTATTATGAAGTCCCTATGTAAATATGGATATGGATTATCTTAGATTTCTATCTTTTGTGTCAGTTGAGTTGAATTTATTGGCATAAAGTAGCTTAAATACTCGTTAATATTTTTGTGTCTTTAATATATCTGGGATCTTCAGAGAGATTCTTCCATTCATTCCTATAATTGAAGTTTTTTTCTTTTTGATCAGTCTTTTTAACAATTTTTAGCAAACTTTTCCTAAATTGCAAACTTTTTGCAGTATTATTAATCTTGTCAAAGAACTGACTTAGGTTATATTAGTTTTCTCTGATACTGGTCTTCACTAAGTTTGGCTCTTTATCATTTTCTTCTATCTACATTTTTTGTTTCTACGTTGCCCTTTTTGTTCTATTTTGTTGTGATAAAGACAAACCACTTATTTTAAATTTTTGTACTTTTCTATTTGAATCGTTAAAAAGCTGTAAATTTCTCATTACTGTTTTAGTTTGATTCCACAGATTTGCATTCATATTTTTAATATAATTTCATTGGAAATATTTTCTAATTTTCCTTGTGATTTCTTACTTTAATAATGTGTTAATTTTTGTGTTATTTAATTTCCAAATACTTGAAGAATTTATGTATCTTTCTCTATTGATTGCTAACTTAATTTTCATCAGAGAATACATTCTATAAGATAATAATTTCAAAGTTATTGAGAATTATTTTATATCTCAGCATATAGCCTAACGTGGTGAACATTTTAGGTCTACTGATAAGAAATTACTGTTGCATCTTCCTGGTTCTGTCAAACTTCATTTTATTCTTAATTGAACAGGCCAATTACTTGGTTTATATAAGTGTTACCTTGTGGCAATTACTCTGCGCTGTTGTATTTTCTCCAACGGTTTGTCCTTTCTTGGATTTCACCAAGGGTCTCACTGAGGTTTCTGTGTTCTTGTTGGGTCATAAATCCACCGCAATGCATAAACTTTGCTATCTCCATCCATGTTTTAGCTCTGTAGCAGGTGATCTTCGCAGATCTTAGAATTGAACTCTGAGCATGAGTAACCCAGACCGAGGTCAAGCACCTATGATGAATCCCCACACAGACTCCCTTCTCCCATGCAACTCTTTCTTTTCAAATCTCTATCTTGTAAATTCCTGTTACATGAACAGCCTGAAATTCCAATATTTGCTTTCTCTGCTCATAGAGACTATAGTCCTGCTTGGACTCCATCTTCATAAACATTGGCAGAAAGTGTCCCAAGGCAGAAACCTAAGAAGATCATCACCCTTTCCTCATGAATTTCCTTCTTTTAAGGATCAGAATCATGTGCTACTTATTGTTAAATGTCTGAAAACTGTTGTCTAATATATTGTGTACAGTTTTATAAATAATTATTTTTGCTGGAAGGCTAAGTCTGATGCCAGTTACTCTTTCATATCTGGAAGTGAAAATCCAACCACATCTTTGAGGTATAATTGAGAAACAACTGACTAAAAGTTTTTTGTTCCTCTTATCATAGATTTAATCTTGTATAACAATAAAGCTACTTGTGACTTTTTATCAGGGAGGGAAGTAGATATTATTATAGATAATTATGTAATCTTTATGAGTGCTATTTCCCTCATCTGTAGAGATCATGATGCCAATCTTTCAAAGGTGTTACCTGTTTTAAAATAAAATAATTTAAATAAGGTATTTGTTACACTGGAAGTAAATCGATTGTAGTATTTTTCCCCTCTAATCAAAAAAATGATTTTGTATAAACACAAATTATTACAAATATTTAAGAGATTAGTTACACAGATATTTCTATTTTTCTCTCAGGTTCATTATATTCCTTTAATTCCATCTAAAATAATTATTACCATAAGAAGTTAAATGTGGTAAGAGTGACAATTTCCTCATTAAATGTGCATGTGTCTCTGAGATTATTCTCAAAGTAGGATTATGTATTAAGCAATATTATCTCATTTTTCATCTTTCGATTAATATTTGTCTAATTAAATATTATGCATTCATTAGTCCTTGAAAAGCAAGTCATTCTTCCTGCTACATTTTTTTCCTTGTTTCACATCCATTTCCAAGTCCACCTTGTTCTACTCAAGTCATCAAAGCTCATCAATTTGCTTTCTGAGCCAAGCACTCAGAAACAGTATATAATTCCTTAGTGTTTTTTAATATTTTTAAAACAGTAAAAAATCATAGTCTATATCCATATCCTTTTTTCAAAACTTCTACATTTAGATATCATGGTTTTTGTTGACTTTCTTTTGTGTATTCCCCTTTTCTGTAATCCTTTCAAATAAATCCTTTTATTCTTTTCATTTGATAATCCTATAAGCATATTATCTCTAGAGACCTTGAGTGTCCTTTGGAGTGACTTTGGACATTTGCTCACTCTGATTTACAAAGGTGGAAGTGATGAGAGAGGTAAACGAGGGTTTCCTTACCTTTGTATTTTATTAAGGTATACTGCAGATAACACTGCATATCTGACTGGCAGTTCAGTTGTCAGAGGAAACCAGCCAAGTGGCACTTTATAGAAGCCGCTTATCATCAGGAATGATTCCATAACCTATCAGGGAGAATTTTTACCAGCTCAATAAGAAGTAAGTTCAATACAAAATCCAGGAAGGAAGGTTGGTTAGTTTCCTATTTAAATAAAAAGCCACACAATTGTGTTGCTATTTTTTTGTTTGTTTGTTTCCTGGTCACCATGATATTCATTGTTGGGCTAACTTACAAGAAATACATGGATTCTTGACCTTCTTTATCTAGATTTGTTGTGCATCCTGCATCAACCATAGTCATTCTTTAACCTGTTGGTCAGAAGTAGTTTTAGCCCATAGCCTTCTGATGTATTTTGATTTTGAAGATTTTTTTTAAACTTATATTAAATTTATTGGGATAGCATTGTTTAATAACATTATATGATTTTCAGGTGTATAACTTTATAATATGATGACATCTGTATACTCTATTATGTGCTCACCACCTGAAGTCTAGTCTCCTTCTGTCCCAGGATATTTGATCCTCTTTAAATGAAATGAAATTGTCACAATACTATTATCTTCCTGCCAAATGCAATGCTTGGAGAAAGTTTTGAGGTGAAGGCCTACCTCTCTTTTATAAAAAGAGAGATTAGCAAAAGTCAGGGTTGTTAAATACATCTTTGTGCCAAAGTGTGACATTCCTGATGCAATCAGAAGGATTGAAACCAAATTGAAAAGGGAATTATTTTCTTCCTCATGTAATCCAATGTAATTTGAAGCTGTCTCTTTAATACCTAAAATTATCTCTATACCAATAATGGCACTTATCCCGCATACTTGGAGAGGCTACTCTAGGAAAAACCCTTTTAATGCTAGACTGTGGATTCCATAGCTACTTGAATCTCCCCTGCATCTTTGCTTATCACTGAACACAAAGCATTATCCACCTAAATATAGAGAATCCAATTAAAAATATCAGTGTCCTTTGAAATATTTACTAAGACAACTGTCAATCATATTTTTCTAGTTATGGTTTCAAGCATAATGGACAAATATATTTTGTTTTAAGAATCCTAAAGAAAGTAGTCATGTTTAATCAGCATGACAGGTCAGTGCAAACGGAAATAATGTTCAGAAATTCAGGAAATCTGAGGAGCAGAGCAAGTGTTTTAAAGATTCAAATTTTTACAGAGAAACTGGTCTTCAGTCATATACTTCACATTCATTTTCTTTAAATGAACCCTTTAATGAATCTATAATTTCCTGAAGGCAATCATAATTGTCCCAAAGAAGATTTATATTTTTCTGTAAAAGTCACATTCATACACGGAGAAACAGATACATCCAAGAATAGTGCCCTGGACAGAGTTCAAATTGTATCAGAAGGAAAACAGGAGACTGAAAACAGAAAGTAGACAATAAGTGTCAAGAAAAGATATTTCCCAACATAAGAACTTCAAAAATAAAAATAAATACATAAGAAGCTTCTGGAATCACAATCCCAATAGAGTATACAGAAAACCCTCTTTCATTGTAGCACTGTTTATTATAGTACACTCTTCCCTCCTAGGACCAAAGCAATAGACTGGGCCTCCAGCATACTCACAGAAACATCTCAATTTCTGAAAACAGGCTCAGGCTCAGCTCTAGACTAGCTTATACCCAGGAGCACACATTATGATTTGAAGGGTATTTGGAAAAAGCCCCTTCTCCACAGCAATTTTTGATCATTTCCCATGCATTGATATGCGCATAGATTTTTTTCAAGTTCTCTCAATCTTTTGAGAGGTAAAGGGCATCCTTTACCTTTACCGTAGGAAACTCCTATTGCTCTTTAAAGCCAGTCCAAATAGCCTCCTTTGTTGCAATTCCTAGACTTAAACTTCTTTTGCCTGTGATCCCACATCCCTCTGTTATAGGGTTTCTTGTTTCCTTTTACAGTTTTTAAATGATTGCCTCCATCACTAATCTAGAGGTAGTATTTTGAATTTGCTCCTGATAGAGTCAGATAGGAGCTTGGATTTTTAATTAGTTTGACAACTTTGGAAATAGCTTTTTTTCTAATTTCTTATAATTTCATCTTTTTTATATTTTAATGGTCTGTTTTCTCAGTTAAAATGAAAATGGCATCATCTGTATTTTTTCTAAATATAAGTAAATAATTTATGCAAAATGTCCAGCACATATTTGAGACTCCAGAAATGGTGATGGTTAGTGTTATTATTTTTTTAACTTTGTGTTACCTTAGAAAAAGGGTTATTTCTTATCCTTAAAGAGCTATAAAATCAGTGTATATAACTTACTTGGGTACATATTATAAGTTATATATCTATGTACAGTACCTAGTATTTAATTTTAATAATAATAATAGCAAAGATACAAATAACTGCAAGACACGGGGAAAGTTTGAGAGCCCAAATGCCACTCCCAGACTCCTTTTTCCTGCATTGAACATGGTTTGTCTTGGGTAATATGTGATGTTTCTAAGTGAGATGTATAGTCACCTCATGCATGAAGTGCTAGTTAGATCACGAAACATCTCAACTTTATAATCAGATATTTACATGATATGTGATATTTTTATGTACATCTTACTCAAGGCATTTCATAAATAGAAACCATTTATTAGGTTGGTGCAAAAATAATTGCAGTATTTGCACTTATTTTTAACCTTTTAAATAACAATTTCTTCTGCACCAACCTAATAGTTTTCTTAAGCAGGAGATCTGGCATTAGCATGTTGACAGGCTGGTAAAGAGCATAAATGGATTGCAGAGCCGCTGTTTGACCATGTACTTGTATGTATTTGATAAATTCTGTATAACTACTATTGCTCTACTATATCCCTCTTTAAATTGCATACATATATCCATTTGCATGTATTCCTTCGTCGATACAGTTTAATAACTTACAACATAACTACAAATATACATTGTAAATTATTACAGTCAGCTTCTGGAGTTATCAGTGTCTATACTAGCATTATGTCTGGCTCTTCTCGAAGTCTTTATCATATTGGTCCAAGACTATCTGGGGCTTATTCAGTATAAAAGGTATCAAACCTGTTTTCAAACACTGGACATACAGAGAGAAATGCCAAGCATAATTCATCCACCGTATTACACTTTGACCCCTGCCAGTTGGTATCAGTGATGACAACTCTACTCACAGTTGCATGGAAGCTTTTCTACAGCTGAGCTGATGGCTGTTCCGCTCATATCCTTCACAGCCTCTGTGCTCCCCTGCACAGTGCCCACATCATTCCTTCCCACACTCTCTCTTGGTCCTTTACTTAATTAGAGAAAATGCATACTTCTACTCAGGCAGAACTCTCCATGTTGCCATAAAAATGCTAAGATTATGAAAAACACAGAGATTAATAACATTCAACATTCAGTCTTTATGACATACAAAATAAGTCTACTTTGAACTGTTTCCCTTTTTCTATATCACTTTAGTTGTTAAAAATTAATATTTGCTCACTTACACAATGAGTAAGAGCCACTCAAGACTGCAAACCTAGTAGCTGTGCTGAGTCAAGGTGACGTTTTGTCCTCATCTTTCAAGAGGATATGGATACAGGAATAAATACATATATAGGTAAAATAAGCCCATAAAATGGTTTATTTCTATAATTAACCACAATGCCTGGCATGAATTAAGTATGAATTTAAATATAGAAATACTTCAATTTGTTTTATGTATCTCATACTTTTTATAGAGAATGTGGTCATTAATTTTACTTCTATCTTTAACTCAGATTTATAAAGCATATCATTTGCCAGAAGCTGTGCTAAATACTTGACATATATTTTCTCATTTTATCTCTACATCAATTATATGTAGTAAATATCATTATCTCCACTTAACAGGAAACTGAGTCTTGAAGGTTTACCTGAGTCTCTCATAGTGCATAATGATGACAGGATTTGAATCCATTTCTTTCTGAATGTAGAAGCAAAATATTTAACCAGCATTGCAATAGTAATTTTCTGCTCATTAAAATGCAAACATTCCTGTAATGAATTATAAAATACTTCTATTATCTTATTGCAAATGTGTTTCTTACATGGTTTTCCTCTGATGTAACAAATTGTATATTAAGAAAACATTGTAAGTATGCAAAGCAAGGAAATTAAGTGGTAGAACAAGAAAAAAAGGGAAGGAACTATGCCAAGATCAGCCAATCTAACCTTCTTTATTATCTTCTTTGCTGTAAGATATTAAGATTCAATCAGCTTGAAATTGGACATTGTTAGGAAGTAAGTACTTTCACAGTTTTATTGTATAACATACATTACACACACACAAAACATGAGTACAGAAACATGTCAAGTTGACATTAAAACTCAGTACAGGTGAATTAAAGTGGTATAGATTGTTTTTATTCTTCTTTTCCTCTTTAAAATTTCCAGATTGTATAAAATAAGAACATCAAAAATTTTGATGGTCTGGTTACTTTTTTATCCAAATTATTAACTTGGGAGAAATTTTATGTAAAATGTTTAGGTGGACTCTCAAATATACTGTATTTGATATTTTATCTATTTGTCTTTCTAACTTGGAAGCTCTCCATACTTCAAGGACAATAAGTATTACACATACATTTAAACTTTTTAAAAATAGAATTTAGAAAATTATTCAAGGTTGTTTTTATTAAGTAATACATGTTTGCAATAACAAAATAGCAATGAGAGATAAGATCATTAAGGTAAAGCCATCTAAAATTTAAAATGAGATGTGCTTGGGGGTGTTAGCTAATGCTACGGTGGCAATCATATTGCAAGATATAAGTGCACCGAATCCACACGTGTACACCTTAAACTTACACAGAGTTATATGCCAATTATATCTTAATTGAGCTGAAAGAATTTTTAAAAATATAATTTGAAATCAAAAATTACTTAGGCATAATTTTTATTGGTAGAGCGGATGAATATGTAAACCATTTTAGATACAAAAGTCATATTATTTCTGTGTATTGGTTATGCTTTCATATACGTTGTGATGTAAATGTACTTAGCAGTAAAGATACTTTGATGAACTTTCAAATTTACATTTCCAGTTAGTTTCTGATAATATGGTAGGATGTCATTTTTATAATTTCAGTAATCTAAGAACATTTTGAAAATAGGGATCCCGCCACGTTTATTTTTGAATTTCCAGAGCTTTGCCAAATACTGACTTATAATAGCTACTGGGTAAACGAATGAGCTTTGAAGTATTAAATATAAATATTAATATGCTTGTTTCAAAACTATGTGTCAACCAAATACTTCTTAATATTTAAATTGCTTCTAGACACTCATTTAAAATTTTCATTTCTTGTCATTACATTCAATATGTTACATGCATATGGCTTTCAACCTTTCTTTGTGATAGGCTAATTAACACATTTCAATTTCAGAATTGAATATTTGCCATTAATATGAGCTTTAATATGCATTACATTTAGAGCCTGATATTTCCCTATTTCCCGTTGTTATCAATTTATTTGTAATATAGAATTTTTCTCAGAGTAAACCACTGATGAGATTATTATTTCCAGCCCTGAAGGTAACTAAACAAGTACCTAACCTCAGTGTAAAATCTTTAACCCCTTTTGACCTGTATTAAAAATTAACAAAAGCGTCCCTGACACTTTTTTCTTACATCACTATATATCTTCAAAGTTATGTTTCTGGTCAAGTTAGAAATTATAGAAAGATTCATTATTTAATCATTTGTGGGCACAAATAATGGGAAA